>NC_049906.1:8223179-8562650 GCF_001411555.2 Juglans regia | reverse complement strand
AGCGAATCTTATCACTCTCTCTCTCTCTCTCTCTCTCTCTCAGTTGTATATCAGTGATCAGTATGAACGTGATGCGAAGAACAAATTGATCACGATGCCAGGGATGGGATTTCAGGGGCAGACTTCCTTGACAGGTGCCGGCTCGAGAGCTCGCAATGCTAGTAGCCCTGACTCCGTCATCCTCACTCTGGAATCCAACTTCTGCAGCCTCTTCTCCTCTGCTTCCGCCAGCGTCGAGCGCTGTTCTTTTGCTTCAGATGCCCACGACCGCGATTCCCTCGCTTCTGAAATCTCCCTCGTAATTCCAATCCCCCCGCCCAACTATATGTGTTTCAGCTTCATAATTCTGGGATTCATGCGATCAACTTGCATGCTTGCTTTGCTGATTGCATTGCGCATTTGAGCCCAGGCTCTCCTTTTCCGCTTATCCTTTGCATGAACTCCCAGATTCCAAGTTGACAAACTCTGTTTCGTAGAGTTTAAAATTATGTGATTTCATTGATGCAGCATTTGGCAGGAACTGACCATGGTGATCAACATGAGAGCTCGAGTGGTCCAGATCTAGATCCGGGTCTGAACAAACGCACAGGACACAACAACTACAACAAGCACAGTCGCTTCTTCAGTAAAGGAGAAAATGCCAAAGGTAGTGTTTACTCCATATTTTTGCCCTTTAAAAAGAGAGGAAAAAAGGCTATTTTTTTTCACGCCGCCATAAAAGCACAGGAAAGTTTCAAAACTTCAGTACTGACAAAAAAAATAAAAAAAAAAGTTTCAAAATTTCAGTAGACACGCACTCTTCACTGTTTCCTTGTATCATACGCAGTTCTAAAGGAAGACAGCGACGCAGATTTTGAAGACAAAAATCCACCTCTAGATTCTGCAAGGAGCTCCTTCTCTCTAGCTCTCAAAGGCACGCTTCCTTCACTAGACAAACTGAAAGATTTTGCTTTTGCTTTTGCTTTGTTTATGTTAAGCATTTGATTTGTACAACCTTTTCCCTTTCTCTACGCAGAATGTCAGGATCGGAGATCCAGATCTGAAGTTCTATCCAAGAAGCCAGATAGACGAAGACCCGCTTCATTGGATCTCAACAATGTTATCGTCGCCTCCTCTTCGCCGCGGCTGGCAACCATGAAGAAAAGCTCGGCTGTGTCGTCTCGCAAGACCGGTTCGTTTCCGAGTCCCGGGACACCGAATTATCGTCAGGCGGGCATCGGAATGCAAAAGGGTTGGAGCTCGGAGCGTGTACCGATGCAAACCACTACTAATCGGAGGGAGCCAGCGAACGCGGCGTTGCTACCTTTCAATAACGGAAGGTCGACGTTGCCATCGAAATGGGAAGATGCAGAGAGGTGGATTTTCAGTCCGGTTTCCGTAGATGGTGTTGAGAGGCCTTCGATCCAGCCACAGCAGAGGCGGCCAAAGTCTAAGAGTGGTCCTCTCGGTCCTCCTGGGATTGCATATTACTCTATGTATTCGCCGGCTATGCCGATGTTTAATGGGGATAATGTTGCGGCTTCTCCGTTTGGTGTGATAGCAGCAGACGGATTGGTCATGCATTCTAGTGGCAATGTTGGGGTCCTTCCTGTGCGGACAGAGTCTTGCATGGCCCGTTCAGTTAGTGTGCATGGGTACTCTGAGATGCTGAGTCAATTATCGTTGCCTGGATTACAAGGTGCTTCTAAATTAGCTCCTTTAAGCCTCACTTCCTTTAATTAGTATGTATTAGAAATAGAATTTGCATCTATATTCAGACTTAGATTAATATCGTTCATGGATGTCACTGTCAGCGTGAAGGATGTCAATTCCTTTTAGTTAGTCTTTTTGCAATCTGCACAATTTCCGCATTCCTTCTGTGGCTTTGTACTTGATGCTGGTCGTAGAAAGTTAATTAGAATTCTCATGACAAGAATCTCAATTTTGGGTAATAATACTTGCTTTAAATGTGTTAAGCCTAATTCTATCCTTATCTCGTAAGATCCATCTTTCTGATCTTGAACTATTTCCCTTGGTTCAAACACAGATGAAAAGCTTGATGGGCTCAAGGATGCAGGCACTGATATATCTCGTGGTGTTTCAAGAAGGGACATGGCGACCCAAATGAGCCCAGAGGGTAGCAGTCACTTATCCCCTCAAAGAAGGATTTCTTTCTCTGCCTCTACTCCATCTGCCCTTCCTATTGTGGAGTTGCAGAGTGTCCCATCCTCTAAAATGGAAGTTAGAGACGTCCAGGTAGATGAACATGTCACCGTGACTAGGTGGTCCAAGAAACATAAAGCTCGATTTCCTGGGAAGAGCTCAGAGAAAGTTGATGACTGGAAAAAGAAAGGCGTGGATGCTCAATCTTCAAATTTGGATATAAGGAGTATTTCCAAGTATGGATCTTTGAACACTTTATTACTTGTATTTCCTTCATTCTGCCAGGACATTTAATGATAATATGAATTGGAAATTTTGTTAAGAAAAAAACTTCCTGGAGATATCAAATGGTGCAAGGCTATCTTTCTCAAACATTGCGAGATCCTCAAACAAGAAATCCTTAAGTTACCCTTCTTGCTAATGTTGCCCCGTTGTAAATAGTTTATCCATGTGCGGTGAAATAAAAAGGTGTGTTTTTAATTTTGCAACTCTGTTGTACTGTGAAGTTTTGGATATATCTTACTATGAAACAGTTGAAGACAATGGTTGTTTAACATCCCGAGTTTCAGCTGGTTAAGTGTCCAAATTTTGTGGTTAAGAGCATGCAATTTCCTGTCCTAAGATATTTAGTCCACGGATTCCATCATTTATAAGCGTTAATCATTAGTGTTAGACCACGGTTTCAGACCAGAAGATAAATCTCGCCAAATGCCAGCCATGAAATGCATGCAGATGCTTATCTACTCTATATTAACATGTCAATGCCCGTAAATTTTTCCAGGTTGAAAAGAGAAGAAGCCAAAATCACTGCCTGGGAGAACCTGCAGAAGGCAAAAGCTGAGGCAGCAATCCGAAAACTGGAGGTTATTTCCTAATGATATGTTTCTCAATATGTCATTCTATGACCCACTGCTCGCTATGCTGACACTATAATGTGGCAATTATTTCTGGATTCTGGAGGGGTAATAGGCTGGTCAGCATTGACGACGCTTGCTTTGCAGAACTCACTTGTGTGGCCTCCCAGTTACCCAAAATAAACTTGAAAATATGAAAACATTTACCCAATAATCAACCCTTGGTTGTGAGAGATGTTTGCTTTTTTATTTTCTCCCTATGTGATTTGAATTCCATATATTTATTACTTTGGTCTACTCTAGCATTATTTTAGTGTCAGTGTAAATTATCAAAATTTTAGAGTGTGTTTCAACATATAGGAAAGTTTGAACTTTAGGTTAGCCAAATTGTCTTTCCTTTCTGTTATTGTAAAGATGAAAAAGGTATCTATTCATGAGATTATTTTAGACCATGATCCTTGTTGGGGTATATGCGCCAAAGGAAACGTGGTGGTGGTAATATGCTTTTTAGAAATCTTGTCAAACATGCTTTGTGTGGTCTCATTCCGCAAAAGGGGGCATGAGCATTTGGTTCTATTACCCTTTAAACATTTTTCTTTTTTCAGATGAAGCTGGAAAAGAAGAGATCATCATCCATGGATAAGATAATGAACAAGCTAAGATCGGCTCAAAAGAGAGCCCAAGACATGAGGAGCTCGGTTTTGTCCAATCAGGCCCATCAAGTTACCAGTACTTCCCATAAGGCTGCATCATTCCGCAGAACCCGCCAGATGGGCACCTTGAGTGGTTGTTTTACCTGCCATGCTTTCTAATGCCTCATCCGCCATCTGTTACTCTGTTTGCCAATAATCGTGGGTACCTTCTCTGTAGAATCTCTTGTTCAAAATTTGATCTGTGTAAACATTTCTCATATTACATGCATGTCCTTTCCTATTGAGTTTCTTCCACTGAATAATTTTTAGACATATTTATTGCAGTACCATCTAAAGCTGAAATTTGAGCTAGATGATTATTTCTATTCATGAGTGTACAACCAATGACCACAGATTTACTAGTTACCGGAGAGTTCTTGTTACACCCACCCCATATCACTTCTTTGTAGTCTTGATAGTTGAAAGGCATCTGAACATTGCCATTGAAGATGGGAGCATTTGAAGACACAATCCCATCCTACGAAATAGCCCGAAATGTTTTAACATCCTGCAATGGGCATTGTTTCATAATTTCTTGGAATGTTCTTTCTGAAAAGACTGCTGTTATATGTTAACACTATTACATATAAAGGTAAATCTGTCTCTCTGTACATTGTCCTGTGCTCCCAAGATTACTCATGGTATGCTGTTTCTGACCAGGTTAAAGTCTAATGGAAAATGGAGTGCAAGAACATACTTGAATGGTGTACAGCAGGGATCAAATATTATTATGACACTAATTTGGTGTCAACTTGTGTTTGTGGTGGACTAAAGCACCAATACCTCCATCAAGTTCCTGATAAGATGCGAGATTCGAATCACAACATTCTTTGGGGATTTAATGGATGGTAAGACATGTGTGTATGTAAATCAACCTAGAGTTTTCCTTTTGGGAGTTTCCTTTTCACATTGAGAGCTTGTTGGATAAATAGAGATGCAGGTCATCTGGTTGACCTATAGTTTTCATCAAAACTTGGAACTGAATATGTTCACTCATTACATTATCATGAATTATATATAGTAATTTATGTAATTCTGACATAATATAATGTACTTCCTTACCGCTTTGTCTTCGATGTAAGATTCAGTATGAGGTCTCGATTCTATGGAGTTTGGTTCCAAACTTGCTTGTTGTGTTTTCCAGCATTTGCAAAACAGCAGACATGAGACATGTGCCTATTTTCTGGAGTTAGTGTAGTCTGATAGGGGAAGAAGTTGCTTCAATTTCATGACCCGTTCAGTAGTTATTTTCTTGAGTTCCAGAATTAGTGACATGTGATCTTTCGTACCAGTCCTACAATCATTAGCCTAGTTTTCTAGTTGATAAATTCTACACCAAAAACTTCATGTTTTTTTCACCAATTTGCTAGGATGCTGCCATTTAATAAGGAGAGGTTTCCCAACCTTTATTCTTTGTAGTTTTGATATGGGTAGTTCAAGAGTATTTCTTATTTTAAAAGTAAGGGTTGCTTTGGGCTTAATCATAGAATTTAATTGCAACAACTAGGGGTGGGCTTCGACTTCGACGGAGTCGGAATGCCCACCTCCAACTTCGAAGGTCAAAACCCCCTTTGACTCCGACTCCGATCGGAGTTTGGAGCTTGGAGCTCTGATCGGAGTAGAAAATGTGTTTTTTCAGGCCCAGTTGCCCTACTCAGGCCCAGTTGCTCTATTGAGAAAATGGGTTTCGATTGGCCCAATATCAACCCCGGTTTATTATTGTAAAAAAATAATTAAAAAATCTAAAATACTATAAAAAATAAATTAAAAAGTTAAAATTTAAATACAATAACTAAATCAAACTATAAATCACAAACCACAAATTTAAATTTAAAACTACAAATCACAATAAATTTAAACTTACAGCACCAAAATATTGAATAATGTCATAGATTTTATTCAAATAAGAAATAGCCACAATGCCCCGCATCAGTCTTGACAGTCCAAGTGATTTGAGTCAATGACTCGATAGTGATTTCTAATTTTCCTGTATGAAGTTTTAACTTTTATTGATCAGATGTACTATCTTTTCTTTAGTCATTTAACTATAGACTTTTAAACCATCAACCAAGTGATATTATGAACTCACCTCTACCTCTAACTTTGACGAGTTTTGCATGATAGTAATCATCCCTTGGTGTGTCGGTCTCAGACTCTTAGTTATCTAGAATTAGTTTGGAGTTCACAGTTAGGTCTACAAAATCATATAAATTATAAATTAAATAATGAAAACATTAAAATTATGTAAATAATTATTTAAAATCATAAAATTACTTGATTCAAGCCTATACCTCTCGACATCAACGGTATCTACTCCAATAAGTGTTGAACTTAACCAGTTTTGTGTGCAAACAAGGGCCTTGAAGATGGTCGGAGACAATGAATTGTGATAAGCATCCAAGACACGACTTCCGGTGCTAAACGCCAACTCAGAGGCAACCGTAGTGATTGGAATGACTAGTACATCCCTAGCTATTTAGGAAAGGATTGGAAACTTACCAGAATTTACCTTCCACCAAATTAATATCTGGAATGTATCACTCGGTGCCTCGACATCTTCAATAAAGTAACACTCAACCTCAGACTTACAGTGCATAATATTCCTTGATGCATGGTTTTGATGATACCGTCGTAGTCGCAATAAATTTGAACTTTGTGCATGTGTGTCATTCCAGGAAGATGTCGAGTCGGTTGGGCAAGATAAGCTACCACCTTTGATTGAAGACTAACCACTACTGTTGTAATGACTATATAAATCATCAAATTATATTTAAGCGATCTAATAAACTTTTCAGAGTTCTCATCACCGAGGACGTCCCTAATCCAATCCTTTACAATTGCCAACTTATATAGGGGTCAAAGATCGCAGTTATAAATAATAATCTATTTATCTTCTTCACATCCCCCAATATTTATTATATTTTTATTTCATCATCATAACCATTGCATTCAACAAACCCACACTATCAGCACAACTCTCTTGCAAGTGGTTATAAAGCCCTGAAAGCTCCTTGAAGTACATGTTCGTAGTAGGATATTTTGTCCCAGATATCCATATAGTTATGTCATAAAATAACTTAAAAAATTGAACAAAATACCTAACATTGGTCCAATCAACTGTGTCTGGCGCATCGAGCCCCCTTCTCCCTTCAACTGACTTTAGCAAAGCATACCTCATGCCCCTATCCTCGACCTCCATCCACTCGAACACTATTTGTTACTTCTGCGCTACATCCAACATCATGTATATAGAGTTCCATTAAGTTGGAACGTCCAGTTGCAACATGCTAGAAGATGAGATCTCAAATTGTTTGGCTATTACCTTAAACTGGTGGAGTCGTTGGGGGAAGCTCTCACATATCTTACTACGTTCCAAACTTTAATATTGGATTCATCAACCTCCTTGAACCCCTCATAAATTCTAAGGTTGATTATATGAGCACAACATTGAATATAAATAAATTAGTTCTTACGAATGATATCCTCATTTATAGTCATATTCCGCTTGAACCAATCAATGGCAACGTCATTTGCACTGGCATTGTCAACCATGATACAAAGTACTTTTCTAATCCCCCAGTCCTTTATAAAGTCATCCATCTCCTTGCCAATGGATGAACTCTTGTGATCAACGATTTATTTGAAACTAATATTCACTTTTGCATTGTCCACTCACTATCAATAAAGTGAATTGTGATACACATGTAACCCATATTCTGTATAGATGTCCATGTATAAGTCGTAAATGACACTATCTGACAAGTGATGACAAACATTTCCTTCATCCCTGCCTTTTCCTTGGCATTCCTCTTCAAACAGTCGCGCATCACAATATACCGTGAAGGCATGAGAAATCGTGACTCTAAAGTGTGCACAAATTTGCCTTGTCAACTGTGGTAAAGGGCATCTCATGAGTGATGATCATCTCCGCAAAAACATCCCTCAACATCTTCTCACTGTATTGAGGGATTGATAGCTTCTTAATCTGCGTGCCATTAGTGGTAGTAAAAGTCTCGTAACTCAGCTTCGTCTGATCAGTTGTTACCAGCCCTTTGTGTATCTTATACTGCTGGCAGCCTGTAAGATGTGCTATTAATATTGGCGTGCCTTGCTTCTTCAAACGACAACCTTGCTTCTTCAAACGACAACCGCATAGTTGCCCACAATAGTGGCTTCGAACCTGCAGGTTCTCACAATTACTAGGAATTTTAGTGAAATGTTTTCATGTCCACGACCTTTTTGTACTAGGTTGTGCTGGTGGATCGACATCAATATTAATCAACTCCTCATTCTCATTAAGCTTATCAACATCTTCTAGATCTATTGAGACTCAACTACTTGCACAGGAGGTAGTTGCTCTAGATGGTGGTCTACAGCCTGAAGTACCAGTTGGTGACGCCAATGGCTGCGTGTCATCCTCTTGTGGAGAATCACAATGAGAATAAGATGGTGTAATATCCATAATTTGAGCAAATAACCATCATTTTAAATGTTATGATAATTATCTACAAATTGAAAATACATTGAAAAGGAAAAAACATATGTGGCTAGTCGTGTTTGTTGTTTTAATAAATAAATAAAACACAAAAAAAGAACGTTCACTCGAGTGTGGCTCGATTGAACAATCTGTGTGATGTCGCTCGAGCCACACTCGAGGGAACAATCTGTGTGACGTTTGCTCCAGCCACACTGGCTCGAGCGAACGTCACCTGAAACAAAAAATTCGATTTTTACAAAATCTAAATATTTCATTTCTTAAATTTAGCAGACTAAAATCGAAATGAGTGAAATGAAAACAACAAAGAAGTTGAAATGAACAACAAATCATACACATTTCACAAAGGGAGTTACAAATCATATTTTACATTTTACAATTACTTGGAGGAACAAAAAATCTATTGAGGAGGAAGTTACAAATCATTCTTACAATTACTCTGGTGATGGTAGAGTCGCAGACAAAGGCCTTAGGTGACGACAGATGTCGTTCGGAGCTCAACTGAGTTGTGCGAAAGTGACTCACTAGGGACTGTTGTGTGAAAGTGAGGGGGGAAGAAGGGACTCCTGCATTTTGGACCCCCTTCCTTCACGAAACGAGATGAAGCAGAACGAAGTCGTTTACTTACCTGATCAAGACAACTTTAGTAAGGCCTGTGAAACGATGTTGTTCCTCTTGAAGTGGAACGACGCTGTTTTGATCTTATAACTCCGACTCCGACTCCGACTTGTTTTGATTAGTTGGGCTTCGACTCCGACTACTAGAGTAGGAGTTACTCCAACTTCGACTCCGAATTCCGCAAACTCCGACTCATTTGAAGTCGGAGCCTCGTCGAAACACGGAAAGAGTTCGGAGGTCGAAAATTTTGCCCAACCCTAGCAATAACCACCTAGAAAAGAATCCTTATAATTTCATATCATTTCACAGGAGTTTCATCAAATGTAGCTTTATTCCTTGCTAACCTTATTCCTAGGAGTGTAACCGGTTTGGTTCGATCCGGTTTTAGACATATTTTAGAATCGAACCGGTATATATCGGTTTTAAAATTTGAAGAATTGATACCGCATCGGTTACATTCCTAAACTGGTACTTTCGATTTTGCAGGATCCGGTCCAGATTGGTCCCATTTTTTTGGTATATTATATAGTATATGTAATATAGTATATTATAGTATATAATAATATAGTGATAATATATTGTAGTATATTATATTATATATTATAATTATATTATAGAAAAAGGAAAATCAGAACATGACCGATTTTGAGAAAAATGAAACCGATTCCAGACCGAACCAAACCTGGTAACTAGACCAAACCCACTGGTTCGGTTCGATCCGATTCGGTTTATCGGTTCACCAGTTTTTTTTTTCACCCTTCCTTATTCTCCCAATATATATGAGAGGAGGAACAAGAGCTGCCAATTTGGATTTAGGGCATGTTTGGTTAATGAGATGGGATGAAAATTATGTGAGTAGTCGTGAAATGATTTGAGTTAAGATGTTTTATTAGATTTTGGGAAATGAGAGAGAAAAATTTGATTAAAAGTATTAAAAAGTTAAATATTGTTAGAATATAATTTTTGTTTTGAAATATGAAAAATTTGTATTGTTCTTTTGTATTCTGTTTGCAAGTTTGGAAAATTTGTAATGAATAGATGAAGGAAGTTATAGATTTGAAATTAAAATGTGTTTGTGTTTGAGTGATATTTATGAATGAAATTATGAGAAGTTTTGAGATGAGATGAAATCATCTTACTTCCCAAACAAGCCCATGCAGTAATGCAGCAGCTACATCTTGAAACTAAAGGAATGCCACTCTTAATTATGGCTTCATTGAGTGGTAAAACTTTAAACCATGAGAAATGATATTTACATATTAGGATGTGCAAGTTTTGTATACTATTTTTGAAAAAAGTGGATAAATACATGACTCATATGAAAAAATTAATTTTTTAATGATAGAGTCTATCATTTTTCAAAGAGAGTACGGGGGATTTGTACTCTCTAAAACTATATTTATGAATAGTAGTAAGATAGTTTGTGAATAGTAGTAAGATAGTTTAAGTTGAGTATTTTTTAGATTTTGAGAAAGGAGAGAGAAAAAGTTGAATAAAAAATATTATGAAGTTAAAATATTGTAATAATATAGTTTTATAATATTATTTTTTGTTTGAAAACTTGAAAAGTTGGATTATTGTTTTTTATTTTTTATTTGAAAGTTCGAAAAAGTTGTAATGATTAGTTCAAAAATTTTGTATTTGAATTATGTTTAGAAATAAGATGAGATGAAATGAAATGAGATCAGATGAAATTTTTGTGTCTCATCTAAGGCCCCAAACCTGCCTGCAAGTCTAATGAAAATAAAAATATTGTTGATTTTATTCGAGGAAACCAAACATCCAAATGATTTAATTCAATAGAAATCAGGCCTCCATATATCAATAATTAACTTCTTGATTACAATGACATTTACTTTATTATTAGATGGTAAATATTCTTAATCTGCATTAAAGTCCTTAACAATGGTATTTTTTTTTTAAGAAGAGCTGGTAGCCACCCACATAGCAGCCCCGTCCCAACTTTATTAATAAAGCCTCACTTATGGCGGAGGAATACCTTGGTAACAGACAGACACTTGAGATTTACAAAAATACCCCATGCATCAAACAAATTAAAATAAAATAAAAAACTCATCCTATACCAAGTCCAACAAGAAACCATCTAACTACATGCCACACTCAAAAGAAACTTTCTACCTTATAGACGGAAAACCAATCTTATCCAGTCGGATCATGCCCCTCACAGCAGAAGCTAGAAAGTTCGTATCTGATCCATACGTCCTCGTGATCCCTGATTCCCCTTGACGGGCAAAGAAATCCACAACTTTATTACCTTCATGGAAAATATGAGAAACGGAAAAAACCACTCATACTAGATATTCAAGCAACAACTCCCAATAGTCCAAGAGGTACCACACATTACAGGCACCCGAAGTCAACCAATGAACAATTAACGCAGAATCACACTTTATCTCCACATGATTTAAGCCAAACTCTTTGCAAACCATGATACCTCTCAGAAGGGCCCTTAATGCAGCCGCATTATTCATGCCCATATCCAAGTGTTCCGAGAAGGTTGCCTTGACATTCCCCAAATGATCCCTAATTACTCCACCTCTCCACAAGATCCTGGATTTCCCCTACTGATTCTGTCAACTTTCAACTTCACCCAACCTGCCGCTGGCTTTCTCCACGCCACCGCACAAGGACGACTCACAGGAACCTACTTAATAGGCACATTAATATCTGATAGAATCTCATAATCACCCAGAGAGAGCCTTTTACACTTTGACATGTTTATAGAAATTTGGCTAAGCCAAAATTTAACTGCAAGCCAAACTTCCTTTGCCGATTCTTAAGTCACCTCCTTTCTAGCCTTACACCTTCTTGCCCACAGTCTCCAAGTAACCAGACATGGAAGCAAGCCTACAAGTACACCCCAATGCCGTCGAGGCCTTCCTCCAAACTAACGTAGCTATATCTCCCGAGCACAGAACATGATCCAAAGTTTCGGAACTTCCATTCGTACAACAATCACAAGGAGAGGCAAGATTAATACCCATAGTTATAATACGAGCATCCATTGGGAGGCACCTAAACCATGCATTCCAAACACAAACAGCCACACATCGAGGGAGGAGTTTATGCCAGAACCAATCCGTCCATGGACAGGTTTCCCTACGAACTTGTATAATGTCCCATGCAGAAGACATGAAAAAAAAAACCATCTTTGTTCGGTTCCCAAATGTAAACATCCGACCCCTCCTTACCTGCCACCACTGACCGAATCACCTCAAGAGCTTTATTTTCTCCAATTAAATTTATCAGGGCAAATTCATCCCATACATTACCAACCCATAGGTCCTTGACTTGGAGATTAGAGTTTATAATATTCTGGGTGTCAACAATAAGAGGTCCACTCGACAGCCATCGATCATGCCAAAAAGAGACTCTTCCTTCCTTAACCCGCACCCTAGAATGCTCATAAACCTCTTGAAAAACCTGCATGATAGATTTCCAAAAACGTGAATCATTTACACGAAATCGCCAAAAGAAGATTTCCTTCCTTCACATATTTAGCTTGGAAGAATCGGGTCCAAAGATTATCTAATGTTAGGAGACGCCAAGCAAATTTCATATGCATGGCTTGCTGAACTTCGTCTAGGTCCTGAATTCCTAAGCCTCCTCCCTTGATCGGTTTACAAATAGCCGACCATGCAACCCACTTCTTTTTTGCCTTCCCATTATACTCACCCCAGAAGAAAGTAGATAAAATAGAATTTATCTAAGTGAGAATAACCTTAGGCACATTAAGCACCACTAAAAGATGTGTCGGCAAACAAGACACCACATGCCTAAGCAAAGTGAGATGACCACGTTGAGACAAAATTTTTAATTTCCACCCAGCAACCTTGTTTCAAATTTTAGTCACCAAAGGTTCCAAGGCTCTAGCCTAAGACGCCCCGTCACCAAAGGCACCCCCAAATAAGTAGTTGGAAAAGTACCTTCCGTAAAACCTGTCATTCTAAGAAGGCCACATTTCCTGGATAGATTAATCTGTTTGGAGAAAGCCAACTTCTCATTGTTAATTCGCTGTCCAGACCAAGAAGAATATTTTTCCAAAGTCAACAATAACATTTTAATCGATCTTTTCTCCCCCTTGGCAAAAATAAGAAGATCATCAACATATAGAAGATGAGATACTAAAGGGGCTCCTCGAGGATGATAATACGAACCAATCTTTCCTTCCTCAAAATCCTTTCGCAATAACCGAGTGAGAACTTCCTGCATGATAATAAACAAATATGGAGAAAGAGGATCCCCCTGCCGTAAGCTCCGAGTTGGTTTGAAAAAACCTTTATATGTTCCATTCATCATGATCAAGAACCAAGGGGTCTTTATACACGTCTCCACCAAACCACAAAACCTTTCAGAAAAACCAAAGCCCTTCAGAACCAAGCAAAGGAAAGACCAATAAACCCGATCATATGCCTTTGTCATATCTATCTTCAATATTACATTTCCTCAATTACTCTTGCGATGAAGAGAATGAACCATTTCTTGTGCTAGTGTGATATTCTAAAAAATACTACGCCCCGGAACAAATGCACCTTGTTCCCATGAGATCATGTGAGAAAGAAAACTAGCCAAATGATTCACAAGTATTTTGGAAAAAAATTTATATGCAACACTACACAAGCTAATAGGCCTAAACCTATCAAAGCTTTGCGGATTTTGCACTTTAGGTGAGAACAATAAATGATGCCGAATAAAACCTTGGGAGAGGCGTACCTGAAAAGAAATCCCGAGCAGCTTCAACCACGTCCCCTTTAACTATATCCCAACACTCTAAATAAAAACCTAAGCCAAAGCCATCTGGCCCGGGGCTACTATTTTTTGGAATAGAAGATAAAGCCCTCCAAACCTCATCCTCAGTTGGTTCTTGATAAAGAAAGATATTCTCCTCATCATTCACCATAAAAGAGACTAGACCCGTTAAATCTGGCTGCACAAAAGGACCCTCTCCCGTAAGGAAATTCTGAAAAAAATTAACCGCCTCATTGTGAACCACTTCTGGGGAATCCAAACAAACCCCATTAGGAAGAGTCATTTTAGAAATATCCGACGCTCTCCGGCGTTGATTCACAAAGGCATGAACAAACTTCGTATTACGGTCACCTTCCTCAAGCCATTTCCTTTTTGCCTGCTGCGCTAATCTCAGTTCCTCTCTATTTTTCCATATCTCCAATTCAGCCTTGGTACTTAAATATTCATGTTCCAAGTCCGACTGGAACCCATCCTGAAGCTTGAATTCAAGAAACTCCATGCGTTCCTCTAAGGTTTTAATGGAAAAATCCACTCGGCCAAAAACCTCCTTGTTCCATGTGAGTAAAACCATTTTTAGACTCTTAAGCTTGGCAGCCAACTGGATTAGTCCTGTACCATTTACCTCTTCCCTCCAAACATCCTCCACACACATCTTAAAATTTTCATGTGTACACCACATGCTTTGAAAGCGGAACGGATGAGGATCATAAGAATCCACTTCCTTATCAAATCGAATTAACATAGGACAATGATCTGATAACTTACGATTAAGAACCTCAAGATGAACTTCCGGGAACCATTGGAACAAAACAGTATTAGATAATGCCCAATCCAAGTGTGCCCAGCATCTAGACGTTCCTCTATGACCATTGCACCATGTCATTCTACCGCCACTAAATCCAATCTCCACAAGTCCCGAATTATGAATGCATGAATTAAATTCAGCCATAGCTGATAAAGGCCTTGGGTTACCACCTATCCTCTCTCCATCATCTCGAATGGCATTAAAATCTCCAACTACAAGCCAGGGAGCCTCATCCTTCTGAGCATCCATAATATCCTGCCAAAGATCCCTACGTTCCACTTGTAAGCAGTTAGCATACACAAATGAAATATAGATCCTCTTAGCTTCCTTAACAAAACACCCATGAATTAATTGATCCGACATATTCTATACCTCAAAAATTAAATCATCACTCCAAAACACCCAAAGCTTACCACCCATCGCCTCATTTGAACAATAGGAAGGAAAATCAAGAAACCGCGCCTAGAACTCCATAGAAGCCTCACCAGCAAATGGCTCTGAAATTGCTAGAATCAGAGGCCTAACATCCTTAACTAGACATTTTAATCTGCTCTTAGATGTACGCAAGCCACGCACATTCCACACCAAAATCTTCTCAATCATATAGTAAGTTTTGCAAGGCGAGAACTAACCTATCAAGAGTGACACAATTCTAGGCTTACTGAATTTTTCATCGCAAACATCGGAGCATTTAAATCTGACTCCAAGCCATAACCTTAACAATGGTACTTAATTCGATTATTGGAGACATAAATAAATAAATTAATATTTTCTAAGAGTGCTACCATGAACTAATTAGAAGTTGAACATGAATCAGTCTTCAACTCTTTTAACTTATTCTTTTGGAAGAACTCATCTATACGATGAATAAAAGGATGTTGGAGGCCTACAGTTTAGGACCCAAACAAGTGGCGTTAACATAATCTTGAGTAAGAGGTGTTGGCAATCCCGAGATTATTAATCCAATCAGTACCTAAACATTCTCGTCAACCAAGTTTCACTGTAGTCTAAACCCCATATACATGCGATTATGGAACTTCGGATCATCTTCCAAAATGCCTTTAGGTACTTGGGTATGGCCCATAACAATGAGAAGTAGTTCTCACTCGGCTCCTTCTCCAACGAGTGCTGGACTCAAATGGGATTCATAGCATTAAAATGAGTAATTGCAGAACATAAGATTTATAAATTGTGTTACAAATAAGAAGTTAACATAAACATGCAAGATTTCTATAGTAAAACTTATGTAGTATATTTAGTATATTCCTATCTTCCATCTAAAATTGTACTTTTATAAAATTGCTTTGAGAGAGAGAGAGAGAGAGAGAGAGAGAGAGAGAGCTCATAGCAGCTACTATAGTATTTGCATTTCTAAAAGTGTTGAAAAAAAGTCTCCATTGTCACAAGGGACCCTAGGCACCAAGTCATTGCAGGAAACATACCTATAATACTTCACACGTTGTGGTTACCATGCTTTGCCTGGCGGGCCCCTTATCGACCCCAAAATCAGCTATGTTTACCTTCGAAGCATCAATTTTAGTAAACTCTTTCATTTTTGGTTAATTCTCATTTATGGTAATGTTCATCTTTAGTAATGATTTTATTCCGGATTCTTAGGCTAGATTTTAGTGTTATTTATCTTACTTCGTATTCTATTGTTTTGCCTTAATTACAGTTTTGCCATTTTTCATTAACTATTTAAACTCGACTTGTGGGTTTTAGAAATAATGATTGATTTATGTTATTTAAAACCTTTATCTCAGAGTTTCTATCCTATTTGTGAGTTTTCTCAATCTCAATCTTTAGCTTCCATTATTTAACTACCCATCAAATTAATCTTCTATTCTGTTCCGGCATCAGTTGGCATCAAAGCTTTAGCATTTTCTTGGGGTGAACTATTGTCAGTTTGCATGGCTGGTGGTAGAGGTTGTGGTTGACGTGGACATGTTTCGAATGAGGAAGTCCCTTCCCACGATTGTAACGACAGGACGTGATGATTGCAGATTTGTAGAGGCAAATTGCAGAATTATCCCAGCGTCTAGAGGCACAAAACGTGGAGGGTCAGACATTTGATCAAGAGTTTGAATCCAGTTTTGAAAAACCATATCACAACAGTGGTCTATTTTGGAAGCACCCTGGTCGGGAGGAGCATCATTGGGACCTCGATTTCAATGTGGATCTATTGGAATTTTCTGGTACTATGAAAGTGGAGGGTTTCCTCGATTGGTTGCATGAAGTGGAACGTATCTTCGAATACAAGGATGTCCCAGATCGTATGAAGGTGAAACTAGTCGCCATCAAACTAAAGGGCCAAGCGTCTACCTGGTGGGAGCAGTTGAAGCGGTCTCAGAAGCGATAGGGTAAAACCAAGATTGGCGACTGGGAGAAGATGAAGGGTCACTTTTTTCCCTTCGGATATACTCAAACCTTGTGTCAAGGACTTCACACGTTGAGGCAAGGAATAAATTCCGTTGATGGTTGCATCGAGGAGGAACGACACGAAGACATAGGCTTGACATACCAGAATCTCTTAGTACTCTGTTGTGACCCCCCATCATTGGGATGGAACATAGACTTAGAGCATCGGGACATGTAATACAAGTTTACATACCCTTGTATATGATAGTTAATATGCAATGCATCCTATAAGTGCAACTAGCAGTATGCAATAATCGCAACGGAAATAAGGGTAAAAATATAACTTATGCCAGAATAACTAAAAAACACCCCAATGCATTAATGAACATCATAAGTTCAAAGCCAAAACGTAGCATAAACTTAGTACAGCTAAGCATTACAGTCTCCAAAGTTAAATCAACCGCTTCATGCGTTCTAGAGCATGAAGGGTGAGGGCTATAAGCATAAGGATGAAGTCCAGTCTCCTCTTGAGGTCAGGCTCCTCCTCAATCAGTCGGATCCAGTGCTCCATCTAATCCATTCTCCTTGAATCCTGACACAACTTCTATCATTCCGAGTGGAATGATAGTGGGTCTACAAGGGGTGAGATTTACATGAAATCTTAGTAAGTTAACAACTAACTTGCACAAAGATAAATTATGCATGAAGAATAATAAATATGAAATTCATGAAATGCAAAAAATTAGCAAAACAGAGACACATATTTTCAGCAAAACAGAGACATATTTTCGTTCAGATAATATTTTTACCTTAGCCGCCAAAAACATATTTTAATCATTATTCTAACATCCAAACACCCAACTCTCAAATCATTAAACTCATTTCAACTCAAAATCTCTTTACATATAGGACCTACAACTTTTTTAAACTCAACACATCTTTACACGTAGGACCCACAATCTTTTTTCAACTTTTCATGAATACATATAAACTTATCTTAACATCTAAATATATCTAAACTCATCTTAGGTGGGCCCCACAAAACTCACTCCACCATCTCAACTCATTACTGTTCATAAAGAACTCAACTCACTTCAACTCAGCTCAACATTCAAACGGGACCTAAGTGTTTGTTTTTGTTAATGTTTATTTTTAGGAATGATTTTATTCCGTATTTGGACTAGATTTTGGAAAGATACTTATTTTATTTAGCGTCTTATATTTTAGGCAATAATTATAATTTTATATTTTTCCTGAACTATTTAAACTTGACTTGTGGGCTATAGTGGTATTATCCAACTTTTATATAAAAAACCCTAATATCAGAGTTTTCTCTCTTTATTTGTATTTTTTTTCTCAATCTCAATCTCTAGTTTCCCCTACTTAGCTAGCTATTAGAATAATTGTTATTATGTTCTGGCTTCACTTTTCATTTCTAAGTAACGTGGGATTATATACCACATATCCTTATAATTTAGTCATAAGTTCTTGACATTCTCATCGGGCCTATATGTCATAGACGTCGTTTTGGGTTAAGGCTGATGTCCCACTCGGAGTGCCCGCTCCCCTTTTATTCATTTCCTTTGTCATGCCATCTCTCTCTCCTCTCGCATGCTGCTCTCTCTCCATTAGCCCATATCTCTCTCTCTCTCTCTCTCTCTCTCTCTCCAGTTTCACTCAATTGGCTCTATTCGTTTCGGCCAACCCATCTCCCTCTCATCTCTTAGTCTATTCTGTTTGTAGTTTCCTCAGTCACTCTCATCACACCACCTGAAACTGACTAGAAATTGCCTAATCGGCCAGAACTGATCCTACTTTTTTCTCCCTTTAGCTAGTTGGTTTTATAAAAATAGGAAAAGAAAAGAAAAAACCAAACTGTTCGGTTTTCACCCTTAATTTAGATGCAATTTATTTTCTTTTTACATATTATTTTTGTAGATATTAAAAAGATATTTATTGATGAGATTATTTTAGATCATGATCCTTGGTATGGTATATGTGCCAAAGGAAACGTGGAGATAGTAATGTGCTTTTTACGACAAACTTGAGAAGAATGCTTTATGTATTCTCATTTTGCAAAAGGGGGCATGAGAATTTATTTCAATTACCCTTACATAGACATTTGGTTAGGATGAAACTGGAAAAAAAGAGATCATTATCCATGGATAAGGTAATGGACAAGCTAATATGGGCTCAAAAGAGCGCTCAAGGCATGATGAGCTTTATTTTGTCCAATCAAGCCGCAAGTTACCAGTACTTCCCATAAGGCTCTATCATTCCCCACTAGATAGGCTCCTTGAGTGCTTGCTTGACCTCCATGCTTTCTAATGCTTTATCCAGCCATATGTTACTCTGTTTGACCAATAATCACAGTTACCTTCTTTGCAGAATTGTCTTGTTCAAAATTTGGACCTTGTAAAAATTTCTCATATTACATGAATGTCCTTCCTATTATGTTTCTTCCATTGAATAATTTTTAGGCACATCTATTACAATACCATCTAAAGCCGAAATTTGAGTTAGACTATTATTTCTATTCATGAGTGTACAACCAATGACCTCAGTGGAGGGGATAAAATATCCTAGGCCCACAATGAGTTTCTATGTCCAGCCCAAGATGAAGGGCCCCCACTAGAAGACAATAGAAGGAGAGAGGAAGAAGAGACAAGGAGGGAACAAAGGCTAAGGAAGTACAGGGTGTCAAGAGGGAAATGAGAGAATTGACATAAAGGAGAGGATATGTGACGTAATTGAATGAGAGACTAAAAATGAAAAGGGGGAAACCAGATGATTTGAGGGGGACTTTTGAGGGTTTCTTCCAAATGACTTTTTGGCCAGGCTATGGCTTCAGCTTCTTGAACCTCTCAGTAAGGACTCCAGCGACAGCATCTCCCCAGAAGATATATGTCTTATCTCCATTAGACAATGATGATGAGAGACTATGAGATTGTAAAACAAACATATTATAGTGAATTTTCCCTCCCCAAACGTCCCATGGATGTATGCATTATATCAAACCATGTAAATCTGAGTGTCTCCCTCTCTTTTATTTTTCCTTTATTTATTTTCCGTCCACTGCCATGGATGTACGCACCGACGTCGTACAGTGTCACCGGACTACTGCTGGGGATTCCAAATGTATGTAAATCTGTTGGGTGTTGCTCTTTGGAGTCCCACATCGGTGGAAAATGAGAAAGAGCCAAGGCCCAAGACCTATAAAAGGAGGTTTAGCCTCCTTGGTTAGGCACCATGTCATAGGTTTAGCTAGTAACTTGTGATTCTAGGAAAATTTCTCTGTTATCCTTTTTGAAAAAGGGGAAGATGTGAGAGTTAAAATTTTGCTAGTGGGAAAAGCTATGTGGGTGTCCTTGGGGTGTGGAAAAAAATTGTGTGATTGTAACAATTTTTCACATAGTGAATTTTCTTCTCTGGGTCTGATTTTTCTTGATATTCCTACAAATGGTGGATCCTAGAAGGTGAATTTTGGAGGTCCAAATTCCCAACAAGTGGTATCAGAGCCTAGGTCCTTTTGGTGGGGTGGAGTTTTGGTGTGGTAGTGTGGATTTTTACTGTTTAAAGAGGTTCTGTCTATAAGATTGGAATTTAAGAGGGACAATTGTGACCCTCCAATCTTTCCTAGAAACTTACTTAGTGAGTATTATTCATTTATACGGTAAAATTCATCAAGGCATAGTCAGGAAGTAGGGCTTTAAATCCTATCAGATTCAAGGTGGATAAATTTGATGGGAGAATCAATTTTGGATTGTGGCAAGTGCAAGTCAATGATGTTTTGATACAATTAAGATTACACAAGGTATTGAAAGGCAGACCAACCCTTGAAGTCAGCAGTAATACTAGCGATTGGTGAAACGGCTAGTGCAAGGAGCATGTTCGGCAAGTGGCTCCAAGCCAGTAAATGGAAATGAAGCTAACATTGTGTCTCTCTCCATGGAAGACGATGTCTGTTGAAAATGGACATGTACATCCTCATGGCATGTCGCTAGATCCCAAAGTTGCCATGATAGAGCATGTGCTAATATTAGCGGGTATACAAGTTTGCACACATGCATTGGTTTGGCATTGATGCAGGGTGTGTGGTGAAAATTCATGTCGATGGCTGATGAACTTCCAAGAAAGCTAAACGTGAAAGTTACACCATAATTTGCAGCAAGGTTGTCTTCCGACATGGGCCAAAGTGAAATGCTTGGAATTAGTTTATTTGGAGTGGGTATGCTTTGATGGTAGAGCATGATAGCGGAAATTATGAAGATCTTCATTGAGGTGGAGCGTGACTGTCAAAGTTGCAAGGTGAAGATTGTTGGATGTTGTTCCTTGAAGTCCCACATCGGTGGGAAATGAGGAAGAGGTAAGGCTCAAAGCCTGTAAAAGGAGGCTTAGTGTGATGCCTCGACTCCCAAGTATGGAAACGGAGGAATCGTGACGTCGGGATGATGATAGTATGGGTCACGCATCCCAACGATAAGTGCTCAAGTGTGTGCAAACATGCAAAAAGTGTACAACAAAAGTTACAGCGGGTTAATTAAAAGTTAGCCAACTAAGTGCAAGAAATTTAAATACAGATTTCCAAATTAAAATTCCTTTAAAAAGTTATACAATGATCCAATATAAATATAATACGAACCAAATACATAAACGAGTGCAAAACAAATCCCATAATCCCAAGTGACCACATGTCACTCCTCTGGTGGAGTCAATCCCTTAGGCTCCACATCCTCATCTGCATCAAAATCTACGGTACCATAAAACAGTACCATAGGGTAAGGAATACCACATGAGATATGTATCTCAGTAAATAACAATCCAAAGAACCCAAGAGATAAAAGTGCATTAATGCAACCAACAGATATGCGTGTATATGATGGAATATGCATTAGACCCAAAACCTCATTTTTCTCGAAAATGAATATTTTCCAACACATGCCAAAACCTCATTTTTTCCGAAAATGAATATTTTCCAACGCATGCGAAAATTTCATTTTGGACCAAAACATTCCATTAAAACATTTCCGGCTATTTCCCCCGAAAATGGCCCAAAACAATATTTTACCATTTTTCCAGAAAATGGTTCACATAGAATCATTTTATCCAAAACACGTAATTTCCCAAGAAAATATCCCAATAATCCATTTTAACAATATGCACCATGATCTCCCTTAGGGATCATCCGCACACCCTAGCTTCATTCGTCACACCATGAGTAACAATTGTGCGAGTGTCTTCGTAACAGGGGATGCCCAGTTCCGCCCCCAGCACGTTTATGACCAAGCAACCTCTAACCCTCGCCAGCAAAAGGAGCCACGGAGTTAGAACGAGAGCATTACCATCCCGTCTGATTCTGTTGTCTCCCAACGAGAACCCAGGGGACGTCACTCAGTATATTTCGCTCTCGAGTGACCAGATAAGCTCCATCGAGATAATACCCCCATCTTGGCTTGGGGTCGTGATACACACGCACCCAAAACCATTTTGCACATGAAAATCCAGTTTTCAAATATACACATGAACATGTATGCAATTATGCGAAAATCTAGTTTTCATTTACAAACATGAACATGCGTACAATTATGCAATGTACAAAACACGACACAAATATCCAACAACCAACAAATCCCAGCATAATCCAATCACACAAACAGCTTCATCCTCCAATCCAACCGACCCCTTACTCCTTGGACTCAGTCCGACACGACCAACCAATTCACAGTAAATATGAGTTAGAGCAAAAATACATTTAAATCTCGAAATTTCTTTAGGACAATACTTACAGTGCTATAATATAATTTTCAAAGGATCACAGAAGTGTTAGAAGTGGCGGCATAACAATGGAACAGTGCAATTCGGGCTAAAGTCGTGGGTCTCAAAAATCCCAATCTCGAATGGGGACAAACTAAGACTTGGGATGGTTAGGGAAGGGCTTAGAGGTGTTGGTAAAACTACTGGTGGTGGTGGTTGGTTGTGGGTGACGGTTGAAGGCTAAAACACCCAAATCGGAAATGGGGATGGAGGGGCTTCACCGGTGGCAGATCAGAGTTGAGGATGGGTGGGTTAGGTAGCTGGGAGGCCGTTGGTGCAGTGGTGAAAAGATGGTGGCCAACAACGGCGAGATGGCGACGCTGGAACACAAAGACCACGTAGCTTGAAGTCGTGCGTGGAGGAGATTAGCCGCGCGGGAGGGGCTGAAATTAGAGGGGAGTAGTCGCCAACCACTTACCATGAGTTTGCAAATGCTCAAACCAAATATCTTCAAAAATCATTTACTGGCACCTACAAAATTCTAAAACCTTAAATGCCATCAAGCACTTTATTATTGTATGCAAAATCACAAACTTGGCTTTGATACAAACTGTAACGCCCCAGTCCCGGATGGGTAGGAGAGTTACTCCTTATCACTTAAAAATCATAAATCACAGTTTAGATATAAACTCTAACTCCTTAATTACTCATAGACCTCATTGTTTTAACCAATCTACTCCAAAATAGTTAACAAAGAATACGATAGTCTAAAAAAAATGCCAACTTTGCCAAAGTACTAAATCCATAGAGCAAAATGAAGCTATTAAATAAGATTCTCCAACAACAAGTGCCCACTTTGTATTTAATACACTATGCTCACATAGCCTTACCCATGTTTTCTATTCTTGAACTTTCGTTGAAGTATTTAAAATATCTGAAAAATATTATGGAGATAATTGATGAGTTATCAACAACTCAGTGAGCAGATGATATATACTAGCATGCAAACATGAGCATTTACAGAGTATAGTATGTAGAACAAAATATTTTCTAGAGTTATCATGCAGAACAAAACATATTTTCAAATGTAACAGAGCGATGATTTTAAAACACATAAAACTCAGAGCACTTTGGCATAACATAATCTGAGCATCATCATCATATCAAAAATAGCATCTCATAGAGCAGAGATCATGTTTCACCCCCGTGGTAGGGTTGTGCTATACCCAGTGGCCAAACCGAGCAGAGATAGAGGTGAAATCTTTCCCTTATTACACTTGGAGCCCCGAATGTGCACACAAGAAAGACCACATGAAACTAATTTCTTTTCAAAGTGGGTGCACTCAAAGACAGAGAAGTTGGTATCAACCCAAATAGAGCATAGCACAGACAGAGTTAGATACAAAATTAGTATACCATGACAAAAGTTTTCAGATGCCATATTAAAATAAAACAGAGTACCAAAACATATTCAAATTATTCTCACATACTGAAAACAAAAGTCGGAGCACCTTTCTAGATCAATGCACAATTTTTAGATTTTCAATATCGCTCTTTTTTTTAGATTTCAGAGACAATCATGACAAAATATATGTCATGTCTACACAATGCATGTTAGAAAATATTTTCCTTTTTTCTTACAGATTTCATGAGTAATGCAAATAAGCGACCGAGGTTGGTTTTTCCTAAGTTCTCATTTCATCACAAAATATGTAAAATTCTCAGAAAGTTAACCCCAGCCTCAATAATTCATGTAAAACCTAGCATAGGAACCCCGTTTACTTGAATTTTTAGCTTTTTCAGAATTCTCCACAACAGTAGTGAATAAAAATCAATTGTCACCTATAAAAATAATCACATAATTTTCATAAATATCCAAAATTAACACCTTTTACGATACTTGAACTTGAGACGCTAAGTAACCTATTTTCTTAAAAATCTAAATTTCTAGAAACCATAAAATTTCATCCAATCTTAAATGCATCGATTTTCACTCAATTTCCAACGAAGACAAAATCTAAATTCTTTAGACCTTAATACCAACTGCCATTTAAAAACTTTAACTATTTTCTGCCAAACAAACGTTTAGACTAAAACAAAGTGAGCTGAAACTCATAAAATAACATACAAATTTTCTGTATTCATCTTGAAGCCCATCGTAAAATCATGTCGAAAATGGAACCATCCTAATGACAAGGGCATTTTGGAAAATAACTCATAAACATGCATGGCCTTTTGGGAAAAGCTTGGAAACAAAAGGAATTTGAGATTATGAAAACTACAGGACTAAAACCGTGTGACAGAGGGGTGTCCAAACTCACTGAGAGAGGGGGAGAGTCGTGACGGCCGATGAAGTGGGCGGAGATTAGAGGTGGTAGGCGCGGCGGCACATAACTGTGAGAGAGATATATTTTATGAGAGAGAGAGAGAGAGAGGTGAGAGAACGAAGAGTAAGAAAGAGAGAGCACCACGGTGTGAGGGAAAGATGTTACCGAGAGGGAGGGCGGTGACTTGAGGTGGCGACAGTGCAGTACGGTGGCGATGGCGTGGAGGAGGCTAGCGATGTAAGGTGGCTGATTTGAAGCCCACAGTGACCTCCAACTATGCTATTTTTTTAGAAGTAAAATAGAGTTGCGTATGGTGGCCAAGCAAACTGTTTTGATTGTTAACGGAGGGACATGAGCATGGAGTTGGGCAGTGGAAAGGTGACTTCTGTCCTACGAGCGAGGTCTCGTCACGTTGCTCGGGTTGTTGTGCTGTGAGGTGGAGGCCATATGTGTGTGATGGTAGTGTAGGGGTGACACTATGGGGTGGTTGGGTTCACGGTTTGCCAAAAAGCAGGCGGTGCTCGATGGGTTTTTAGTGCAGGGTGGCAACGGTTGGCTTTTGTTTCACTTCGGGGTGGCGAGGGCTGAGCAGTGGTTTGGGCACGGTGATTCGGGTGGTGTAATGGCTTCATCGATTGAGTTGGCGAATGAGGGATGAACATGCTGTTGGTTGCTGGACAGGGAGAATGGAAATCGGCAAGCGTGTAATGGAGGGATCATCTCTATATATATGCGTGAGCAGACTAGCGGTTTCGAGGTTGACGTTTTGGAAGTTATAGTATCAGTGAGAGAAAAATCAGGAGATGATGGGGAAGAGAGATATGGATGTGGGAATGGGGAAGAGAGATATGGATGTGGGAATGGGGAAAATAATGGAAAGGAGCCGAAAACTAAAAGTAAGAGAACTTACATACCTAAACAACGCCGTTTGGCACCTCTGTTGTTATGGGTATTACACTTAGCCTCCTTGGTTAGGCACCCCAGTCATAGGTTTAGCTAGTAACTTATGACTCTAGGAAAATTCCTCTGTTGTCCTTTTTGTAAAAGGGGAAGAGGTGAGAGTTAAAGTTTTGCTAGTGGGAAAAGCTATGTGGGTGTCCTTTTCTTCTCTAGGTCTAATGGTTTTTTTCCTATTTTGGGAGTTTTCCACGGAAACTCTTGTGTTGTTATTATTCTCTATTTTTCTTGATATTCATGCAAATGGTGGATCCAAGGGGGTGAATTTGGGAGGTCCAAATTTCCAACAAAATCAACCTAGAGTTTTCCTTTTGGGAGTTTCCTTTTCATATTGAGAGCTTGGATAAATGGAGATACAGTTCATATGGTTGACCTATAATTTTTGTCAAAACTTGGAACTGAATATGTTCACTCATTACATTATTATGATTTTTATATAGTAATATTTATGTAATTTTGACATAATATAATGTACTTAATTCCTTACCGCTTTGTCTTCGATGTAGGATTCACCACGTATGAGGTCTTGATTCTTTGGAGTTTGGTTCAAACATGCTTGTTGTATTAATTCTAGGACTGTTGTTTTGAAGCATTTGCAAAACAACAGGCATGAGACATGTGCCTATTTTTTGGAGTTAGTGTAGTCTGCTAGGGGAAGAAGCTGCTTCTATTTCATGACCCGTTTAGTAGTTATTTTCTTTAGTTCTAGACTTAGTGACATTTGAACTTTCGTACCAGTCCTACAAAGACTTCATTGTTTTTCCACCAATTTACAAGAAGGCTACCATTTAATAAGGAGAGGTTGTTAAGATATAAAATAAATAATAAAATCTACATCTTTCCATTAGCTTAAACTTTTGGGACAAGTGGTGATTTCACATGGTATCAGAGCAGGTTAACCTATGACTGATGATGGGCTCCTGCGACCTACCTACGATGATGTTACCGGAATACCGGCCCACACGTGAGGGGACGTGTTGAGAAGTCCCACACAGCTTAGGAACAAACTCATCCTGGGCCTTATAAAGAGTTACCTCACTCCTTCTATTTAGGCCTTTTATGGAGAGAAATAGGTATTTCTACATGGTCTTTATCCTGTAATTTAAGAGTCTTCCTCATTTTAAAAGTAAGGGTTGCTTTGGGCTTTTAATTCTATGATCATTTTACATAAAATTTATAAAATCTAAGATTATTTCATTGGAAATTTATCAAATCTAACTTTGTGGGTATATAGAATGAGAGAAGGAACAAGAGTTGCCTATTTAGATTTAATGGCAATAAAGCAGCAGCTACATCTTCAAACAGAAGGAATTTTGCGCTTAATTATAACTTCATTGAGTTGTAAACCTTTAAACCATAGCTTCAAAACAAATACAAGAATTTTTAGAGAGAGAGAGAGAGAGAGTAGGATTCCATATAGCTTTATAATAAGGAAAACTTTCAGAATGATTTCTATGATCCTCCCAAGCAGATTTTGTAGATAAAAAACCATCATTGCTAAATTGTCAGACCCAAATAAGCTTCTCCTCTTTCAATATAATCTTTAATTTTCAGCAAAAGCTGCTATTCCAACCAGTGGAGGAAAGAATATCATTTAGGAGAAAGCTAGATGGTTGAATAGGATCGAAAACCCTTCTGAAGAGGGATCCTCCACATAACCAATTTTCAAACCTGAAACTTTATGGCTTCAAATCTTAGCTTTCAAGCACGTCCTTATCATTAGAGGTGAAAGTTGGTCGGTCCGGACCAGAGAAACCGACCGGACTGGACCAACCCGAGACCAAGACCGGTTGGTCTTAATTCCTGAAATAGAGGATCGAGAATGTAACGCCCCGTACCCGAGGGTCTGGAGAGTTAACTCATGTCACTTAAAAATCATTTTCCTTCCACATAGTACATATTCTAATTTTTCTCAATCGCACAAAATACTCATATATTTACATCAATTACTCCAGAATAACTATTCTAAGACAATACAAAATTTAATATAAACATCAATCTCCCAACAAATCACATCATCAGAGCACAACAAGCTTACTGAATGAAAATTCTCAATACTCATATAAACCTTCTATGTTTAAACCATCATTCTTAACTCTTCTCACCCATGCTCCATATCCTTGATCCTCAACTGAAACATTCAAATCATCTGAAAAATATTGTGGAGATAAGGGGTGAGTTATCAACAACTCAGTAAGCAGAGAACATATACTAGCATGTAAATATGAGCATTTTTAGAAAGTTCAATATGCAGAAACAAAACATTTTATTTTTATATACAGATCTCAGAAAACGTGTTATCAGAAAATTAGAGCGACTTTTCAATAATTTCATACTCAAGTCAACAATTCATATTTGAGGATCCATTTCATATTCAAAAACGCTTTGGCATAACATAACTGAACATCTTCATCTTATCATATCATATTATATACCATGTTTAACCCCCGTGGTAGGGTTGTGCTATCCCCGGTGGCCAAACCAGGCAGTATCATGTGGTGAACTTCCCCTTTTTCAATCTCGGAGCCCCTAGTGTGCACACAGGAAAGAACACGTAAAAAGACCACATTGTTTCCAAAGTGGGTGCACTCTATCATATCATGGTGGTACCAACCATATCACGTGAACCAGTATCATCATATCAGAACCATATTCAGAATAGATAAGCATGCCAAAGTTTTATCATATCCATGCCATATCAAAACACGTGCGAAATATATTCATATCATTTCCATTTGATCAAAAACAGATCCAATAGCACATGCATAAAAATCTCAATGATATCATATTCTCTCTTTTGCATATTTCAGAAATATGTTAAATATTGCTCATGTCTACACAATGCATGTCAGAAAATATTTTCTCTTTTTCGTATAGGTTTCATGAGTGATGCAAATAAACGACCGAGGTTGATTTTTCTCAAGTTTTCATTTCATCACAAAATATGCAAAGTTTTCAGAAAATCAACCTCAGTCTCAATAATTCGTATAAAACCTAGCATAGGAACCCCGCTTACCTGGACGACTTAACTTTTCCAGAATTTTCCTCAAATATGTCGAGTCGACTATAAATTGTCACCTATAAAGATAATCATATAATTTCCATAAGTTTCCAATCAATCATGTATTTCGATATTTAAGCCTAACCCGAACCGCCAGCAAATCTCATAGTCTAAACCAATCATACTAACAACTCCATCACCCAATCCAATCAACCCCGTTACTCCTCGGACTCAGTCCGGCAAAACCAATCAGCAATTAAATACAGTGTAATGTGCTAATGCAAAAATACATTAAATTCACAAGAATTCTTTGAAAAATACTTACAATGCTATATAATAATTTCTGGAGGATCACGGAGGTGCAACAAGTGGAAAAACAGCTGCAGAACAGTTCAAAATACACTGTGGCCGTGGGTCACAGATACCCACTTTTCAACGGGTGTAAACGAAGATCCGAAATTGATAGGGTAGGGCCTAGGGATGTCGGTGAAGCTAGTGGTGGTGATGGTTAGCCGTGGGTGGCGGCGCAAAGGGTGGTTTAAGGCCAAAAATACCCAAAACGGAAATGGAGTTGGATGTGCTTCACCGGTGACGGATCGGAGGTGGGGTTGGGTTCAATGGGTTGCTTGGAGGTCGATGATGAAGTGGTGACGAAATGGTGGCCAACGGTGGTGTGACGGCGACGCTGGAGTGAAGAGAAGGCCGCGGTTTCATGTGGCATGTGGAGGCTAACGGCAGCGCCGGGGAGGCTGAGATCGGAGGGGGAAGGTCGCCGGTGGGTGGGGGAGCTGCTAGGCTGCGCGGGGCAGTGCAAGTCACGGCGGAACGGTGGCGGTGGGCTGGGCGGACGAAAAAAAATGCACGGGGGAGAGGGAGGGGCTGGGTCGTGCGGGAGGGGAAAGAAGAAGAAGAAAGAAATGAAAGGAAGAAAAGAAAAGGAAGGAAAAAGAAAAGAGGAAAGAGAAAATATAGGGAAAGAAATGATGTCCAATCCTCATAACTTGGGTCACAAAAATGATTCAACAGAAACGATTTTAAAACAGCAAGTGAAATAAAATAATTCAAACCCAGTGATTAAAATGAAAATAAATAATTAAACCCAAAAACAAGTTAATTTAATTCGAGAAGAAATTTAAACACATAACAATAATTAATTTAAACAAAGCACTTCAAAAAAATAATTTTCGTAAACTAAAAATCATAAAAATAGCCTAATTAAAAATCCAATAATTTTAAAACAAGAGAATAAATTCTGAATCAATAAAAATAATTCCTTCATTAAAATACATTGAAATACGGGGTGTTACAGAGAATTTTCTGTCCTGTCCCAGTCCAAGGTGAAACCCCAGAACGGACCAGACTGATCGAGTTTAAAATATATATTATATATTATTTATATAATAATTTTATAATTAATTATTTAATTTTCATCTAACCTATCACCATTAAAAATATAAAATTTTAAATATGTTATTAACAAATTAATATTCTATCAATTAACTAATGTGTAATATAAATTAACTAATTATATAGTAATTATATAAGTTAAAAATGTAATTTTCATCTAATTTATTTTCATTGACCATATAAAATTATTTTTTATTGAGTTTGTTACGTAATCTGTAAGACCGAGTGATGTGGGGCCCAGTCCCGCGAACAAGGCCCAACATTTCTTGGAGAACTTGATACGGTACCGTTTTGGTGAGCATTTCATTTTCATCAGTCTCCTTCCCGATTGTTTCTCCCCCCTCTTTCTCTTTTCGATTTTCTTTGTTTCCTTTCCAGCCATCTCTCACTCACCAAATACCCATCTTCCCCCCCCCCCTCCCTCCCGCGATTCTTCTCTTCCCTTCGTTTGGTTCTGTTTTGGTGAGTCCGAGTTTCATGCCCGACTATTTCTCCATCTTCATTTCCCTCACAATCAGTTTCTCTCTCAAGTCGACTCCCTCTCTCTTACTCCTCTGTTTTCTGCGTTTCTGCTTTGAGATTTCAGGTAGTGCAGATGAGATTTTTTCCTCACTGTTTTCCCCTTTAGGCGCTCACTCACTCTCTTTTCTCTCTTGTTTTCTCCCGTTTGCGAACTGGTTAACCTCAGTGTTGAGGTGTTGACACCGAGCCTTGTCAAACGAAGGTGAGACCCTCTCTTTGTTTCACGAATGCCACACACACTCTGAATTTTGTTTCTCCCTTTCCTCGTCCACGCTCTCACTCACCAGCAATTTTTTTCTAGTTAATTCTTGGTGCTGCGTTTTTGGGTGGAGAAAAGTTTAGACTTGTTGCCGAGAGTCCCTCACGTCGGTAAGTTTTTCTCTTTTCTCTTTCCCTCTCTAAGAAGAATGAAATTTGATTTGTGCTTTGAAAATAAATAGTAGTGAGTCTCGTTGGGTGCCGATTAACATTTAGAAGTGTTGGATTTGATCTTTTGTGGAGTTGTGAATGGAGAAAAACACTTGAGGTGTAGTGCTGTTTGGGTTCAGTTGTTAGTGGTTGCTTGGAGTTATGGGCTGCTGAAATGGATTTGATTTATTGATTATTTGAGTTGACGTTGGTTTTGGTGGGTGTATAGGCCAATATTGAAGTTGGTATATGGTATGTTGGGTTGAAGTGTGGGCCGTCAAGATTATTATTTGGATGTGTGAGTCACTTATTTTGCTGAAATATGGTTTAGAATTTGGGTCTTAATTTTTAGATCGAAATTGTGTTGTTGGCCTTTAATATTTAGTTTATATATTTTATTTTTATGAATAGGTGACGAGACTGATAGAGGTAATTTTCAAGGCATAGATAATACGTTGTTGGCCTTGTTTTATTATTATTACAGTAATACATTTGTAGAGTTTGTAATGTGTTTATTTAGAAGATATGAGATTGATTTTGCTTATGAAGTCTTTGGAGATTTTTAGATGTGTTGGAAGACATGTTTATAAGTGACATGTAGTAATACTCCACCACACTCGGTATGAGGCGTTACATTTGGTATCAGAGACAGATTTGAGGTTCTGCAGACTATAGTATGTGAGATTTTGGAGTATAGATAGACTTTAAGATATTATTTTCAGATTTGACGTGATAGTGGAGCGGACTATAAGGTAGAATATTGTAGGTATTCGAGGTCTTAGAATTTGTAGATTTTAGGAAGGATTTTGATGTGTAGGATTTTATGGGTCTATGAGCTGGATTCATGTTGTTTGTGGTTTGGTTTGATTATGGAGACTTTTTAAATAGATTTGATGGAGTTAAGGGTTTAGACTTTGGAGATTTATCATTACTATTGTTGCGCGTACTTCTTTTCTCTTTATAATAGGTACCTTTATTGATTTGAAATATTATACATATGTTTTGTTTTATGGATACCACTAATTATTTATGTATATATGAACTTTATAATTTTTTTGAAATGATTATTTAAGATCCAGGTTATTTTGTCAGGATGCCACCTCGTCGTTGAGAACGTAGTATTTCGGATCTGAACGCAAACGAGAATGAAAGGGAAGCAAACCAGCGTGCTTCCAAAGTACTACGAGCAGCAGCTCATCAATTTATAGATGATCTCGTGCAGAATCCCTTGGGTTGCCAACACTATTATAATGAACGAGGTTGTATCGTAGAACAATTCAATCGGATGCACCCCCATTTATTTGATGGGAGAGGCGAACCAATCCTAGCAGAGGATTGGATTCAAGACATAGAGGAGATATTGCGGGTCCTAACTTGCACAGATGAACAGAAGGTGGCATACGCCACGTTCAAGCTGACTAGGGAGGCGAAAAGATGGTGGATTTCTGAAAGAACCATTAGAGAAGCGGAAGGGACATAAATAGTTAGTTGGCTGCATTTCAAGCAAAGTTTTCTTGAACGCTTCTTCCCAAGCTCGGTTCGAGAGGACAAGGCTATGGAATTCGCAACCTTGGTACAGGGAACTATGACTGACATCTGTATGCAGCTAGATTTACTGAGTTATCCCGTTTTGCTGCGTATCTGATTCCAGATGAGAAAACAAAGGCGCGTAAATTCGAGCAAGGGCTGAATGAAAAACTTTATGAGTGAGTAGTGGGCTTCCAGATTCGGAACTTTTCGGAGTTGGTAAATAAGGCCACAGTTTTTGAACGAAGCCTTCAAAGGAGCGTTGCATTGCATGATCAGAGGAAGAGGACCACAACATATGTGTATCATTCTAGCATGGACCAGGGATCATGGAAAAAAAGGAATGAAGGTAGTAGTATGGGTAAGAGGCCAATTCCGGGCACCCAACAAGCACATCAATGTAGAACTTGCAACCGAGTACATGCCGAAGTATACAGGATGGAGGCGGGACTATGCTTCGGTTGTGGCAAACCGGGGTCACTATCTCAGGGACTGCCCATTGCAATTAGACAGCAGCAGGCCACCACCACCTAGAGCAGAAGGGACAGCGAGAGGCAACTTCCAGTGTACTATTGCGCCTGCACGGATTTTTGCTCTGACACCTGGAGATGTTGAGGATAGGAATGATGTGATCACTGGTATGACTTCTTTCTTTTGTTTTAAGATATTAATCTGTTGGTTGATGTTAAGACTTGGAGATTTTAGTTCATGAATGATGTTGATTATGATCATAGGTACTCTTTCTTTGTTTTCTAATAACGCTATTGTGTTATTTGACTCAGGAGCGACACATTCTTTTGTTTCCACGGCTTACTCTAGATTTTTCACTTTAGAAACAGAAAAGTTGAAGCACAAGTTAGTGATCGCGACCCCAACAGGAAATTCGGTAGTCTGTAATGAGATTCTATCGGGGTGCCCTTTATCTTTAGAGGGAAGACTAATGCCAGCAGATTTAATAGTGTTTAACATGATTGGGTTTGATGTGATTTTGGGTATGGATTGGCTGGCTTGCTACCATGCCAGTATTGATTGTTTTAAAAAAGAAGTGGTTTTTAGAACCCCAAAAGAAAGTGAATTTCGGTTCACAGGGTCGAAAGTGAGGTTTCTTCCACCCATCATATCTGCCATTCAGGTTGGAAAATTTTTACATGATGGTTGTCAGGGATTCCTAGCCTGCGTGGTAGAAGCGCCAAAAGAGGAGTTGAAGTTAGAATAGATACCTGTTGTGAGTGAATATCCAGAGGTTTTTCCAAAAGATTTATCTGGACTTCTGCCCGAGTGGGAGGTAGAGTTTGCTATTGAACTAGTCCCAAGCACGGCACCCCTTTCAAAAGCACCTTACCAGATGGCACCGTCTGCATTAGTGGAACTCAAGGAGCAGTTGCAAGATTTGTTGGACAAGGGTTTCATCAGGCCCAATGTATCACCTTGGGGAGCTCCAGTTCTCTTTGTGAAGAATAATGATGGATCGATGAGAATGTATATTGATTACAGGGAACTTAATCGGGTGACTATAAAGAATAAGTACTCGCTACCCCGTATAGAAGATTTGTTTGATCAACTTCAGGGTGCTCAGGTATTTTCAAAGATTGATCTTTGATCAGGTTACCATCAATTGAAGATTAGGGCAGAGGACGTGGTTAAGACGGCTTTCAGGACCCGATATGGCCATTATGAGTTTTTGGTCATGCCTTTTGGCTTGACTAACGCCCCAACAATATTCATGGATTTGATGAACAGGGTATTCCATGAAGTTTTGGATAAGTTTGTGGTTGTTTTTATTGATGATATACTCCAAAAACAAGACTGAGCATGAAGAACATTTGAAGTTGGTACTTCGGACACTTAGAGATAAAAAGTTGTTTGCTAAATTGAAGAAGTGTAAATTTTGGCTTGATTCAATCACCTTTTTAGGGCATGTAGTTCTGAAAAATGGCATTTCAGTGAACCCAAGAAAAGTGGAAGCAGTAGTTAATTGGTCGGCACTGAAGAATGTTCATGAGGTTAGAAGTTTCTTAGGTTAATTGGTGGTTGCTTAGAGTTATGGGCTGCTGAAATGAGTTTGATTTATTGATTATCTGAGTTGACATTGGTTTTGGTGGGTATATAGGCCAATATTAAAGTTGGTATATGGTATGTTGGGTTGAAATGTGGGCTGTCCAGATTATTATTTGGATGTGTGAGTGTGTTATTTTGCTGAAATATGCCTTAGAATTTGGTTCTTAATTTTTAGATCGAAATTGTGTTGTTGGTCTTTAATACTTGGCTTATATATTTTATTTTTATGAATAGGTGACGGGACTATTAGAGGTCATTTTCAAGGCATAGATAATACGCTGCAAGAGTCAGGTAAGTAGAATTCCTATGCTAGATTTGCATAAAAAGAAATGAATTGAGATTGGCTTGTAAAAATGTGCATGTTATTTTAAAAAGAAAAGGTAAAAAACAATCTTAGTATATATTTTACATTCACTCATGAGATATGTATAAAAGAGAAAAGAAATGCTTTTGACATGAATAGTGTAGACATGAGCAATATTTGACATGTTTATGAAATGTGCAAAAGAGCAAATACTATATCGGTGAATTTTTGTACATATGCTATGAAAATGATTTGGGTTTGTTTATGATCAAATGGAAATGATATGAATATGTTCAGCACATGGTTTGATATGATATGAATATGAAAAACCTTTGGCATACTTATCTGTTTTGATTTTGAGTCTGAATATGGTTCTGATATGATGATACTGGTTCACGTGATATGGTTGGTACCAACATGATATGATATGATATGATATGATATGATATAATATGAGTGCACCCACTTCAGAAACAAAGTGGTCTTTTATGTGTTCTTTCCTGTGTGCACATTTGGGGCTCCGAGATTAAAAAAGGGGAAGTTTCACAATATGATACTGACTGGTTTGGCAATTAGGGATAGCACAACCCTACTATGAGAGTTAAACATGATATATGATATGATATGATACGATAGGATATGATAAGATGAATATGTTCAGTTATGTTATGCCAAAGTGTTCTTGAATATGAAAATGGTTTATGAATATGAAAAGATTGAAATGTCACTCTGATTATTCTGATAATACGTTTTGAGATGTGCATATGAAAATGAAATGTTTTGCTTCTGCATACTAAACTTTCTAAAAAGAGCTCATGTTTACATACTAGTATGGGTTTTCTGCTTACTGAGTTGTTGATAACTCACCCTTTATCTTCATTATTTTTAAGATGATATTGATAATCTAGCTGGGGGTCAGGAATAGAAATTGGAGCTTGACTAGATATGGATAGAAGGTCGAGAACTTAAGGGTACCATTGTTAGTAGAAGGGTTTGACTTCAGTATTTGAAGTTCTTTATGTTATTTGGATCTATTGAGACTTAAGATGTATCAGTTTATTACGTTAAGATTTAATTATATTTTGGTTTAGTAGGACTTATGGTTTTATCAGTTTGGTATGTTAGCACTACCGGGAGATTGTGGACCCCTTGGTTTATTATTATTGCAGTAATAACTTTGTGGAGTTTGTAATGTGTTTATTTGGAAGATATGAGATTGATTTTGCTTATGAAGTCTTTGGAGATTTTTAGATGTGTTGGGAAACATGTTTATAAGTGACATGTAGTAATTCTCCACCCCACCCGGGTATGGGGTGTTACATAATCTATATTAATAATTCACTTAATTTTAATTTAGTATTTTAAATAATTTTTTAAAAATTTATTTAAAAAAATAAAAAAGGAAATAAAAAATATTTGGGCCGGACCAGTCCGATAGCTACCGGTCTGGTCTAGTCCCTAGGGATGTTTGGTCTAGGGAAAATGATGGACCAAAAATTTAGGTCCATCACCCATCCGGACCAGACTAGACCGATTTACACCCCTACTTATTATCATCTTGCAATCAGCTGGTCTGGCCGAAAATTCGTAAGTAGGAACCATATCTGTATTTCCTTAATAAATAGGAACAACAACTTCTACACAAAAAATACATTGTTTGTCTATATATATCGCACTGATGCCAAATGACGCGATCCTAATGAAAAGGAAAATATTATTGATTTTATTCAAGGAAACCAAACCTCCAAAGGACTTTATTTGATTTCATGAGACAAATAAATAAATAACTTAATATATTCTAAGAGTCCTAACATGAACTAATTATAAGAAGTTGAACATGAATCAATCTTCAACTCTTTAACTTATTCTTCTAGAAGAACACATATGTATGATGAAAAAAAGGATGCTGGAGGCCTACATTTTAGGACCCAAACGAGTGGCGTTAACATAATCTTGAGTAAGATGTGCTGGCACTCCGGGGATTATTAATCCAATCACCCTAAACATTCTCATCAACAGAGTTTCACTGTAGTCTGGACCCCATATACATGGGATTATGAAACTTCGAATCAACTCCCAAAATGCGTTTAGGTACTTGGGTATGGCCCATAACAATGAGAAGTAGTTTTCATTCGGCTCCTTCTCGAACCAAAGCTGGACTCAAAAGGGAATCATAGCATTAAACAGAGTAATTGCAGAACCGAAGCTTTACAAACTACATGTTACAAATAAGAAGTTAACATAAAAACGTAAGACTTTTGTGTTAAGATTTGTAGTATATTTAGTATGTTCCCATCTTCCACCTAAAGTTTTACTTTTATACTTGCTTAGAGAGAGAGAGAGAGAGAGAGAGAGAGACCTCTTGATAACAGCTACTGTAGTATCTGCATGTCTGAAAGTGTTGAAAAGAGTGTCCATTGTCATAAGGGACCCTAGGCACCAAATCATTGCTGTAAACATACCTAAAATACTTCACATCATACTTTTTCATCTTCTCCTTCATATATTCCCCAAGTTGCTTGTTCCCAACCCTTGGCTGCCCAAATGTGTAAACCCCCGCCAACCTCTCCAACAACCATGCCTCCTCATGTTTTGCTAGCACAGTCACAAATAGAATGGCCAATGCCCCACCCAAGCTGTGTCCTGTTAATATAAACTTAGCTCCCTCATTCTTCTTCAATATTTCTCTCAGCCTTTGTCTTATTGCATAATAAGCAAACTGTCTTTGGTCACCAATTGCTTGTTTTATTTCTTTTGGCCAGCCTTCGTCGGCCTTCTGTAGGCCTAGAGCTTTCATGAAGCCACTATGGATATTGCCCACGCCCTCAAGCGTTAACAAGGACAGATCCAAATCTGTCTGCCATCCAAATGGATCGAATGGTTTGGTTCCCGTAAATGCAACCATGATTAGGTTAGGGTTAGAGCTTGTGTCTTTGAACATGATGGCTTGAGTTGATGCTCCTTCTACATAAGCTGTGAAAATTTAGCACTGTATAATTAATAGGGCTGTTTTTTTGAATGTTACTCTAGCTTGCCAAAAAAGAAGAGATCTAATATATTGTGTATGTACGAGGATGCTTCCTTGATACGTACCGTTATGGAATTGGTAGAACCCCAAATTTTCCATCTGCGCAACAATGAATCAGAGACATTAAGCATCGTCATAGCCACCATTGACATAAGATCAGAGATCAGAAACTAAACATATGTAAAATTCTCTTGCGCGCTAATGATGCTAGCTAGGTTACTTACTTCCCATTGATTTTTTACTATGGTCTGAACAAATGCTTCATTTTCGTATGACAATTTGCAAGCCATCATAGAGAGAGATTTCTTGTATTTTTTGTCAGTAGGTTTAATATTTTTGTCTAATGTCACTCTTTGATCAAGATGTCCAACCACAGATGCGAATGTCGCCGACGACTTCTTTGGCACCACCACCTTATCACCTGCATTAATTAGACCACTCTAGTGAAGTTTCATGAATGTATAAAATCTCGGCATTATAATCACTGCATGCCTCTGAGATTGAGAACATAGCTAGGAAGGAGTGATCATTTTATTTGCAATTGATCACACTGTACACCGCTAAAGTGGTCGAACTTAAATTGTATGAGAAGTACTTTAACATGCAATTAAATTTTTCTACGAATCAAATTCTGTCATTTCATATGGATCTAATGCATGTATGACAAAACTATACGAAAGAAGATTTAATTTTCATATTAATTAATGACCATACCTTTTATGATTTTTAACCATAGCTTGAAAACTCCCCCATTACTGGAAAGAAGATTCAACCACCACTCCAGCAGTTCCCCTGACAAAGCCATAGGTGTTCCGAAAATAATGATGAGTTTCTGCAGAAAAGTGGAGACGCAAATGTACCATCGCTGCCAAATATCTACATGCTCAACAGGCTTTGAAGACTCTATAAATGTAATTGCTCGTAGTGTTGATTTACTAGGGAAAAGAAGAAACCGAACAAGATCACGAAAGCTTGCTTCTTCTGCCTTAAGCAATACATAGTCACTGTGATCAGTAGTCATTCTTAATTAATTAATATTGGCTATATATGTATATATATATCATGTGAAGGCTAGGATATCATGTGAAAAGAATGCTTAAATATTAATGGCTTTATAGCTAAATAATCTTTGTTGTTGCCTTTTGATGGAGATCATATATATGCAGTGGTTTTCCTAAAATGGAGGATCGACTAGCTAGCTAGTCTATCCTACATTTTAGATCCGGTGAATTTTGCATGATAATGACTACAATTTCGGTTTAAAGAATTGACCCATTCTCTTAAATATTTATAATATATTAAGCATTCCATCAATTTTTTTTTATCTAATTTGTAAAAGTAAGAAAAGAAAAAAGATGTGTGGTAGTTAATTAGAAGTTTAGGTAAAATATATAAAAATTTCTGTAAATTATAATACGCTCATGATCATATGCCCAGCTCTAATTTAGGATAAAACATACAAAAAAGAGGTAATTATTTAATAAACCTAGCTAGGGTTTTCAAATTATTTGAAGAATATCGATGCACTTAAAACAATATTAATAGTGTTTAATTCTAAAATTAAATCAATTAAATTTCGTGTTGGATTTCATAATCATCATGAAAAAAATTTCCCATAGAAATTTAAATATGGGCTCTCGCAATATCTTCTGACACTACAAGAAATCAAGTTTTTTCCAGCGACTTTAAAATTGCTGCAAAAAAATCGCCACAATAGTAGACTCTTATTTACGGCGATTTTTGGATCGCTGCTGAAATTCAACGGAATATATCATGAAAATTTATGCTGAAATTATTGTTTATTTATTTGCGGCAATTTTTTTGTCATCGTAGATGACTATAGTGGAATTTTAGTTGCAACGAATAGGAAAATTGCCACAATAGATCTTTTGCAGCGAGTGAATCTTATTAACGGCGAATATAAAGCGTGGAGAAAAGCATATTGGAAAATTCATTAGGATACTATTTCCGGCGAATTTTTAATTGCCAAGAATGAGCAGTCTCAACAATTTCAAATTCGTTGAAAATGAGCGATTCGTTTTGTGGCAAGTTAATATCGCCGCACATTATCATGTTAAAATTAAAATCCCGCGGTCTTTTTTTTCCCTCCACACAACCCATCCCCCCATCCTCGCGCCCTAACCCCCTTCTCCCCAATCCCTCTTCTCGCTCAACCCCCAGCCCCCGCGCACAGCCTATTGCCACCGCCACGTCACCTAAACGGCCACCCCTTCCTTCTCCCCCAGCCCCCACGCCGATCTCTTTCCTTTTCCCTGAATCTGGCCTCGCCTCTCTCTCTCTCTCTCTCTCTCTTGGATTTCTCTACATCGTCGCCGCTAGGAGCGTTGTTCGCCACCACTCACACCTCGACGCCCATCGCCATTACTCCTTCAGAGCCCCCTTCTCCTCCACACCTAGCTCAGCAGCACGAGGCCCTCCCTCACTCCCTTGCTCTATTCGTAATCAACAACCACCAAGCGTCCACCAACAACCGTGATACCCCTCTGTCTCTCCCTCATCTCTCTGTTCCGCTCATCTCACGGCCGCTAGCCATCATCCACGACCAACCACCACCCTTCACCGTCCACAAAAATAGGCCCCACTCTGGATCCCAACCCAACACCTCCCTCAACCCCTCTGTTTTCATAGCCTTAAGCCGAACCCTCATAGCAGCAACCCTCACGACACCACCATAGGTTCCTCCACATAGGGCCCACTGCCCACCCTTGCTCAGCCCACCTCAGCCCACACTCAGACCACTAGGAGCCTCTCCTCCGCATCTAGCACTACCCTAGCATTGCCAAACTCAGCCTTCAATTTATGGTATAAACTCGTCTCTTTATCTCAAGGAAAATTATGTTTATGTGACTGAATGGTATTATATTTGCATAATTGAACATATTTGTATATATTCACTGCGTTGATTATGGTAGACTTAGAAGAAGTGATGTGTGGTTGGGATTGTAATGAAGTTGGAGGTGAAGTATATAGATTGTGAAATATGAGATTTGTGTTATTTGTTCTGTGTGGATTATTGTAGACCCTTTTCTTAATGATTTCCTAAATGCTTAATGTTTGGATTATTGGAGAGTTCCAAAGGAGAACCATTCCGCAGTTTCTAAAGGAATCAAATTGCACAAATATGCAATCTTATTGAACTGCTGTTAAACATTTTTTATTGTTATTATTGAACTCTCACTAGTGTTGTCAATGTTCAACATGTGCCTAAGATGTAACTAGTTTCCATGTTATTATTATTCTAGGTGTTTTAAATATAAAGCTTTAAGGTAACTGTTTGTTCTATCTTATTGCAGGCTGTAAAGTTTGTCTAATTGACATTTATTACTTTATTCCAAAGTTTTCATTTCAGCTTCTTTCTTGGGGCACCCCAAGAGTTCAAACCTTATTGGTGTGGAGGTTGGGGAAATTTGAAGGTTGGGGTAGTTAAATCCAAACAACTTTAAACTATTATTGTTACTTTGGCTCCTGTAGGGCCTGCTTACCCTCTGTGGGATGCATGATTCAGAAGCCAAGCCCATCTTGCTATGCTCTTCCAACGATAACTCTGTCCACCTCTATGATTTTTCGTCGTTAGTATTTTCTTGGTTGACTTCTTTTAGTTTTTAATTCGAATTTCTTTTGGGAGTCTATTCCTGTTTTCAAGAACCCACTTTTATCTATTTGTTTTCTTTTGGTCTGTGCTGGTTAGATTTTCGGAGAGGGGTAAAATTTTTGCTAAACAAGTGCAATTCAGATGGGTCCTGTTGGCGTGTTTTTTACTGGTGAAAGAGCCGATGAAGTGAAAGTGTGGCAATGGTTACCAGAACAAGCGGCTATCTAGCAATGAGCGGCACTATTATTTTTTCTACTGATTGTATTGATTAGTTTAGTTCACCACCTTTTTTCTGTTTATTTTGTAACTGATGAGTTTGAGTTGGGAAGGAAAAGTTGAAAATGCCAGTTTGACTTTATTGTTGTATTTGGTGTGTTCTCTTTAGTAGCACCGAAGTTGTTGTCTCTTTCCCTATGCCATAATTATAAAGACAAGGCTTCTTGGCCCAATTCAGGCTATTTTCTGTTTAGTAGCACCGAAGCTATTGTCTCCTTGTCCTGTATCGTAATTATAAAGACAGGCTTCTTGGTCTAATACAGGCTATAAGATTTTGATAAATATTTATGAAAATTGAGCAAATATTCGTATTGTTTGTTTCAAGATAATTTGCATTGAGACAAGTATTTCCAGCGATTTAATTAAGCCGTTGGAATAGATTTCAGCATTAGCGGCGATTTATTTTATTTTTTGCAATGATTATAATTACCAGCGATATTATAATCGCTGCAACTGAGTTCACAAAACCAATAATTCAATTGCAGCGATTTTTAAATCGCTTGTATTGATCTATATTAGTGCATTTTTATTGCCGCAATTGTTATTTCAAAGCTGTTTAATCAATTGCGGCGATTTAAAAAAATCGTTGGGAAAGAATATTTCCGACAATTTTCCCTCTTTTAGCGACAGTATTAAATTGCTGGAATTAATTTTTTCCAACGATTAACATCTTGCAATTGCGGCGATAAAATGTACTATTTGCGACAAATGTTTTTTGCTGGTAAAGAAAATAGATCTCCCAGCGATTTTTTTGCTTCCGTTGGAGTAGACCAAAATTGGAGCTTTAATACGGGCAAACGTCCAACGATTTATAAATCGTTGGAAAAGGTTATAGGCGGCGATTTTATTGATTTTTCCAGCGAAAGTGGATTGCCCGGAAAGGTGATTCCCATTGTAGTGTGACATCAACAAGCTGCATGCTCATCATTCATGCATGGGGAGTACTCTAGGGTTTGCTGCCAGATGATCAGCTGATGAATTTCATGAATGTTCCTTTTCTGAAATTAGTATTGTATAATCTGATCAAGACTGATCACAGATGAAATTACGGTAATTTGATTATGTTTTTGGTATTTGTTTTCTTTAGTTATAGATAAAAGTGACATATATATATATATATATATATATGATATTTTAATGATATTTACTATACTTGTAAATTAATCTTAAAAATATAAATGTCAAGGGTTCAGTAAATTTTATTTTGTATATTAAATAGGATTTCCACGGAATTATTATTTTCTTGAGTATGTTAATTATATAGTGATCACTTGTACGTACGTGTTGATGTCAGATTGATTACTTCTAGATTTAGTAGCCAACATGAGTTGGCCATAAACATGATAAAAATAAATAAAAATGATGTGAAATAAATTAATTAGGTGACATGCATGCACGAGTTTACATTGTTTGGTGTTGATCACACTTGCGTCCATAAATTAAGGGGACAGTACGTAGAAATAGTACTATAAAGATGTGCAAATTAATTACAAGCTCTTAATCTCAATTTCTCTCTTTGTCGTTATAACAAGGTAATTAAAGAAATAGAGGGAAGAAAAAGATTGAATTGAAAGTCAATGGAAGAAGTGCTGGAGGAAGCCCCCCTTAAGAAGCTCGTATAGATTCTTGAAGGAGTAATCTATAATTTGCTTGTTAGAATCTTTTCTTTTATCAGTGAACATGCATGTCTTGTCTTTTCTCGTCTTTTGCAAGTTATGTATTAACATATGTTGTTAGGTGACCTATAATTTGTTGGTCCACATGCAGCTTTTTGCAGTACATAGTTAGATTATTTACTCATGTGGAGCCCATGGTTAGATTATGTCCCCACATATATAGCTTGGTTTTCAAATTGATATATATATATATATATATATATATGTAAAGTACATGTGATATTGGTTATAAAAATGTCATTAGAAAATATAGATTATATATATATATATATATATATTGTTCCTTTAACCTTAATTAAAATACAACTCCCAAAATGTAGGGAGTGGGTTTAGAAGTAAAAAGACATCCTAGTAATTTGCATAGATACTTCTTGAAAGACTTTTTTTTTTTTTTTTTCCTCTGTTGAAATCAACAAACCCTAAAAAGTAAGCTACTGTATATAATTTCACCAATAGTTTTATTCGCTCATGTTGAAATCAGCAAAACCCTGAAAAACTATAAGCTATTACGATTTCACCAATCAATCATGAGTAGTACTACTCAGCTTTAGAATCCAGCTTGTGCTGATCATCATGCGTTGGGTTTTGGAGTTCCGTAGGTAAGGATCCCAATCTGGTGGCATTAACATAATCTGGAGGAAGATGTGCTGATAATCCCGGAATGATCAATCCCATCACCCTACACATTTGCATTAGCAGACTTTCTTTGTATTCTTCACCCTTCATATACGGGATTATGAAACCACGTATTAGCTCAAAAACTGCATTTACGTACTTCGGTATCTCCCAGAACAATCCGAAGTAGTTCTTATTCGGCTCCTCCAATAAAACCTGAATTCCAATCAAAATGCATGTCATGCATTGTGTTAAGTAATATCGTAATTCCTATATAACAGTAGATATAATTTGTCCAGAAAGAGAGGACTGACCTTTGATTCATAGAAGCTGTTGAAGTAGATGCATGGCGCACAGTGCTCAAAAAAAATAAATTCATCATCATAAGGGACCCTGGGAACCAAGTCATTGCAGTAAACAAATCTAAAATAGCTCACATCATACTTTTTCAACTTCTCCTTCATATAATCCCCAAACTGTTTGTTCCCAACCCTTGGCTGCCCAAATGTGTAAACCCCTTCCAACTTCTCCAACAGCCATGCCTCCTCATGCATTGCTAGCACAGTCACAAACAGAATGGCCAATGCCCCACCCAAGCTGTGTCCTGTTAATATAAACTTAGCTCCCTCATTCTTCTGCAATATTTCTCGCAGCCTTTGTCTTATTGCATAATAAGCAAACTGTCTTTGGTCATGACTTCCTAATTGGTTTATTTCCTTAGGCCAACCTGTATCTTTCTGCAGGCCAAGAGCTTTCATAAAGCCACTGTGGACCTTGCCCACGTTTGGAATCTCAAACCAGGACAAATCGACATCTGTTCCCCATGCAACTGGATCGAACGGGCGGGTTCCCGTAAATGCCACCACAATCAAGTTAGGCTTAGAACTCGTGTCTTGCAACATGATTGCTTGTGTTGAAGCTTGCCCTAAGAAATCTGTCAATAATTCATGTATTAGAGCTACTTGCTTTTAAGCTTGCTTAAAATGGGGGCCAGAAATAACATCGAAATATTGCAAGATGATACTTAAAAAGATCATGTACGTAGAGTTTTTCATTGCATGATATCATTGATCTTCAATTTATAAAATAGAGACTGAATTAGTCACAAGTCACAAATGTTACCAACCAAAAGAAAAATTTGCCAGAGATAAAATTGTTCAGGAATGTCGACCCACAAGTGGCAAGGAGAGTGATGATAGAGATGGATATATATATATATATATATATAAATATATCGGTGATCTACTAGGGCACCCCTCTCGTTGCATGTATGTATGTATGTATGTATGTATGTGTATATATATATAAATATATCAGTGATATATAAGAGCCATATAATTCGTTGCATGATCACTGATATATTAATATTGTGTTTACATAAGATATGTTTAGGAACTATTCGATCTTATAAATTAATTAATTCATGAGCTGGTTGTTGGCAAGAAATTAGAAGCGCGTACAAGTTTTCATGTGTTTTACTACTCAATTTTCTTGTTCTTAGTCATCAAATGCAATGCCTTCATTCATACGTTATTAATTAATCTGATCTTGATAAAATACAAATTAATTAGTCCACCTTTTGACAAATTAATTAATATTATATATTTGATAGGGCTCCTTGCTTAATGCTTACATCAGTAGATAACTAACTAACAGTACTAGACTATAATAATAATTTATGTGTATTGAATTCGCTTCAAATTTCCATATTTTAGTCAAATTAATAATTTAATGGGCAGTATATATATAATTAATTTATTAAATATATATATAGCTTTCAACTCCAGACAACATCACTAATTAATTAGATGGTTTCTCTATTACGTACTATATAAAATAATATTAGCTTAATTGGTACAAATACTCGTTGCTTATTGATAATAAATATGAAAAAATATCCATGTCTATCATTCATGACAAGTAGGGGTGTTCATCCGGGTTCCAACCTGGGAACCCGGGTTTCAAACCCGGACTGGATTGGTCCGGGTCAGACCCGGGCCGGAACATAGGTGAATTCGAGTTTTTAAAACCCGGAAATCCGAGTTCCGGATCGTATCCGGATTTTTTTTTTTTTTTAATAAAATCCTTTAGACAAAGATGAAAGAAGGCTTTTTAAGCTCCATCGACTTCACCATCAAGAATTCCAGATACACTGGACTCAACTATTGTGTTTATGAAAATTTCTCTTGGACTGAAACAAGCATGGATGAGTAAATTATTTATACAAACAGAGAGTGAAAAGGACGAAATAAATAAATTTGGGTTTTTTTCCTTCAACTTTCCCGACAACCAAATAGATAAAATAGAGAAAGTCGATACCCAATACAGATTAAAAAAAAACAAGTTTCCAAACATTCAAAAAATACATGCCCACTAGCAAACAGATGGTCAAAGAATCCATCCACCACTGCACAACCCATCTCAACGGCAAATAGATGCGGCGACGGCAAAGGAGATGCGGCGACGGGGTTACGATGGCGGCGGCTAGGGACCTAGAGTTTCTACTTCTGCCGCAGCGCAACTAGAGAGAGAGCAAGAGACTAGAGAGAGAGAGAGAGAGAGAGAGAGAAGTGAGTCGGGGACAATTCCAAGGTCGCATGGCCACAGAGACAGCTAATTAGGGGTTAGGGGATGGTGGCAGTTTAGACTAGGTTTTCGCTGCAAATAAACGAGAGAGAGTAAGAGAGACGGAGAGAGAGAGAGAGGGGGGTCAAGTGAGCTGGGGTGGGGTTTAATCAATGGGTTTGACCCGGTACCTGGGTCCCTGGTCCCTAACCGTGTTGGTCTGGGTTTTGCAATCCGGGTTTTGGATCCATTATGATCCGGGTCGGAACCTAGAACCAGAATCCGGTTTTCCGAGTTCCGATCGGGTCAGGAAAAAATTCGGCCCAGATGAACAGTACTAATGACAAGCCATTAGCTAGAATAATGCAGCATGCAAGGTGATGATCATCATGATCATGATCATAAATGTCAAGATGGACCCGGATAGAGACAGACGTTGTAGTCCTCTTGTTCACATAAAATAGAAATTTGAAAGATTATTTGATAGTCTCGGAATACGAACGACGACTCTCATTCTATTATATATTACAACATGCTATATGTGTAATTTATGTAACTTCAATTGATATAACACTCGGTGGATCCACATATATTACAACTATATAATTATAGAAAATACTTTAACCATAAAGTAATTACACAAAAATAAACCTACAAACTGATGTGGTTTGATGTGGTACGTTAAATTATAAAGTTACTTTTATTATAAAGTAGATCTAACAGATTCTATGAAGTCATATTTGTTTGTGTATTTATTTTGTGTAATCTCTTTGTGTCTGTATTAGTTCTCATTTCAATATTTCAAGAGATCAAAAGATATTTCCTTTTTTATCTTTTGAAAAAAATAGATTGATAGAAGATTGATCATGTGCTTTAACTCGGGGGAAAAGCTTTTTCAACAGATGAATTGGACCAATTCTTTTTTTTTTAATTTTTTTAATGGTTAAAGAAGTGAATATTATTAAATTTATGTATTTTTAAAAAAACTGCAATTCATATTGTGATCGTTTGGGACCATCCGTCCCAATAGCATGCATGATCAAAAGACATAAACCAGGCCTGAGGCTAACATTTATATCAAGAATTGTAAGAGTTCATGTCACTTACCATTCCAGAAGTTGTAGAACCCCAAGTTTTCCATCTGCGCAAAATATGAACAAAAAGACATTAATCTTCATAGCCGGCCATCACATGTACAAGAAGTGAAAAAACATTAAAAAAAAGATCAAGATATGTATATTTTTTGCCAAGTTAATTAATTATACTCACGTTCCATTGATCTCTGACTATGGTTTGAACAAATGCTTCATTTTCATACGACAATTTGGAAGCCATCATAGCAAGCGATGTTTTGTATTTTCTGCTGTCATGTCTAATGCTTTTGTCTAACTCCACTCTTCCATCAATGTTTCCCAACACAGATGTGAACGTCGCCGATGACCGTTCCGGCCACACCACCTCTCCTGCATGCATATGTAAATGGACAACCCCATGATCAATATACAATGTGCTTCTACTATGTATATATATATATATATATATATATATCATCATCATCAATATTAAGATTAATGATCAGGAATTCCAAAGTTTTATAACCACATGCATACGATTTATTCATGCAGATTGGAAAAGTTGTAGAAAACAATCAAAACCTTTTATAAAATTAGAAAATAGCATGAGAAATCCCCCGTTTCCTGAAAGAAGATTCAGCCACAGCTCCATCATATTTCCGATCTGAACCATGGGTACTTTTCCCCAGGATAAGAGTTTCTGCAAAAGCAGGGAGTTGAAGATGTACCATCGGCGCCAAAAATCTCGCTTGTGCTCTTCAGTGCATTCGATGAATCTTTTTGTTTCTGATTCAGAGAAAAGCATAAAGCGAACAAGCTCCCATAAGCTAGCTTCTTCTGGCTTAAGCATGAAAAAACAATCACAGAATTTTGTATTATCATGGTAAGGCGCCATGGTTTAGAAGTAATGAAGAAGAAGACCGAGGATGGATGAGTTGCCAGCAGCTATAAATATATATACATATATATATATATATATATATCTACCTCCTTCCATCAAATTGAACTCTTGAAATAAGTAGTGATTTTACATATTTTACTAATGGTTCCTAAGTAAGCTGTACTAGTTTGAACAAATAAACAATGGATTGCTGTCCTTGTCATTTTAGCTTAATTCTTGGACTCGATCTGCATTTATAATGGAATTAAGACTTCAATGGAAAGTTTTTGTCTACCTTTGAAAAAACTTCAAACAATAACAAAGAGATGAACATATATATAAAGTAAATTTTACAATATATATATATATATATATTTATATATATTATGCAATATATTACTTAATACTGCCTAAACATACACGCGAATAATAATAAATGTTATATATAGCACTTAATTTATACATCTGTATATATCTCTTTTCGAGTTGAGGTTTTCAAGTTCGAAAAAAGAATTGAAACTCACAATTACGGGGAGTTTTTGGGGATTGGACACAAACTTCTTAGATGTTTAATAAAGTTAGATTAATAATATTTGCAGTCTTAAAATATATAAATAATTTCATGTATTCTTTTTGAAAAAAATAAATAAATTTAAGATCCACATAAAAAATATATATATATTTTAATTATAGACACCATTTTTAAAAAAACATATATATATATATATATACACAAAATTTGTACAACTTAAAATTATATAAAACATTATTAGTAAAGTTATGGTTGATAAATTTCCATTAGAAACAAAATAGTAGTTAAGACTCAAGATAATGAAGCACCGACGTTGCCAGCTGGTCGATGCTTCCATTCCGCGTTTAAGTGGAATACTAGCTAATTGTCAATATAATTTATTTTGACAGAGTAATAATTTATATTGACAAAGAGTAATTATTTGTTAATACAACTTTTTCTACATGCATGAATTCTTTATATAGATTTATTTCAAATTTAGGATTTTTTTTATATAAAATTATGTTATTTTTATAAATTATTTTATAAAATAATTCTCATTTAAAATATAATTATGTAAAAAAAATTTTAAAAAAAAAGTTATATATATCTTTTCAGAGATTTAAATATATTTATCAAATCGACTTCTTTGACATGAATTTCATTAGCTTGATAATAATATATGGCCGGTGGTCTCAAATATTTGTTAATCTAAAAGTATTTTAATAACTTGCCTCTAAGAACTTTAGAAGAAAAAAAAAAAAAAAAATTGCCTCTAAGCAACTGTACATGCAAGCTGTATATAGCTAGCTTGCTAGCTAAGCTCATATAAATATAAATAGATATATAGCTAGGTAGGTTGCAGGTTTAAGATCTTTGAAATTTGATCACCGAATTAATTGGATTGTGGTTAAAGCTATCATACCTAATTAATTACCTACTAATAAATCTAAATTCTTGACTTATTATTAACCTAATATCCTTCCTATCCTTTTGTCAACGTGTAATGTTGTTCATATAATTATAATGCAATATGATGCCGTACTTGTTAAGATATAAAATAAAAAATAATTTTTTTTATTAGTTTAAAATTTTAAAATAAATGATGATTTCATAATAATGAAACTAAACCAATATTACACACGAGCACTCGAAATATATCTTTAAACTGAAAATATGTTGGTTTATAAAATGAAAACATCTGGCTAAGCATTTTGTTTTAACAAAAGTATGCAAAAGAAAATGAAAATGAAATTCATGACTAAGGGAAAAAAAAAAAAAAAACACATTTCTCAATATTAATAAGTACAAAAATTTCAAGTATTTTTAACTAATAAGTGTATAAAATTAAGTAGATGTACACATTTAAAAAAACCAATGAACAAATTTTGTATAAAATGAGTTACTAAAATAAAATAAAATAAAATAAAAGCACTTAATATATCTTTTATGTTTCATATAGTATTTATATTTGATTAAAAACTTGGTAAAAAATAAAAACCGAAAAGGACTTTGAAAACCTGCCTCAACAACATATCCAAACCTTAATTGATTCTTAATGTGAACCATATTTTTCTTTTTTCCTTTCTTTCTTGTTAATATTTTTTTTTGTGTGCAATTAATATCATGAACATAATTAAGTTATGTCCCACTTATTAATAACCGAGATAAGCTTAGTTATGCCCTAATTAACTCTTACTTACAGTTCAGGGTTGATTTATAATGATCTTAAATAACTTTATCTATAATTTTGATATATCATTCTAAAATATAAGCTTACATATGATTTAATTATTTCTAAATCGTTATAAATTATACCAGGGTCGGTGTGGACATTGGAGGGTGGGGAAGGCCGTGGGCTAGGCGGTGTAGCTGGATGGTGGCGCACGGCGGCAGGCTAGGGGAAAGAGACGCACAGAGAGAAAGGAGAGGGAGGGAGGTCGCACGGGCTGGAAGAGAAGCAGGAAAAAAAGAAAGAAGAAAGAGAAAGAAGAAGAAAAAGAAAAAGAGGAGAAAAAGAAAAAGGGAAAAAGAAAAAGTTAGGGAAAAAAATGAGGTTCAATCCTCACATCTTGGGTCACAAAAATGATAAAAAAAAAAAAAAAAGATTTCAAAACATCAAGTTAAATGAAATAATTTGAACGCATTGAATAGCTTAAATAAAATAATAATAAAATCTAACAATAAATTAATTTAAAATAAAGATAATTTTATATAATGAACAATAATTTAATAACAATAAAACACATTGAATTTAAATTTCACAGTTAAAAGTCATAAAATAATATCACGTAAATCATCTAAAATTTAAAACAAGAAAGTCCATAATCATAAGAAATGTAATAATTACTTAATGAAAAATACACGTAAATACGGGGCATTACATTCCAAGTTCTCATTTCATCACAAAATATGCAAAGTTTTCAATAAGTCAACCTCAGTCTCAATAATTCATTTAAAATCTAGTATCTGAATCCCGTTTACCTGGACTTTTTAGCTTTTCAAAAATTTCCTCAAAACCGCCGAACAAAAATTAATCGCCACCTATAAAATAATCACGTAATTTCTGTAAATTTTTAGTCGATCACGTACTTTAATATTTAAGCCTAAAATGCTAGAATCACCTATTTTAATTCCTCAAAAACCTAAATTTTCAATCCCAAAAATATCATCACTACCCAAATTCTTCAGTATCCAACTTGACCTTTGCTAAAATATTAAATTTTAACTTATTTACTATTAAAGGATCAAACTATCAAATTTAATACTAAATAAAACAATTATACCAAAATATTTTAAATTATATAACAAAAATTATTTAATAAACTAGATCATAATAAAATTACAACATTATCATTTACTTTTGAAAGAAAAGCCTTACTTAATACCAATTTAAATTACTTAAAATATCTCTGTAAACATAAATATATTAGAGATTACTAACTCATATTAAAAGTTTCAAACACCTTAACGCAACTTGTAGCTCAAAGGGTAATAATGTAATTTTATTTAATTAAACAAAACATTACCCAAGCTTAAGAAGAAGCTTTGTTATTTGAAGACAAAAACTCATGTTATGTAAAAGCAAAACAGTAGTTTGTGAGGCAGAGGCTCACCAAGAGATTGAGAGCTCGACGGGCGGCGAGTTGGGCGGCTGTCTACGGTGGTGAGGGCGATGGTTACGACAAAAAAAGGGTGGCTGAGCACTGGTAAGAGAGAGAGAGAGATGAGCGAGAGACCCCACGTAGAAAGAGAGAGGGACGGAGTGTTGACTAAGTAAATTATCGCATTTAGTAAGATTATGAACTTTCTTATTTTAAATTTCAGATGATTTACATTATATTATTTTAGGATTTTTAATTGTTAATTCAATGTATTTTCTTGTTATTAATTATTGTTCATTATTTAAATTGTTCTTTAATTTAAATTAGTTGTTTGTGGGTTTTAAAATTTATTGTGTTGTTGGATTTAATTATTTTATTTTACTTAATCTTTGTGTTTGAATTATTTTATTTTACTTTCTATTTTGAAATCGTTCCCGTTGGATCATTTTTGTGACCCAAGATGTGAGGATTGAACCTCATTTCTTTCCCGCACTTTTTTTTCTCCTTTTTCTTCTTTTTTTTCTCCTCTCTCTCTCTCTCTCCTCTTCTGCGCACTACGCGACCTCTCTCCCTTTCTCTCCCCGTGCGTTGCTTCTCCTCCACCCAGCCACCGCCGCGCGCCACCGTGTGCCTCACCGCCCAGCCCACCTCCTTCCCCACCCCCAGTGACCCCACCCCTTTGTTTTCAGCCCCTCCAGCACCGCGAAACTCCCCCACGCATAGCTTCAAGCCGCACGGCTTTTGGTGCTCGCGCGCTGCTATTGTGCCACCGTTGGCCACCACCTTTTCACCACACCATCATCGACCTCCCAGCTACCTAATGCACTCATCCTTGGCTCCGATCTGCCACCGGTGAAACCCATCTATCTTCATCTTCGATTTGACCATTTTGGCATTCAATCACCATTTACGCCGCCACCCACGGCCAACAACCACCACCATTGGCTTCACCAACATCTCTAAGCCATTCTCTATCAATCTCGGGTCTTCATTTGTACCCGTTAAAAAGTGAGTTTTTGAGACCCACGGCCACAGTGCATTTGACATTATTCTGTTGCTATGTTGTCACTTCTTGCAGTTTCGTGATCCTTCAAAAATTATTATATAGCGCTGTAAGTATTTTTCAAATAACTTTCGTGATTTAAATGTATTTTTACACTAACTCATTTTATTGTGAATTGATTAGTTTTGTCGAACTGAGTCCGAGGAGTACAGGGGTCGGATGGATTAGTAGAGAAAGTTTGTTTGTGTGATTGGATTGTGTTTACATTTATTGGTTGTTGGATATTGTTATTGTGTTGTGTTTATTGCATTTGCAAGCATGTTCATGTTTGTAACTGAAAACTGGGTTTTCGCATGATTACATGCATGTTTATGTGTTTATTAAAAGATGAATTTTCACGTGAAAGGAAAGAGACTGTAGGGATGGTGGTAGAGTCCCGCCTGTGATTCTCGCCTACGGTGCACGCGGTAGGGATGGTGGTAGGTAGGAATGGTGGTTGTGTCCCGCCTGTGATTCTCGCCTACGGTGCATGCGGTAGGGATGGTGGTAAGTAGGGATGGTGGTAGAGTCCCGCCTGTGATTCCCGCCTACGGTGCACATGGTAGGGATGGTGGTTGTGTCCCGCCTGTGATTCCCGCCTGCCATTCCCGCCTACATTGTCCGATAAATGGTTGTATTTTGGTGTGAATCATTTTCTGGAAAAATGTCGGATTATGTTTTACGGATACATTTGGGCTAAATTGGGATTTGGCGTGCATTAGAAAATATTCATTTTCGGAAAAAAATGAGGTTTTGAGATCTGTTTGTTGGTTGCATTAATGCATTTTTATCTCGTGAGTTGTTTGAATTATTACTTACCTACGGTACCGTTTTATGATATCGTAGATTTTGATGCAGACCAAAATGACGAGCCTTAGGCTTTGGCTCCGCTGGAACAGTGACTTGGGGTTGCTCTCATGTATCAAGATTTGTTTTATTACCCATTTATGTATTTGCCCTTTATGATATATTTTAGAATAATTGTATAATTTTTTAAAGGTAATTTATTTTGTAAATTTGTATTTAAATTTCTGGTACTTAGTTCACTTACTTAAATTATCCGCTGCATTTTTGTTGTACACTTTATGCATATACACACACTTGACACTTATCATTGGGATGTGTGACCCGTGTTGCCATACGAGGGGGTCAGGGCGTCACATGGAGAGAGAGCTCGGAGTGAGAGAACGGAAACTCACCGTGGGGCGGCGAGGCTTGCAACGGTTTGGGGGCTGGGCGTCGACCCAGGCAGTGTCCGAAGGTGGAGGCTTGTCCTTAGGCGTCTTTTGATGGCAGTGGCGTCGGAGTGGAGGGGCCTGACGACATGGCTCACGGTGGGGATGCTTCCCTTGTTTTGGTGTGTAAAAACAGAGTCCTTCAAGTCCAAAGCATATCAGCGACTGGGTATGGAGGTGCAAGGCAGAGCAGTGGCTATCACGGTGGTTTTCATGTTTGTCGTGGCTGTGGGCGGTTCCTACTGCAGTGTTGCTTCCGGTGGATATTTGCAGTGTCGTGGGTCATGCACGATGGTTTAAGGAGCTGCGCAGTGGTTGAGCAAGGGGAAGCTACGGTTTCACGTGGGTGGTGCACTGGCAGTGGCGTACAGCGAAGCAAGGTCTACTCATGGTGGGACTACTCCAATGAGAATGATGTTGCCGTGAAAGGAGCTTCCCATGAGGTTGGGGTGGTGTTTTTCCGAGTGGGTGAGGACCGGGCTAGAGGGTGGTGCGCTGTTTGCAAAGAGGAGTTGTTGGCTATGGTTTCGCATAGAAGGGCACGGCGTGAGGTTTGTTCGTGCAGGAAGTATGTGTATATTTATATTGGTGATTAAACAAAAAAAGGAAAACCTTATAGGAGGAGACGTGCATGGCAATTGGTATGGAGCCGCGCTTGACGTGGGGCCTATTCTTGATTATCAAGGGCTTGGGTCTGATAAAAACACTGGGCCATTTCAAATATTTGGCCATGTTTTGTAGTGAAAATAAATAAATAAATAAACTATTAATAAATGGGTTGCTCTCTAAGTTTTGGGCCTCGATTCATCCCTAAAAATATAAAAATACTTGTTTCATAAATTCCTCAGCCCTTAAAAAAGATTTTCCATCTGACCCTAAAAAAATAATACTCGAAAAGTAACTGGGCTCTTTCTACGTATAAATCCAAAAATCAAAAATTTTAAAAAATGACTTGTTGCTGGATTCGGGTGTTACAATCACTTTGTGATAAATAGAGTTGATTCTCAAGCTTTGAAAGTATCCATCTGCAGTTCTAAAGACCAGTTTGCTGATGTTTTTACCAAGCCTATAGTGTCAGAAAAATTTATTTTTTTTCATACAAGTCTCACTGTTGTTGACACCTCACTGGACTCGAGAGGGTGTATTAGCATATAACACATTAGTCAATATTTCTTATTTCTGTAAATAGCACCCTCTCAAATATGAATATACGATGGAATTCATGAAAACTTGCAAGTCTCACAGTTTAAACGCCTACGCAATGTCAGACCTTCACGCGTATTTCCCATGCATTCTCTAGCTCTTGCTGATGATCTTCAGCTGCCTCCTTACCTAATTGAATGTGACATGGAAACACAGGGTGATAAACTCACCCGGCCGTCACTATATAGACAACTCCTAGTACTCTTGATTTCAATTCCTGTATGCATGTCTCGGACGCGTGAGTGATTGATTATATATGCAGAGCTGGACCTGAACACGTGTTACCGCCAATTGCAATATTCTGTGTTCTGTGAATAGCTTTACCACATTCTGCGTTTCGAAGACCGGATTAGCAGGTTTTTATGGTACGCCCAGGTGTCACCATTCAAATGGAAAAGCATTGGGATTTCCATGTATCTACAATTCTCAAACTTCCTCTCTCTCATCTATGCATGATGGTCCCTCGACACGAGTCAATGTCATCTCATGTCAGTCTCTCTAGATTTTTCATAGCATGCATATATAAGAAGATTGTTTGCTTAGTCTGCAGTCGGCCGCAAACATATATTATGATCATCATGATTCTCAGGATCCTTTGCAATTATCAGAAGTTTAGAACCTAAGTTTTCTTAATTTGCTAATGTTCAATCGTCATAACCATTATATGTTCTCAGTTTTGGACTTCATTTTTCCTACACATAAATAGCCTGCTTTTCTTTTTTCTCTTTGCATGAATTGTTCGATATTTAATTAAGCCGTGCGTTGAAGTCTTGAAGAGCTTCATGGGTATCTGCTATATATAGATAGTGAGAGAGATTCTCAAAGCTATTAATATTGAAGAACTGTGGGATTGGGGTTGATTTTCAAGGATTGAGTTCAATTATTATATAGCAATGTAGCATGGGATACAAGCCTAAAAGATAGAGAGAATATGATTCTATGAACCTAGCTAGCTTGCATGGCCTCTTTACAAGAGTTACAACCTCCACAAATGTTCAGCATCATTCGACAAAATGCATTTCATATATACTGAAACCAAGTTGTCTTCTTGATCAGCTAATTAATTAATTAGCATCTTCGAAAGGCTGCACATTTTGAGGAGGAGCCTGAAAAGCCTTAGCCATGGCCGGGAGGTAACTCCCACTGGACATGGCCACCTGGAACCCTATCCCAGTTGGCCGATTAGCCGCGGCTCGTTCCAGGGATTGCACCTGGGTTTTCAAGAACTTCACATAGTGAATTGCTTCATCCAACATGGAGGCAGTGTCCATTTTGGTCCCTCCTGGGACAAGTCTCTGGAGAATCCTTATCCTCTCACTTATTCTCTCTCTCCTATGGCGCGCGGCCACGCTCTGAGGATCCTTCGATATCTTCACGTTCCTTCTCTTGGGAGGCTTCACCGACTCCGGGTCTATGTGGATTGGCTGCATGGCGGCAATCCGGAAGATCATTTCCCTCATTGCAGCCATGGAATTCCGCTTCTGGGAAGGTGCAGAAAACGAACCTGCACCAGATAAATCACCTCTCCACTTCCCAACGGAGGTGCTGGATAAGAAAGATACTGGTTCTGATGACTCATGATGAATCGGGTTAGTGTTAGAGAATGAAACAGTACTGGATGGGAGGTTTACGAACGAGGGAGGAGCCATATGGGGTTCAATATCTATGTACTGCGGCATGGCACCAACTTTATTGCCGCTGCTCGCACCAGAAAACTGTTCCAGCGGTGGCAATTCAGCAGCGCTGTTGTAGGCCTCACTGAATACTGGAAGAAGCTTGTTCATCTCCATCATCATCATCATCTCCATCTGGTTCTCAGACCTTAACTGCTTTACATCCATGGCTTAATAAGCAGTAGTACTGTATATTAAAAAAAAAAAACTATTTGACAGAACTGAGGAGCAGATGAACAGAGGGATGGGAAAGATATAAAGAAAGAGTGATAGACTGACGAGAGTTTTATCAGAATGTTCAGTGAAAGAAAAAAAGGGTAAGGGTAAGAATGAAGAAAAGAAAGGAAAGGAATAAAATAGTGATATCGGGAACAGACCATCAATCAGGTGGCAATTGGCAAAGCTATATATACAAGTGGTTGAATATTATATACTGAAATAAATTCTTCCCAATCTCTTACCCTTTGCTCTTGCAAAGGATCCTTTCCTTTTCCTTTACTTTTTTTTCCTTTCTCCTTTCTCTAATCAGACACACTCCCAGCTTTATCGTTTCAGATATAAAGATTAAAACAAGCACATGATTATTGCTGCCTGGAAGAGCATCGATCACAGCCAACTGGCTGATCATATTGATGATCTAGGCCAATATTAAACTTGTGGGGCCAAGTTCTTCAAGATGTTAGCAGACCAATAATTATTAGATCTGTTCAGAGACCCGCTAGCAAGTATAGAAATATGATCATTTTACTTAAAAGTTCTGATTTGGGAATGGTAATTGAAATTTAAAATGGCATTATACACACTCCATTAAAACCTGCAACCTTTTTTCTTTTTATATTTTGGTAGGTATGAAATGTTTTTGCACATTCAGAGATTTTGCGGCCGACCAAATGGAAAGGGTACTTCAGATGTACCAACTGTGGCAGGACTATAGCATAAGTACTACTGGTTTTGATGGGTGCAATGTGAATCATTTTGCTGTGAAATTTGGGTAAATGGCATATACAATACATTTGAGTGGAATGCCAGTGGGAAACTGATGGAGTAGTACTCTAAAAATGGTCACTTTCTATCTTTTAGAAACCAAAAGCCCCACACTCACATGACAGATGTCAGAAATCTCACCAGACTTCTTTAAATGAGAGACTGCTAATTTTCCCGGTTGGCGGTGGCCGGGATCCGGCTCCGTTTGATCCACCGGAAATGTACAGGTGGCGTACGCGTAGCAGCTTGTTCAACTTGTTCCCATTATATATAGGTCTCATCCTCCCGTTGAAATGGAACGCTTTTCGAGATGGATCAGGTTCTGATGCAACCTGCTTCATGTGCTGCATGGAATTGCCAACGAACTTATAACCAAGATGCTGGGAGTCAGGGTAAACTAAAGTAGATCTGTGTAGAAGAAGACCTCATCTATCACGTAGGGATTAAAAACATTAATCACTGAAAGACTATTCCAAAGATATCAATGAACTAAGTTTATAATCACATTATTTTTTTTTTAGATATAGTTAATATGACATATATTAACACGCGTGGTGTGAGTTGGTTTTATACTTGAGGTACTTGTTATCATGGGTAACAAGTTCGTTTCATCCCAACTTTTCATGTATCGTTTCTCTTACCTATTTAAAGTAAAGTGTAGCGTTATATATACTTACAATTATTATTTATATTTTTACTTATTAGATTTATTTTGTTAATTTTTTTAAAATTTAAATTTTAAATTTTAAATTTTATAATTTTCAGTATATCAATAACTGACACGTGGAGAAGTAAATTTTTCTTAACTACAAATAATATCATTTTTCTTAAGTAAATCCTTAGAACTAATTACGGATTAATTATTTGTAATTAGTGTTCATTAAAGATTATGGTACTATCATAATTTAGAAGAATATGGTTAGTAAAGTAGTTCAATATGTTTTCGAATAAATAGAAGTCATTATATTATACTAGATCGACTAGAATAAAGTACGAGAAAAATACATAAATAAAATGTGTCCCATGGTATTCAATTAATATTAATGTCTTATTACTCATGTCTAAAAAACACTCGTACGTACAAACTACAAGTTAATGTAAGTCCAATTTTTTACATTTAATTTGTCTCTACTCCACTCTATAATCCTAAGCTCATTGCTGCAAAGGCTCATGAAAACTTACATAAAGGTGGTAAAGGGATGAACGGTCGTGGAAGGAATGTAAGCAAAAAAGTACGTACGTACAATATGGTTGGTTATAAACTTATAATTAGCTAGTAATTAGGCTGTCTCAACGACTATCAAATTTCATGGTAATTTTCTAATTCTCACTATATTTAGATATTATTAGAAACCTAAACGAATAAGACAATTATAACTTCTAATATTCTTGAAGATTCAAAAGCCAATAAAGATTATTTTGTTTAAAGAGTAATATCAGTCAAATTCTCATATTTATATCCTTTTTATAAGATGTAGGATATTTTTTTAAAAAATATAACAATATTTTTCATAAATTATGAAATGTGTGATGGTAAATAATATCTGATAAAAATTTTTTTTTTTATAAAATATAGAGATATTTTTCATATAATGTAGAATGATAAATAGTAAATTGAATTTTTCTTGGTACGTTGATATGTCCAAATTAAAGGGGTGGGTCTGAATATTAACTGTGGACCCCAACCAGAACATCAAGAGTAGTACTGGACCACCCTATGATGATGGGATGTCGAAGCTACAAATTAGCTAGCTAGGGTCTATTGGGTCGACTTCAAGAAACGAAAATGATGGAGTTTTTTGGTTTTACAAGGGAGCTGTAGCTGAATAGGTTGATCAATGCTAGCTAGTTAGATATTGCTATACTCCATTTCAAAAGGAATGCTTTCATTGATATGTCATCCAAATGAACACACAAAATATTGTACCTATCAACAATGCTACTCTTATTATGGTTTTGATGTTCAATTGTCATGTCGACTGTTGTATTATATTTTAAATGGTTTTATAAGTCCCTCAATAATATAAAAAATCACTTAAAAGTGTTGCATTATGGAGAGAATAAAATCTAAAATAAAAACTATATATAGTTTTTTTAATATCAATTGGTTGTAAATTATATGACATTCCAACTTAGGCGCCCCCAAATTATGGTATCATAATTTTATTTTTATTGCAAATTGTTAAAATTCTACCATATTAGTAATAATATTATACTGACAAATGATACTTGCAGTCGTGAGTATGCAAGTGTCATGCAATCATTTTAAAAAAAGTAAATAAATACAGAATACATATGAAAAAAAAATTAATAGTAGATCCCACTCTTTTTCAAAATGACTGCACGACGATTGTGCTGCATATAGCATTACTCTATTATAATTAACCAAATCCAAAAATATGATCTTAATATTAAAAAATAAATATGGATCGAGATAAAGAATTGTATTAGCTAGGTATAAGAATAGAAATCATGGCTCAACAATTCATATATCCCTTTTCATTTATGCCCAATGTAAATTTATATGATGCAGTTGAATTAAGCAGTATATGAAAAATACACAGATCGAGACACAGTACTCAATGGGTTTAATTCAAGGCTACGTTTATATATCAACTTAACAAATGCTATAAATGTACGTACATGTTTACAACAAGGTAGTAGAACGACCAATCATGCATAAACTATATTTAGGTGCGGTTTGAATAATGAGTTAAGATGAAATGAAAATTAAAAGTTGAATAAAATATTCACTATAAGAAAATTGTTTATTTGCGACCAGTTATTTCTAATTAAAATAAGTCTGTTTTCGTCGTAAATAGTCATTTTTGTGGCAAAAAAATCACAAATATCTGTTTTTCTTGTAGTGATTGTTAAAATATTATTTTTTTGATATGATTATTGTTTTGAGATTTGAAAAAGTTAAATTTTTTATTGTATTTTATGTGAAAATTTAAGAAAATTGTAATAATGAGATAAAATGAAATATTTCTTGTATTCAAATAAGGCTTTTGAATATTTAGGACTCGTTTGAATAATAAGATGAAATGAAATAATGATATGAGATGAAATAGCGAAGGGAGAGAGAGAGGAAAACGTGTTATATGGTACTGTTTCCTGCACTTTCTTTTCCCTCCTAGCCTGCAAAACCGCTTCAAAACAAGATCAAAACCCACTCCAGCACCCTGATTCCAAGGCACTGTACAGATCGATGAGAAAGAAAAAGTACACTATCTTCTCTCTTCACTAGACACAATAAAATAGTTATTTTATTTGTCAACAAGTGACGAAAACATGAGGAACATGTTCTCTGAGAATGAGGTTGGATTGGATAGAAAAGAAGGCAGGAGAGGGAGATCTTGCTGTTGGGGGTGGGGGATGCCTCTCCTTTAATTTACTTTTGCATTATCATGTACGGTTGCACTACCTTATCTCCTCTTCCCCACAGCACATTTAAAATACTTGTGTAGATAAAATAAAATACTGGAAGCACAGTATAATAATTTATTCTTCTCCCAAATTCTGTGCTCTTCCTTCCCCTCTCACTCATCGATCGGGAACTACAGCAGTCCCATAGCAGAGAGAGATGACAGTGAAAAAAATAAAAAAAAAGTCTTTTGAATAATAGTTTTCCACAAACAGAAATGGTCCCATCTCTGATCTCCTCTCTCTCTCTCTCTCTCTCTCTCTCTCTCTCTCTCTCAACATGATCTTCACCATCTCTCAGCCTGGGTCGTTTTCTTTGGTGCAGGTCAGACAATGAAAGGCATCTAGCCAGTTGTTTGGTGCATCCAAATTTAGATATAATATAAAAATATTGCAGGTCTTGAATGGAAAGGGAAGGAAAGGAAAGGAATATAGGAGGTGGAATTCGGTTGAGTCTATTTTGCTACAGTACTGGTGCTGTTTTCGTCATGGAAGGCTAGGTTATCTGCCCGGCTGGCTTTTGTAACAAAAGAAGCAAGTGTTGGGCTTTGGACTACTTCCTTAAAGTCAGTGATTAATGAGGATAGTGTAGCAGAATTCACGTGTGTATAAACTATCAAACGCCTTTGTCCTCTATGAAGTGGGCCGGGTGAATTGTTTCAACTCTGACCCAGACACGAAGATGGGGGTAAGTCTGAATTCAACCAACACAAAAATAGTAGTAGTCTCTTTAATCATTTTGCTGTAACGGATGCATGCAATACTAGGCCATTATCTATAGGAGACAAAAACCAGTCTCATGCTTTTGGTACAATTAATATAAATGAATCATGCATTCTGTACCGAATAGTTTTCATATTTAATAACAATAATTCCTTTCGAATACACAGGGCCTACAACAGCATGCAGAGCATATAAGCAAATGTTAAAATTCTTATATATCCACACCTCTCACGTAATTGCAAATTTAAAAATAAAACTAGAGTAAAGGTATAAAGGGAAAGAACATTTGCAGCACCTTTTCTACACCATTCAAAGTCCAAATCAAATCGGTACAACATCTTAATTTTAGAGAAGAAGAAACTTATCAATACAAGGAACGTCATAGAATGCACCACATCTTTAGAAGTTTTCATATACGAAACTGTTTAAATTGTTGGCTTTTCACAAGGGGATGTAGCCCCAATGTAATACTAGGCCTAGGGCCTGGGCTCACAAATTTATTTTGTTTCTTATTTGTTTCAGTTCTGGGGACTCCACACGGCGACGCTTCCAGGTAAATCTTTTTTCCCCCATTTTCATTTACTTTGTTTCTCGTAACCTCTATTTCGTCATGCCCAGTTTCTCCCCATTGATCTTCCCTTTCCCGATTTTTTCTCTCTTTTGACTCTAACCTCTTCCCACTTTCCTACGTTTTATTCTCGGCTTTCCACTTGAAAACTTCCCTCACTGCATTTTGAAATACTCAGACTCTCCCTCTTACATAGATTTTTGGTTCATCCTTGACTGGCGCTACATTTTCTGTGAGCCCTCGAAATCTCGTCCCTGTTGGCTGAGTTCCTCGAAGGTGAGACATCATTCTCTCTCTTGTTCTCTGTTTCCCCTTTGCCTCACAGACGATTTTGTGATTTTAATTTGGGTTTTGGCACTGTGCAGCTTCTTCGTGGGTCTAGAAACCTTAGTGTCATCGTCGTATCCTCTCTCTGGAGTGTTTTTTTTTTCCGATAACCATCCCTCCCACTCACTGATCTCACTCTTAATTTTTACGTCTATCCCCTGCTTTTTGCACACACATAGACCTTCTTTTACTTTATTTTTCTTCGGTTTGTTTTTCGCACACCCTCTTTATTTCAGTTTGCTGTGCACACACTCAGTTTATATTTTTTTTCTTGTCTTCACAGAGCTTTTTCCCCCATAGACCAGTGCCCCCTTGTGTTTGTCAGTTGTTGTCATAGAGTCCAACGCCGGTAAGCCACGTTACTCTCTCATTCTCTTTATTCATCGCTTAGTAAAAGGGAGATGTTATGTGATTTTAAGTTTGATTATTTTAATTATTTTATGTTAAAGTGTGGTGTTTGGGTTGATGTGTGTAGCGTATGGAAGTATTGATGGCTGCCCGAGGTGGTTTATTGACTGTGTGTGCAATGGGTGTTTGAACTAGTTGTATTGGGTGTATTATGAGTGGCGCAGATACCCAAGTCTTGAAATATTGAATGATTAAAAATATATGATGGTTGCACTAAAGTTTTATATTGAAGGTTGGAGTTGACATGTTGTTTGTGTTATGTTTTAATAATAGGAGTTGTTGTTGTTGGTTTTGGAAATGTTTTATGGTTGGTTTGGTGTTGAAAAAAGTGGTTGTATAGGTTGGGTTTGGCTGTTGGGTGGAGATGTTAGTGGCTGTATTGGGGTTTAAATGCTAATGGTCTGAGGAGGGGACTGTTCGGGTTTAATTTTATGATAGTTATTGAGTTAAAAATGGGTTGTTTTGAATTATTACTCAATAAATAGTAGATTACTGGATTGGTTTATTAAATGTTGGGTATATGTTTTGTTTAGATGGTGTTACTACTAGAGTTCCGACTCAAGGTGTTAATAATACTTAGAAGTCAGGTAAGTAGGGTTCATATACTAGTTTTGCATAAAAGAAATGAAGTAAGGTTGACTTTAAAAATAAGCATGTTTGTTTTTGAAAAGAAATCTGAAAATGGCCTCAGATGTTTATTCTGTATATGCATAAATTCTATATAAGAGAAAGTATTTTCTGTCATAACTGGTGTAGATATGAGCTAATTTAGTGCATTCTTTTCTGAATTATTCAAAATGAGCGAATATGAAAATCTAAAAGTTTTTGCTATGAATAAATAAAAATGTTTTGGATTCTGTTTATTTCGAACATGTGAAATGATCAGAAGCTATTCTGTATTTTGTTTTGATATGATGTGTCATCTGAAAACTTTAGCATGACGTTCTGATTTTGTATATGAATGTGATCTGATTCTGATGATGTTCCATTCTGTTTATGTTAAGGCTCAGCCACAGGTATAATGATGGTTTATAACCCTACTACGGGGGTGAAATATGGAATACGGCCCAGCCACGGGTATAATGGTGGTTTATAACCCTACCACGGGAGTGAAACATGGTATCCGGCCCAGCCACGGGTATAATGGTGGTTTATAACCCTACCACGGGGGTGAAACATGGTATACGACCCAGCCAAGGGTATAATGGTAGTTTATAACCATACCACGGGGGTTAAACATGGTATTTGTCCTGATGTGATGCTATGAGATTATATGAATATAATGTTTCAGTTTGGATATGCCAATGGATTTTCTTTATGGGAATAAGTTTGTCTTTCTGAAAATTTCGCTTTAATGTTTCTGTACCAAGTTTTGTTTATATATTTCGAAAGTAAATATATTGTTTCTGCATTTTGAAAGTAAATATTTTGTTTGCATACCGAACATTATAAATGCTCATGTTTACATGCTAGTATATGTTCTCTGCTTGCTGAGTTATTGATAACTCACCCCTTAATCTTCATAATATTTTCATATGACATTGATGGTTCAGCTGAGAATCAGTATTAGAGTTTGTGGATAAGATTAGCTATAAATAGTTATTGGGTATCTCGCGGTGTTAGTGCTGCTGTTGGATGTTATTTATTTATTAAGTTGATTTCAATGGATTTAGATGGTTTATGGAGACTTATATCAATTTTATTTTATTCTAGTTTGTTATTTGAGACATGAAGAAAAGTTGATATTTTATTTGGGTTGTTGGATTGAGGATTTGATAGGTGAGTATGTATGGTTTATTAATTTGAAGTATTTACGTTTGATTTGAAGTTTTGAAAGTATATATTCTTGGATTTGGAAATACATTAGTATTGTTGGAGTTGATTATCAGATTATATGAGTTAACTCTCCGGACCCTCGGAGTCGGGGCGTTACACCCAAAGGATTGTTTGCACTCATGAGGTGTTGAACTTTGAAACTTGAAGGGAGTGATACCTCAGGACTAGACCTTCACCACTTGGACCAACCCCTTAGAGTTCATCATAGAATTTGCACACATTGAAACCATTTGACTCTTGTTCCTTTTATCAGAAACACTTTGACTTTAATGTAATTACTCTAATAGTAAATAATTATTCATCAATCAAAACTTCATATATGAAGGATTTTGTGATGACTTTAGTATGGCTTTAAAAACAAAATAAAGTTCATATTCAACAGAACAAAACAAAACACAGAGAGAGATCAGTCAAATTAAAGAACAATCACCCATAATAATATAATTAAGAAAAACTTTCTGCAATGAGAAAAGAAGTAACAAAAATATATATCCTTCTTATCTGAAGTACCATATACTAATGGTACCTTTAAACTTGCACCTGTAGAGCATCCTCAATGGATTAGCTAAAATCCATCACATATTTAGCTATTAAATCCCAAAATATCATCACAATGGATTAGCAAAAATCCAAATATTTGGATTTTAGCTACAATGAACACCAAAATCATTTCCAAATTTGCTAGTTACTGTAGATACACCAACTGTATATTTTATCATTTATTTCTCTCTTTGCTTTCATGTCTACTTTTAAGTTGAACGAAAGTAATATTACCAAGTAATATTTGGGGGCACGACTTCAAGTAAATTAACTACTTTCAAGTAACTGTCTATTGATTGAGTCTTTTGATTGGATTATCTCTACCGTCACGAGGACCTTTTTACCCATGTTCCCATATTCTGCTCTGCTAGGGTTCGTTGTGATTTGCAGGGCTCGTGACGCTACTGCGGTGAGGCTGCATGGCAGCCGTTGATGGCCATGGTTCTGGTCGTCAATCCTTTGCCAAAATGGCTGCTGAGACCCCACAGCCCCTGCCTGATATACATGTTATTCATCGTGTACCGAAAGTCATGGATGGAGAAATTTTTTTCCAGTTTTCAAAAGAGGAAATAAACCGCTCGGCTGAACCATTCCGCTTCTCTATCGTACTCAAGTTCCTTCGGCAAATACCCTCCCTGGATGCCATCCGTGCATTTATACTCAATCGTTGGGGTCTGTCCTCTACTCCGGTGGTCTCTTCCATGAAACTTCCCCGTAATGTTTTTGTAAGGATGAACACGGAGGCTGACTTTGTGAAAGCTCTATCCCGTGAGTCATGCGAAGTGAATGGAGTGGCATACCGTGCATTCCACTGGTCTCCAGAATTTAACGAAGAACATGAACCATCCAACGTCCCTGTGTGGATCTTACTCCCTGGGTTACTGCCCAACTTCTACCAAGAATCCTTCTTACGCATATTCTCTGCCCAACGTCTCTGCACCCATTGAACCATCCACACGTTGTGCGACTCAGACAGATGGGGCTAGGATCTGTTTGGAGATGGATGTGGCCAAAGAACCCATTCCTTATTTCTGGATAGGCACTCCTGGATTACCAACGAGCCGAAAGCAGGAAATTCTTTATGAAACATTACTGGCATATTGTGGAAAGTGCAGAGTGCAGGGACATAATGTTAAGACATGTCGTGTGGGGAAAATCACGAATGGTGAGAAAAATCGTGGCCGTAAGAAAGAAGAAACAATTACTGGTGGAAATACAAATGGGAACGTGCAGAATGGTGAGACATCAAAACCGGTAGTTCATGAGAAAGAAGAGGGTGAGGTTGCTGAAGAGCAGGATACCTTTACTGAGATTACCAAGAATTTAATGTCCCCTGCTCAAGTGCTTAAGGTTATCGAAACAGAAAGACTTGTTGAGAAAGCAGATGGAGAGATTGTGCCCAAGGTTCTTACGGACAGGGGAGAGATTGCGACCAGTGCGAAAGCAGGTAATACTCTAACCTCTGAGTTTTCTTTTAGTTCCCAGGAACCAAACACTCTGATACTGAAGGAAGATATACCGGAAAATGACCCCTGTTTGGAAGATATTGCTATGAAAGAAAACTAGGGAAATTTGTTAGAGGATTTTGTGTCTGAACCTGATCCTGAGATGCCCCCGCAAATTCTACCTCGGGACAAAGATTATTACTCAGAAAATGAAGGCAAAACTAATAAAAAAAAAATATCAGAAAAAGAAATTTGAGAAAGTGCGAAGTTCTCTACGGGTCCTTACCCGTTCCTCTACCTTGCCATTATGAGTGAATCCATAATTGTTTGGAATGTCCGAGGCATTGGCACTTCTAGTCGTCGGTTAAAAAATTTGGTTTTTAAGTTCAAGCCTAAGCTTATCTCAGTTTTGGAACCGTTCCAAAATCAAAACAAAGTTCTTCGGTTGATGAATTCTCTACATTTTGATTCATGTATTTCTAATGTTGATGTTGGGGGTAAAATTTGGATTTTTTGGGATAATGTTCGTGATGTTCAAGTGGTGAGGACAAGCTTGCAATTTATTTCTCTTCGTGTTAATACGGGGTCTTATCAGTTCTTGTGTAATATTGTTTATGCTAAGTGCAACATGTATGAGAGGAAAGTCTTGTGGGAGGATCTCAGTTCTCATTCTTTGGGTTCGGAACCTTGTTTATTTGCTGGTGATTTTAATATTATCCGTAATAATTCTGAGAGAAATGGTGGTTGTCCCCGTCCTAATGCCGCTATGGAGGATTTCAATAATTGGATCCATCAGGGTGGCTTGGTTGAAATGAAATCAAAAGGTAAAAAATACTCCTGGTGCAATGGGCAGTCGGGCCTTGTTCGGTCTTGGGAAAAATTAGATCGGGTATTCATGGATGTTCCTTTGCCCTCTTCTTTCCCGAATGCTATTTGTTCTTATCTTCTGCGCACAACCTCTGATCACTCTCCAATGGTTATTGAATTTAAGATGGATCCTTTCTCTTATGGCCCCTCGCCTTTTCGTTTCCAACAAATGTGGGTAGACCATCCGCAGTTTTTACAGTGTATTCGTCAGGTGTGGTCTGCGACTGTTGTTGGCCAGGGTCTTACTAAATTGGCAATCAAATTGAAAAATACTAAGGTGGCCTTGCGGGAATGGAACAAACAAATTTTTGGCCATACCACTATGCATATTACTGCGCTTGAGAGGCACATTGAAGAGCTTGAAAATAAATTACATATAAATTGGGATGAATCTACGGAAAGGGACCTTCTTATCTCGGCTGGGGAATTAGATATTTGGCTTCGCCATGAAGATACAAGATTGGTTCAGATGTCTAAATTAAAATGGCAAATGGAAGGGGATCGGAATACGAAGTTTTTCCATGCGTGCCTTGCCAATAAACGGCGCAAAAGAGTGGTGTAAATGAGATGTTTGAATGGGATGGTTTTCAATTCACCGGAGAGTCTTCATCAAGGGGCAGTGGATTTTTTTTCTAATTTTCTGCAGGGCATGCCGAACAGATCTCTTCCGAATCTGTCAACTCTTATTTCTCCTGTTATTTCAGATGCTGATAGCGCAATTCTGTGCTCTGTTCCTACATTGAATGAGGTTTTCTCAGCTCTCTCTTCTATCCCGTCTAATAGTGCTCCGGGACTTGATGGTTTTGGTTCGGGTTTTTTCAAAAGTTGTTGGGAGGTTGTGAAAGAGGATGTTTTGGAAGCCATATCTGAATTCTTTGCTTCTAAACAGCTCCCAAGATTTTTTACGGCCTCTTTTCTTGTCCTCATTCCAAAGGTTGATAATCCTTCTGGGTTTGATAAGTTCAGGCCTATCAGTCTATGTTCGGTATTTTATAAAATATGTTTCAAAATCATTGTTAATCGCTTGATAGGTTTTCTCTCTTGAATAATATCTTGGGAACAAGGTGCCTTCATTTCGGGAAGAAGTATTTTTGAAAATATTAGCATTACACAAGAAATGGTTCACTCTATTAATAAGAAGGCACATGGTGGTAATATCATGATTAAGCTGGATATGGCTAAGGCTTATGATCGAGTGGACTGGTCTTTTCTTATAGAGGTTCTTCGCTGCTTTGAATTCTCTTCTAATTTTTGTGATCTCATCAGAACCTGTATTTCGACTCATTGGTATTCTATTATGATGAATGGTACTACTAAAGGCTTTTTCCAAGGAGGTCGTGGTTTACGGTAGGGCGATCCCCTCTCTCCTTATCTATTTATTATTCTCCAAGAAATACTCTCTCGTCTCATCAAGCAAAGTGTGGAGGCTTGGTAATTTGGTCAATTCTCACAAGCCCGAGGTACGCCTATAATCTCTCATCTTATGTATGCTGATGATGTGATACTTTTTTCTAATGGTAGTTCTAAAGCTATCAAGGAAATTTTGGATGTGCTTCATAAATATGCAAGTTGGTCGACCCAATGCATTAATCATTCTAAATCTGCCATTTATTGTTCTAAAAAAATCCCCTCAACTCGTAAGAGTCTATTACTAAGAATGACTGGATTTTCAGAAGGATCTTTCCCTTTCAACTATATTGGTGTGCCTATTATTTTGGGTCGTCTTAAACAGGTGTATTTGGAAGATATGGTGGCTAAAGTCCAAAAGAAAATCTCTGGTTGGAAAATGAAAATTCTTTCAACTGGTGGTAGACTTATCTTATTGAGACATGTTCTTTCTAGTATGGCTCTCCACCTTTTTGCAATCCTTCAGGTTCCGCAAGCCATTATCAAAACTCTTCATTGTATGATAAGTACCTTTTTCTGGGGGGAGTTTAATGGTAAAAGTAAAAAAAAAAATGGGTGGCCTGGAATTCTATCTGTCGTCCCGTGGATGAAGGTGGCTTGGCATTAAGAAATCTTGATGATATGCAACAAGCTCTTCACACCCGTTTTGCTTGGAATCTCATTCAAGGTAATTCTTTATGGACCAATTTTTTTAAGGGTAAATACGTGGGTACCAAACCTTGGTCTCTTATTGACCCTACTAAGGGTACTAAATTTTGGAAAATGATTGCTAAATCTCTTCCTTTGGTTTTGGATAACACTAAATGGCGTTTAAAAGAATGAAATATTTTATTCTGGTATGATAAATGGCGGGAGAGAGGTCCTTTAGCTAATGAGATGCCTATTGTGGGTAACTCTCTCCTGAAAGTTAAAGACTGTAAATTATCTAATAACTGGGATGTGGATTTTATTCTCCAGTTAGTGGGCCCGGCAAATCTGGACGGTATCTTAGAGGACATTTGTAAAGCTAAACCAGGGTTGGACGTGTTGATATAGACTAAAAATGATAATGGATTGTTTTCTACCAAGTCGGCTTGGGATTGTGTTCGTATTAGAGGTGGCTCTCTGGAAGGGCATTCTTGGATGTGGCATAAAAGTCTTCCTTTGAAGATGTCCATCAATATGTGGAAAACCTAGTATATGGCCCTGAGCGTTGATCATCACCTTCGCCGCATTGGCATTCCTATTACTTCTCGTTGTGACTGTTGTGCTAATGGTCATTATGAAGACCAGAATCATGTTTTGTTTGCAGGTGATATTGCTAGCACTGTTTGGCATCATTTTGGGGCTAATCTTGGTATTGTTAACGAACGTAATTGGAAAGATACGGTTCAGACTTGGTTTCGCCTTGCGAAATTAGCATCTCAAATTGGCATTATTGTAAGTTTTCTTCCGGTGGTTATTACTTGGCGACTCTAGCGAAGGCGTTGTCTGGCGCGTATGGATGGTCAATTTGAAACGGCCTTTGACATCATTCACTCTGTCCGATGGTGGATTAGTATTATTTGCCGTGATATACACACTAGTTCTCACATCTCTGGTTTTGATTTGCAGGTACTTGAGAGTTTGCAGGTTTAGCCTAGTTTCCCTCCTGTTCGGAGTTGCAAAGTTATTAAATGGCAAAGGCCTCCGGCGGGTTGGGTTAAATTGAATACAGATGGTAGTAGTTTGGGCAATCCAGGAGCCTCTGGCATAGGTGGGATTATTAGAAATGATCATGGTAAGTTAATTCATGCTTTCTCTGCATTTACTGGCACAGGTTCAAATAATCAGGCTGAGCTTGTAGCCCTCCTTCATGGACTCCAGGTTTGTAGGTCTTTATCTCTCAATTATGTTGAAATTGAACTTGATTCTATGACTATTATTTCTTGGTGGCGTAGTAAAAGATGTGGGGTTTGGTATTTGGAGGACTTCTGGGAAGAAGTTCTTGAAATCATGAATTCTATGACCTGTTCTATTCACGATATTTTTCGAGAAAGAAATAAAGTTGCATATTGGTTAGCCAAAAATGGGGCTTCTGGTAGTGATTCAGCCTTCTCCCATTTGATGGAGACTCCCTGAATTTTGCGTGGCCTTATTCGCATGGATTATTCCGGGATACCTTCGCTTCGTATGCTAGGATTTTTGCTTGTGGTTTTTGTCGTTTCTTGTTGAACTACTTTTTCTGGTTTTTGGTTTTCTTTGGTATGCTGGGATTTTTTACTGTACCCCAGATGCTTGTTTTTTGTAACCACGGTTTTCCTCCGCCATAAGTGAGGGTTATTAATAAAATTGGGGAGGGGTCACTCTTGGACAGGTGACCCTAACTCTTTAATTAAAAAAAAAAAGTAATTGTCTATATTTTCTAAGTAACTATTAATGCACTGCTTCAGTTTAAAAAAAACAAAAAAACCATTAAAGCACGGGTCATGTGCTAGGGGGCCTCCTCGCATGGTACTAGTCCTCTTTTTTGTTTAGAATATGATGACTAATTAATATGTAATAGGTAGAATGGTAAAATATGATAAAATTAAATAAATTAATAATTAAAAAATTAAATATTATTTTTAATTATTAATTACTCATTATTATATAATGAATAAATGAATAATCTAATGTGGGAATTTGATTTGAATAGCTAAAGTCAAATTCATCTTATATAATTTTAATGTTATATAAATAAAAAATAGTTATTCTAATGTGAGGGCTTATGTAAATGGAATAGCCAAAAGTCAAATTCATTTCACATTCATCAAAAGTTTCCTTTAGCTTTGACTAATCCATTAAGGATGCCATAGGGAAAATAGATCAACAGCAAAGTCTTAGGTAGAGTTTACGAATTTTTTTCAACAAGTTACCTACAAGAAAAATGGGTATTTGTGACCATTTTTTGCAACGAAAATAGACATATTTTAACTGTCTATTTTATGATATGCAACGTCCTATACTGTCCTTAGAGGTGCTTTCAGCATTAACTGCAGCAATGTATAATATCGTGCCATCCCTACTGCCATCCAAACAATTCTATTGACACTCTATCATGTGATCCTGTGTAATGCTTCTTTAATACGGAGGGGGCGGTAGAGCACTGCATGCATAAAAAGTGATGAAACATGAAAATTAGAATGAAATTAATCTGCCACGACAAAAAAAATTATTGAGAACTGAACTTCACCGCCATCTAGAAATTTGCCAAACTATCCATGCATGCATTCCTCAGTACTGCACCAAATCCTTCCCAGTTTACTTTTTCTTTGCCATTGTAATATGGCTCAAAACTTCTAAAGAATTCTATTAATTAAATATGAGAAATGATAGTTGTAGTCATGAATGTATAAATATTGTGTAATTATTTTAAAAAAATACATAAATATAAGACCCACATAAAAAAAATTAATTTTTTAATAGTACTGAACCTTATTCTTTTTTAAAATGACTGTATAACGTTTGCACACTCCATGACTACATGTAACATTATTCATTAAACATTATCACGTAATCTAGCAATGAAAAGTACCGGTTCCGCCCCAACTTACGAAAAACACTTAGAAGCATGAGCTGGCACTGAAGTTTTCACAACTACTATGCATGCCAGCACAGCCTCAATCTTGGCCACCCAGAAAAAAAAACCATATTGTTCAGGGGATTCATAAATCAAAATCCCACAAGATTAAATTAGGCTAGAAACACAGCAGTCTTCATAGTTGCCTGAACTGATCAACCTGGATAGAGCATAAAAGGTCCATTAATATTCTTTTTTTTTTACTTGTAAGTAAAAATATTATATATATTAATATCGATAATAGTAACCAAGTATATTGAAAAGGTCTCGTCTTCTTGTTCTATAAAAATCTTTCTTAGTTTGTTAAAATGCATAATTGATATGAAACATGCATGTAGGTGTTCCAAACATTCGACACAACAGTCCCTTCTAAGTAGTATGCAACCATATAATTGGCAAAAGAGTAATTATGCAGTAATGATTGTGGTGAGTTATATTCCAGCTGGGCTTGTCGCGAGTCATACAATGTTTTGCCCAACCAATTAATAAATAGGAAAACACTACTTTATCGTTCCATTTGTATCGCTCCATTTGACTGCCTAGTAAAATTCTTATTTTTTTTTATATTTTTTTAACCTAGTAATCATTAAGAAAGTGATTTTAAGTGTATTGTGATTTTTTTTAATTTTTTTAAAGTATTTAAATATATTAAAAAAATGTAAAAAAAAAAATCCAAAAATCAAAGGTGGTAAAGTTAAGCGGACTACTCTGGACAATAGAGTAGCCCGACTCTAATAAATAAAAGAAAACTTCTATCAAAACTAGGGGAGGACAACCTATATTTTGTAGGACACTTTTTCAAATGAGAAACCATCACGTACGTACGTAAGACACTCATTCAAATGCTTTTCAAAGCATTCACTTTCATGTATCTAAAATATGTGCATGATATTGGTACTGATGCTATCTATCACGACGATTGTGCATAATTTGTCTTAGAAACTGATTTACTTCATATTTTCACAATATTACTTTGACTCTTTTGTAAGTATGATTTCACAGAGATATATACAATCCAATCGGATGCATTGGTACAGCCCCAATGGATATGAGTAATCTGATCATGAATGCAACCCAGGTTTATGTCAATACCACCTAAGAGGTGGAAAAGATGTTCCAGAGATAGTGTAACATCCACACACTAAGATATTAAGAATCAGTAGGTGAATGATGAATGTGCTCTGAATCCAGTTTCTTGGGGTGAGAACACGTTCAAGTCCCCTTCCGGCCCGTCAAATAAAAAAAAGAAGGTGAGAGTCATTCAGGAGTTTACTTGGATACGTAGCAACAAGAAATCACAAAAATCACCAAAACAACCCTACTTCTGTAAATAAATAGCTCGTAAAAACTAACAGAAATCAAGAATCAAGAATTAGGGAGGAAAGAGACAAAAGAGGGAAAAAGTAAAGTTGTGTATTGATCTCGTGTTATAAAGTGTAATGTACATACAAATGAATTCCAACTTATATACATGTAAAATACAACTAACACGTGTACATAAATATTAAGACTTCCCCTCAAGTTGGACTATACAAACTAAGGAGTCCCAACATGCAAACAAGAACTGAAATCTGTCATGAGTAAGAGACTTAGTAAGAATATCAGCTAGCTGAAACTATGTATATACATATAAAGTCTTTATGAAACCAGCTTGAAGCATATCACGAACTAGATGTCAATCGATCTCAATATACTTTGTTCTCTTATGAAAACAAGATTTTCAGCAATATGTATAGCAGCCTTATTGTCACAGTAAAGAACAACAAGGGATTTAACTGAAATGGGAAATGCTTGAAGTAAAGCTGTAAGCCATTTAATTTCACAACATGTAGCAGCTATTGAGCGATATTCAGTTTCAGCAGATGAATGAGATTGTCACATGCTTCTTTGATTTCCAAACAACGATTGTCACATGCTTCTTTGATTTCCAAACAACAAGAGAATCACCAATAAAAATACAAATCAAGTAACTGATCTTCTAGCATCAGGGCAGCTAGCCCAATCTGAGTCATAAAAAGCTTTTAGTTGAAGAGAGGAGGATCTGAAAAAGAAAAGCCCTTCGCCAGGATTTAATTTAACTTCACATATTTGAGTACACGGTTGGCTGCATCAAGATGGGACTAGGATGGGTTGTGTAGGAATTGACTTAGTGTATTTACAACATAAGAGATGTTTGGTCTGGTTATTGTCAAGTAAATGAGACGACCGATAAGCCTTCTATATGAACAGGGATTAGCCAATAAAGCAGTATCAACCTTGGACAGCATGTAGTTTTGGTCAATGGGGGGATTGAACAGGTTTAGCAGCCAATAAACCTGAATCTAAGAGAAGTTCTAAAGCATATTTGCACTGACAAAGGGATATACCAGTGGATGATCTAGCAACTTCAAGCCCTAGGAAATATTTGAGATTCCCTAGATCTTTAAGCTTGAATTTAGAATCAAGAAAGGAATTAAGTGCATAAACTGAAGAAGGATCATTGCTAGCAATTACAATATCGTCCACATACACCAAGAGAGCCATGAAAGAAGAACACGAGACCTTGGTGAAGAAGAAATAATCTTGACTTTGATTGTATAAAACCATAGGCAAGTAAGGTAGTGGAAAATTTAGAAAACCACTGCCTAGATGCTTGTTTTAAGCCATATAGGGACTTATTGAGCTTACAAACTCATATACACTTTTTTTTTATATAAAAGTTCATGATATACACTTCTTCATGTAAATCTCCATGAAGAAATGCATGATTAACATCAAGTTGTTGTAAACACCAATTCTGAGAGGCAGCTAGAGCAAGCAAACATCTAACAGTAGTGAGTTTTGCTACAAGTGAAAAAGTATCAAAACAATTAATTCCCTCTTGTTGAGTGTAGCCCTTAGCTACTAATATAGCCTTATATCGCTCCAAAGATCCATCTGACCTAAGTTTACACTTATAAACCCATTTACATCAAATTGGATATTTTCCAAGAGGAAGTTCAGTTAAGGTCCAAGTATTATTTGCTTCAAGAGCAGAAATATCAGCTTGCATTGCTTCTTTCCAATGAGGAAATTTAATGGCTTGGAAAAAAGTTTTAGGTTCAAAGTGAGAGGAAGTAGCTAAGGTGAATGCTAAATGTGATGGAGAGAGCTTAGAGTAAAAGATACAAGAAGAGAGAGGATATTTTATACCTTTGAATGCATAAATGGTACCATCATCCATGGAAGACTGGTGGAGTGAATGCTGAAATGAGGCCAAGTTACAATGATAATCTTACAAGTATTGAGGTTGCTTATGAGAGCTTGATGACCTTTGAAGGTTATGTGAAGGAACCGTAAGTAGTTGAGGAATTATTTAGATGGAAAGTAGAATCATCTGCATGTGTATGAGAAGCAGCAAGAAAAGGTGGTGGAATTGAAATAGGAGTAGGAAGAACAAGATTAGATATTGAAGGTTTGGAAGGGATAGAAATGAATGAGGAATCTGAATTATTAGATTGAAAAGGAAAGGTATTTTCATGGAAGATGACATCTTTGGAAATATGAACAGTATGGTGGAGAAGGTTATAAACTTTGTAACCTTTCACTTCAGTGGAATAACCAAGGAATATACAGGGCTAAGCTCGAGGATCAAATTTTGTTTTATGTGTTAGAATAGAAGCATAACAAAGGCAGCCAAAAGTTTTCAAGTAGCTATAAGATGGTTTAACAGAGAATAGAACTTCATAAGGAGATTTGTGATTTGGTAAAAGGGGTGTAGGAAGCACATTACTAATATGGAGTGCAGTTAGAATATTGTCACTCCAGAATTTTGATGGCAAAGATGATTGGAACATAAGAGCTCGAGCAATGTTAAGAATATGCTGATTCTACAACAACATTTTGTTGAGTAAAATAAGGACAACTCTTTTGAAGTAAAACACCATGAGAGTTAAATAATTATTTCATGTCAAACTCAAGTCCATTATCAAATCTAATGACCTTGATGGTGCATTGATATTGAGTTTGAACAAATTTGAAGAAAGATTATACATTTGGGTAGTGACGTATTTTAAGTTATTTTGTGAATAGTAGTGAAAAAGAAATAATAGAATATTAAATAGTAGAGAAAAATATGTAAAAAGTAATAATAAAATAATAAATAGTAGTGAGATATTTTCAAAATATCTAAGAATACCTCACTACCCAAACTTAAGACTTCATGAGATAAGCCCATGTACATCTACTAAAATCATATACTAGAGTGAGAAAATAACGGAAACCATCATATGAAATTATAGAGTAAGGTCCCCAAATATCATAATGCGCCAAATCAAATATAGAAGAAGAAGCTGAAGTACTAGTAGGAAAAGGCAATCGCTTTTGTTTTGCACGAGGACAAATCTTACAAAAGGAGTTATTTGAAACTGAAGTAGGAAATTCCTTAGGAAATTCATGAAGCAAAAACTGCATTTGAAAAGGAGAGACATGTCCTAATCTATGATGCCATATTTCAAAGGCATTATTAACATTAGAACTGGAATTACAATAGGAAAAAGAAATTGAAGAATCATCAACAGTCTTTTGTGAACCTTGCAGTAAATAATAGAGGACTCAAGCTTCTTTACCCACTCCAATCATCTTCCAGCTAGAGAGCTCCTCTAAGAAACAGAAATTGTGAAGAAATATGAGACAATAAGGGAGTTGAGACACGAATTTGCTAACTGAGATGAGGTTACAATGAAAAGAGGGAACATAGAGAACATCTTTAGGTATTAAAGATGCAGAAATTTGAACATTACCAATATGAGTGACTGGAACAAAATTACCATTTGATAATTGAAGTTAAATATTAATGGAGAAAGGAACAAATGTGAGCAAATGAAGGGAGCTAATCATATGATCAATAGCACCCGTGTCAAAAATCCAAGAATTAATGAGGGATTCTATATGAAGATCTTGATTAATAGAATATATAGACGAATATGGAAGAAGTGAACAATTTCTACCTAGATGGAACATTGGAACATGAAGTATTGTCAAGTGACGAAACAATACCTACATGATTAGCAGATGGTTGGTTTTGTGGAAAAAGGGATGAATTATGGAAAAAGGTTGAGATTGAAGCATTGAAATGAGCTGTTGACACTGCTCTTGAGAAAAATGCATGATTGGACTAGAAACTGGTTGTAGAACCATCAGTGCAAACTTGATTGGTTGAGTGAGGTCCAAATTTATCAGATACTTACTTGGTCTTGGTGAATTTGAAACTAGGCAGGAACCCATGAATTCGATAACATTTTTCAACTGCGTGACCCTTGTCAATGGACAACAACGCTGCCCATTATTGTTAATTATTCTTTCCTTATTCAAATCTTTCCTTATTTCTCAAGTTAATATTTGACGGATTGTAACTTCCATGTCTAGGGCTAGATTTAGGCGCATACCGATTTATTTTCATGTATAGAATTGCTTTGTACAGATTATATAATATACAGAATCCTCAAGGCCACTTGATTCGACCATTCATATAGTTTTTCACCTTACTTTGACATGGTATCAAGAGCCGCTTGAATTTTTTTTCCTTCTTCTCAGTTTTGTTTTCTTGGCGTGTTCTAGGCTGTTCTTGCCCGTGTGGATTTCTCGGTTTAGTGTGTCGGCATTTTCTGGGTGGTTCTCAGTGAACCACGTGAAAGTTTCCTTCTCTTGGGTCTGTTTTCTCTAGGTTGGTGTTCTTGTCATCTTATTTTCCTTCTTTGAGTCTTCTCGGCAGCGTCTATTTAAGTCTCGGCAGCAACATCCTTCTAGTGAGCATCTCAGCACTTATGTGCCTTCCTATTATCATAGAAGCATCTTGGCACTTTTTGGCAACCTCAGTTCATATCTAGCTACAAAACTATCCCAACTAGCATCTGAACCATGGTTTGAGTGTTTCTTTTTTCTGTGTCATCTGAATATTTTGTGGCTCTTGGCTTAGTTTTTGGTCTTTGTTGATATCCGTTACTGTTTGTTTCGTGTTTTTTTTTTTTTTTTGGATTCATTTATTAGCGATGGAATATGCACTTGTGTGTGTCAAGTTTACGGGCACAAATTACTTTACTTGGGCATTTCAGTTTGAACTTTTCCTCAAAGGAAAATATCTTTGGGGTCATATTGATGGCAAGAATGTTGCCCAAATATCCAATACTAACAAATCCAAGGGAACCGAGGCTTCTCCTTCATGGGCTGTTCTTAATGCTCGGATCATGTCCTGGCTTCTTGGTTTGGTGGAGCCACCTATTGTCACCAACTTGCGGGCTCATCACTCTGCTCAATCCATATGGAATTACTTGAAGAAGGTTTATCATCAAGCTAATGATGCTCGTAGCTTTCAGTTGGAACATGCGATTGCCATGTTTCAACATGGTAGTCTTTCCATCCAAGACTACTACTCGGCATTTTTTACTCTCTGGCATGAATATATTGATTTGGTTACAGTGGATGTTCTTGTTGTCGCTCTTTCGACTATTCAGACCCTTCACGAGACTAACTGGCATGATCAGTTTCTTATGAAACTATGACTAGAATATGAATTTGTTCGCTCCTCTCTAGTGAACAGATCTCTTGTTCCCTCTCTTAATATTTGTTTTGGTGAGTTACTTTGCAAAGAACAACATCTAAGTACTCAAACTATTCTGGAGCAATCTCATGGCAGTTCTGGGACGACAACTATGGCTTATGCTGCCCAGGGATGAGGACCACCTATGAATTCTAAAAACTTGAAGTGTTTCTGCTGCAAGGAATATGGCATATTGCTGCCAATTGTCCTAAGAAATACTATTCTTATTGCAAAAAGACTGGTCACATTATCAAAGAATGTCATATCCGTCCCCAGAATCGCCAGGCCCAAGCATTTCATACTTTTGTTATTGCTCCTCCAGCAGTAGCTTCTACAACACATAGCTTTCCTTCAAGTGCTTCCTTTGTTTCTGTACCTCTTGTAGCAAATTACTTCACACCAGAAATGGGGCAACAAATGGTCATTTCGGCATTATCGGCAATGGAGTTCCACGGTAAAAATTTTACTAAACTCTGGTATGTGGACTCGAGGGCCCTAATCACATGGTGAATAATCTCATCGCTCTATGTCATGTTCGGCCCTATGATGGTCAATTTTCCATTCAGACTTCCAATGGCAATTCTTTGCCCATAACTGCTATCGGAGATGCCTCTTCTAAGTTCACTGATGTGTTTCTTACTGCTCAGCTTTCTAGGAATCTTATTTTTGTTGGTAAATTAGTTTATAATTGTGCTGTTAATTTTTTTCGTGATGGTTGTGTTGTGCAAGACCAAGTAACGGGGAAGCTGATCGCGAAGGGACCTAAAGTGGGGCGCTTGTTTCCACTACTTTTGCCTGTTCCATCACTTTCTTCACTTTCTTCTATTCAGTCTTTTGCTTGTAATAATGTTCTAACTCTTAGTATGGTATGACATCGTCGTTTAGGCCATCTCAATACTTAGATCTTATCTCATGTATTGACCTCTGGTTTTCTTGGTAATAAAGAACACCCTTCATTATCTCTCGAGTGTGATTCTTGCAAACTTGGTAAAAGCAAAACTTTTCTATTTCCTTTGCATGCTAGTATAGCTTCTAACTGCTTTGATCTTATTCATAGTGATGTTTGGGGACCCTCCCCGGTTAGGTCACATGAAAAATTTAAATTATGTGACTTTCATTGATGATCATAGCAGATTTACTTTTGTTTATTTTCTTCGCTCTAAATCTGAGATTTTTCGTACTTTCACTGATTTTTAGCGTATGTTGACAATCAATTTTTTGCTTCTATTAAGACATTACACACAGATTTTGGTGGTGAATATTTATCTAATGAGTTTTAGGCATTCTTGGCTTCCAAATGTATTATTCATCAATGCTTGTGTCCTGCTACTCCACAACAAAATAGAGTAGCCAAACGTAAAAATTGTCATCTCCTAGATGTGGTACGTACTCTCCTGTTAGAATCATCTGTTTCATCCATGTTCTAGGTCAAGGACCTGAAAACTGCTACTCACTTAATTAATCGTTTGCCTTCTCAAGTCTTACACATGGAGTCTCCCTACTTCTGCTTGTTTGCTAAATAACCTAGTTACGATAATCTTCGTACTTTTGGTTGTGTATGTTTTGTTCATTTACCTCCTCGTGAGTGACATAACTTATCTACTCAATCTATTAGATGTGCATTCTTGAGATATAATGTGTGTCAAAAGGGATTTGTTTACTATGATCCTATATTACATCGTACACGCATTTTTAAGAATGTTATTTTATTTGAAAATCAACATTTATTTCCTGTGTCCTTTGTACCCTCCTCTTCTATTGCGGTCCTTCCCACCTTTGAGCAGCAGTTCTCAGATCCTCATCAAGTCAGCTCTCACTTTAAACCAAGTATTGTGTATACAAGACGCTCCCGCCCACAGTCTCTTCCAATGACTCACCCGATATCTGATCCTACCATGCTCCTAAATCAGTCAATTACAATGCCTCTAGCGCCTTTGGTACTTGGCTCTCCTCAAGTGTCGGTACCCCTGGATAGGTATGGGTTTAGTTCTTCCAATTCTGGCAATTCTATTTCAACTCTTACTGCTGCATTGTCCAATTTTGATACTCCCACATCCTACTCACAAGCTGCCAAGCATGACTGTTGACCACAAGCTATGTAGGAAGAAATTTCCGCTCTAGAGGCCAATCACACCTGGGACATTGAGCCATGTCCTCCAACAATTGTTCCTCCGGGTTTGCAAATGGGTTTACGCAGCCAAGGTTCGGTCTGATGGAAGTTTGGATCGTTGCACTTGGGAATAATAAAAAATATTGTGTTAATTATGAAGTAACCTTTGTTCTTGTGGCTAAGATTACTACTGTTCATACGATTCTAGCTCTTGCTACTTCCAATGATTGCTCTTTACGTATATTAGATGGATGTCAAGAATGTTTTTCTTCACAGGGATCTTGAAGAGTGTATTTATATGAAGCCACCCCCAGGATTGTTTTTTCTTCGACTTCACATGTGTGTAAGCTTCGTCGCTCCCTTTATGGTCTAAAACAAGCTTCGAGGGCCTATTTTGATAAATTTTGAACCACTTTATTTTAATTCTCATTCAAGCAGAGCAAGTATGACACTTCCTTGTTTCTTCAAAAATTAGACATGGGTATTGTTGTTCTTTTGGTTTATGTTGATGATATTGTGATTACTAGTTCCGATTCTGTTTACTTGGTCAGCTCAAGACTCATCTCTTTTAGTCCTTTTATAAGAAAGACCTTGGGTCTCTCACATATTGTCTTGGTCTTGAGGTGCATCGTAGTCCATCTAGTATTTCTCTCAGCCAACATAAGTATGCTAGTGATCTGATGGCTACAGCCGGCCTGTAGGAGGCCACCTCTATTGATACTTCCATGGAATTGAATGTCAAGTTTCGCAAAGAAGAGAGTGACTTACTTGCTAATCCCAGTTTATACCGGAAGTTGGTGGGTAGCCTTGTCTATCTCACCATTACTAGACCAGACATTTCCTTTGCAGTATAGCAAGTCTCAGTTTTTTTAGACTCCTCGTCATCTTCATTTGGCTGCAGTCCATAGGATCATATGCTATGATCGAGCTACTTCTGCACGTGGCTTATTCTTTCCTTTAGGCACTTCTCCTTGTTTTACTGCTTATAGCGAAGCTGATTGGGCCGGTTGTGCGGATGCATGTCATTCTGTCACTGGTTGGTGTGTGTGTATTCTTAGGTGATGCATTGATCTCCTGGAAGAGTAAGAAGCAAGAAAGTGTCTCTAAGTCATCTACCGATTTGAGTATCGGGTGATGTCTTTTGCTTGTTCTGAAATTATTTGCCTTCAAGGTTTGCTTGTTGAGCTAGATTTTTTTGAGACTGATCCTACACCTCTAGATGCTGAAAATACAAGTGCTATTCAGATCTCGGCCAATACTATCTATCATGAGAACACAAAGCATATTGAAGTCAACTGCACTCTATCCATGAAGCATTTGAAGCTCGTGTTATCACTTTTCCACATGTTTCTACTGAACTTCAAATTGTTGATATCTTCGCCAAAGCTCTCACTTGCCATCGACATTGCTTCTTAAGTAGCAAATTGATGCTTGTTGATCAACCCGCATCAATTTGAGGGGGGCTGTCAATGGATAGCAATGCTGCCATTATTGTTCATTATTCTTTCCTTATTTCTTTAGTCAATATTTGACAGATTGTAACTTCCATGTATAGGGCTAGAATTAGGCACATATTGATTTATTTCCATGTATAGAATTGCTTTATACATATTATATAATATACATAATCCTCAAGGCCACTACAATAAGGTTTATCTTTGCGTGAAGTGCTCTATTTTCCGGTGAATTTATTTTGGAACTTTATTGGTTGGGATTGGGTGACCATGGCCATGGGTTCAGAAGCAAAATTACTAAGGATAGACTGACTGATCTGGCGTTGTCTTTCTTCTTGGAGCAGAAGTGAGAAAACTTTGTTAATGGGAGGGAGAGGATTAGATAACAAGATCTGACCTCACATGTTAGCATAAGACTCATTAAGGCCCATTAGGAATTGTAAAACATATTCTTGATGGTGAAAATCCACCACAGTTTTGATGACACCACAAGAACATGTCAGTAAAGGGGCAATAATTCTGCATTTCATCCCATAAGGTTTTCAAATGAGTAAAATAAGCACTGACAAATAATTGTTCTTGATTCAAACTATAGATGGCCTTGTGAAGTTGAAATATACGAAGGCCATTGCTTTGAGAAATCACTCTCGAAGATGTTTCCATACATCAGCAGCAAATTCAATGAAAATAGCACTAGCAGCAATTTCTTTGGTTAAAGAATTCAAGATCCAAGAAAGAACCATTGTGTTACATCGAAAGGATCATTCTCGGGAGGTTTCAACAGAGTACCATCGACCAAAAAAAATTTTATTCTTGGCAATTAAAGCCATGGTCATTGACCGATTCCATGTGTGGTAATTTTCATCAGAAAAAGGTTGAGAAACAAGTTAAGCACCTAGAATATCGCCATGATGTAAGAAATGTAGACTGGAGGCATCCTCGGTAGGAAGAGGCAAAGCGGAAGTTGACGAAGCAACCATAGATGAAGCTTCTTTCAATTTACGCCTGATACCATAACAGAAATAAAGAATCAAGTATTAGGGTTGAATGAGAGAAAATAGGAAAAAATGTAAAGTTGTGTATTGATCTCGAGTTACAAAGTGTACTGTACATACAAATGAACTCCAGCTTATATACATGTAAAATACAACTAACACGTGTACATAAATATTAAGAAAAACTATGACTCACTAAAACTAAATGCTTGATTTGTAACATTTGTGAAATACAAATGAACTCCAGCTTATATAGATGTTCCCTTCTATTTTAATTTCCTAAGCTATAAACCGCATCGCTCATAATTCAAAATAAATGGAAATTGTAAACTATAATGTATCATGAGAATGTCAAACCTTACAGGTTCGGTCCTCATAAGGCGATACTATATTAGCATTGTTGTGCTAATTGTGCTCATATAGATTATTAGCTAGTTGTCTACTATCATTGAATATCCTAAAGCATCAAACATAATGAACTTCTACGCAATAAAAAAAAATCAACCAATATAATAGGAACTAGAAGAAAACAAGAAAAGAAAGAGAAGTGAATGTAAAGAAATTAAGCTCTAACATATCCATCTTCTGAACCAAAAATTAGCAGCAAATCATCATCAGAAAATACCAAGCAATTCATAACAGAACTGTAGTGAGCATGCCATTTTATAAGCTGCCATTTTATGTCATGTTACAAAATATTGTCTATTACATGTTATGTCACGTTATAAAATATTGTACCTTACATGTTATGTCATGTTACATAATATTATCTGTGACATGTTATGTCATTATGTCATGTTATGAAATGTTGTACATTACATGTTATGTCATGTTACAAAATATTGTACGTTACATGTTATGTCATGTTATGAAATGTTGTTTATTATAACATGCTACGAAATATTGTTTGTTACATGCTATAAAATATTTTCTGTCTCATTGTACGTCATGTCTTTCGTCTCACGTTTATGTCATGTTACGTTACACCAGGGCTTCTGTCCTTTCGTTTCATGTCACGTTTCCTCTCAAGTATAATTTGTGTATCTTGGGAACAACCTTTCAAGTTATGTCAATTCTGTTTAATTCTATCACTACCATAAGTGTTAGGATGAGGTAATATCCTAGTGGAATTTCTTTGTTCACGCTGGAGTGTTTAAATTAGTGTGAAATTTTCTGGGTTGACAAAGTAAGGTCAACAATTTGCAAATGAAACCTAATTAACTGGTCACCGGAGCACCACTGGCACTAACATCGATGGTGCCACCCACAATTTCATTTTATACGTGCTCGTGCAGGGGTAAATACCTAACACGGGATACGTGTGTGTCCATAGTAAATGCATATACCTGTGAACTAGAACGTACAATACGTGTGTCAACAGCAAGTGTGGATATTTGTGTTGTGATATGGTAATTGGTAGGGACACATGTCTCAAGGAGACTCATGTAGCACCCATAACACAGGATAGGACACAAACTTGAGATAACTCATCATTATGGGTGTCCTTGAAAGGTTTAATGTTAGTTACCTTGTTCATTACATTGTCTCACATGTTAGTTATCACGTTTAATGAACAACATTACCTTATTATGGTAACTCCATGAGACAAGATTACTCTATTATGGAAACCCCATAAGACAAGATTATTCTATCATTATGGTAACCCCATGAGACAAGAATATCCTTATGGTGATCACATGAGACAAGAAAATCGTGGTAACTCCATGAGACAAGAATACATTTCAATCTCAAGTACACGTTTAGTTCATGTTTCAAGTTCACGTTTAGTTCATGTTTCAAGTTCACGTTTAGTTTATGTTTCAAGTACACGTTCAGTTCATGTTTTAAGTTCACACTCAGTTTAGATTTCAATTCACGCTAAGCTCATATTCAGTTTCAGGTCAAGTTCAGTTTATCTTCATGTTCATGTTTAAGTTCATGTCCAAGTCAGTTCACGTTCAATTTCATGTCATGAGAAGTCAAGTCTCAGTTAACTTCAAGTCATGTCAGTTCATGCCATGTTATATGTCAAGTCACGTCAAACTTATTTATGATTATGATTATACATGAATAACCATGGTAGTCCCAACTACCATTCCTCCTAGAATGGTAAATCGTGTGCCAGGATCAGGAGCCGTTTCACGATCGACTGGAGACGATCGATTTAACAACGACGACACGATGCAAAGCTCATAGGCTCAATGCTCCCATTTATCGTTAGTATTATGGCATCCTTGACTGAGTTGTGCGAGTTACTCAATGGATTAGCCTGGTAGTTGCTTTAGTTCCTACTTGTACTAATGGAGCTCAGTCTCCAGTACGCTTATGATTATAGACCTTTTGTACTCATGATGTAATAGAAAAGGTCTACCACTTTAATGTTTATGAATTATGTTTTGAGTATTTGGGATATCTTTAGTTTGGTGCAAAGTATTGCTCAAGAAAAATATTATTCGCTGCGAATATTACATAATGCTAGATGCATGTTAGGAACGTTACATCTTTATATGTCATGAATGGGGGCAGGTAACATTTTGTTGCATGTCTCAACGCTTCAGATGTCCGTCCAATCCCAAGCAGAATCTGGGAGGGTCACAAAGAGGCTTACACGTTTCCGCTGGAAAGCTTTAAAGTTGTAAACTTCAACTTGAGGTTGTACAACCAAACACAAAATCACAAAATCTATTAAGACAAATGAAAGAGGCTTCTAATTCCATAATTCATAGTGGCCTATTGTCGAACATACGGGCATCATAATTAGGACTAAAGAGGAAGTAGTTGGGAATATAAAATAAGACTACCTTGTACTAGGACCGATAGAGATCATCTGAAGGAGGAGGCATAGGGTTTGCGGAGTTGAGAAGAGGCGAGGAACGTTGGCCGATGCAGACGAGGCCGTGCGTTGGACATGCACAAGATTTGTATCGAAGTTGCTTCATGTTAGTTCATAGTTCCCAAGCCGATAATGCTGTCAACCGAAGGCCAAGCTGCCACTGCCACTACCACCACCACCGCTAGCTCCATAATCCAATGGGTTGGCATTGGGAGTGAGGCTCAAGTGGTAGGAGGGAGAGAGAAACGTACAGGGAGTTATGTTCTCGAGAGCATTATCGAAACGCTCAATCAACATTACTAGGTTACCGTTACTCGTAGGGAGTCCGTTCTGTGAACTTGTGAATTGTTTGGGTTTTGCATTGTTGTAAGGGTTTTAACATGGGGCCCATAACATGTAACTTGATACTTCTTTGGAATTTAATTTAAGTTTTTAACTATTTTTTATTTTCTGATAAACTATTTTACCTATTTTTTAAGCATAGGTAAAATAGTCTTTTTCATCCTCTATATCCTATTTTTTTAACTATTTTAAAAAATAGTCTTTTTTAAGTCTTTTTCATCCTCTATTTCCTTTGTATACAAACTTATGTCGTTTAATATGATACATCAAATTGTAAAGTTATTTTTACTACAAACTAGATTAGGGGTGAAAACCAATCATATCGATGTAGTTTCAGTCTAAAATCGAAACCGCACCGACATGTTTTTCAAGGGGTAATACCGACCGAAACCTACCGATGAAGGGGGTAAAACCGGTCGGTGTTGTTTCGGCTGGTTACCCTCAGTTCATTGGTGTCCCTGTTGGTTTCACTCCCATCAAAAAAATTTCACAAATCTGAGAACTCAGAACAAATATCAGCAAATCTTCCAACAAATAATCAAATATCACAACAAAAAAATAGAAAAATGAATCAAAAAAGGAGGTAGCCCTTCATCAGCCTTCTGTGCATGTGTCGTCCTATCAGAGCTAAGAGGGAGATGAGAAAGCTAACAGCCTGAGAGGGAGATTGCATCGGAGAGAGAGAGAGAGAGAGAGAGATCTGAGAAGGAGATGAGAGAGATGAGAGGGGAGAGAGAGAGAGAGAGAGAGAGAGAGAGAGAGAGAGATATGAGAGGGAAACAGCGTTAAAATGAGAGGGGAAGGGGGGAGTCAGGTGTTAGGATTGAAGCTCTAATCCAAAATGGCGTTGTTTCATATATTTTTTTTCAAAACACTTGATTTAAAACAACATGGCGTCGTTTAATACACATATAATATAAAAAATATATATCTATATATACAATCAGCTGGTTTCCTGGTTTGAACCATGTTCAAACTGGAACCGAACCGACTGACGTCGGTTGCAACCTATTTCTACTGCTGGTCGACCGGTTCTCTGTCGGTTTCAGTCGATTCTGTACTCTAACGACCAGTCCGCATTGGTCTCGACCTGTTTGAAAATCACGTCAGTTAATTCTAAGCTTACTTTTGTGAGATTTATTTATATATGTAAAGCTTCTCATATATATATATATATATATATATATATATAATTGGCTAATTCTTAAAATTCATTTTGCAAAATTATTACAAATTAATTTTGAAACTTCCAAAAAGTTCAAATAATTATTTTTACAGAAATTTCAGAAGTTATGATATTTCTTTTTTTTTACCTTTTGATCGCCATATAAGATATCAACAACCATTTTATAGAAACCAATTATTGGCTAAGTCTAAAACAAGCATAAAATTATCAAAAGAATAAATAAAAGGACAAAAAGAATGACTTTACGAATTTCTTTGCTTCAGTTGTTGGGCCAACATGAAAAGTTCTACATTATTTTTTCTGGAAAATTAAGATTAATGATAAATAAATAAAAAGGAAAATAAATTGTTTAATAATGGATACAAAGGTTATGTAGTTTTCTTCATGACTTGACATCAATGATCGAAGTAGGTTGTCAAAACCAAAAAAAAAGAAAAAACAATTTTTTATACAACTTGTAAACCCGACAGTAATCCAACATGAAATTATGGTTATAAAGAATTTGAAGGTCGTAACAAAATTTGTCTAACTCGGTATATTCCATGCTAGGCTAGAACGTTTATGTCAAATTGAGTTTCGATCATATAATAGAGGGCTAATTAGGACTAGAAAATCTTATACATTTAATTAATTAAATTTATTTGATTAGGATTGACTCATATAAGATTCAAATCTGACATGACAACACGAATTACCAACCCTAATTATAATCGAAGACAATCAAACTCGATCTATAATTACCACCTCGATCTCTTAATGGTAATTATTTCTTCAAACTGTTGGAGTAACAAAATCTTCTTCAAGAGAAAGACGTACAAAGTAATACCTTACCTAAATACTATCTAGAAAAATCTCCACTAATGTAGATCTAAGATAATTGGATGAGAAAGAATAAATATAAAAGTCTTATGAAATCCTCATACAACAATCGATTTTACCACCTTATCCCCTTTTTTTTTTTTTTTTTGAGAAGAAAAACATATTTTTATTCAATAAACATATCAACTATACAGGATAATGAGCATTCAAAATACATAATCAACAGATAAAATTGCATACCAGAATACACCAGCTACATCCATTTCAAAATTGCCCACAATAAAATTTGGAGGTACATGCCACCATTGAAGAGTATCATCCACCAAACGTGCATGTTGGGCTAAAAGATGGGTTACCTCATTCACATGCCTACCAACATGAAGAACCTCAAAAGATGGGAAAGTATACAACAACAGTTTAATTTCCTGAATCAGATGACTACAACTAGTCATCTAACTCTTTATATATTGTATATAAATCCACATAAATGCTTTAGTCACAAAGATATTTCATAAAAGTAAACCGTCAAACTGATGTTTTAACGGTTCGGTCTCGGATGTGTAGGAAAGTTACTTTTTGTCACTTAAAATTGTATCTCACAATACAGATATAAACTCAAATTTTCTCAATTACACATAAATCACATTGTTTTCAACCAACTACTCCCAAAGTAATTGACTAAGAATGCCACCAAGCCTCAAAATAAATGTCAACGTTCCAAAATATCAAGTCAACACAACAAACAAAACTATTAAATAAAATTCTCCAATAACCAAAATACACTCTTTGTACTTAATCCACTATGCTCTCATAGCCTTTCTCATGCTCCCCATTTTTGAACTTCAGTTGAAGCATCCAAAACATCTGAAAATATTGTATACATAAGAGATAAGTTATCAGCAACTCAATAAGCAAAAAACATTTATTAGTATGTAAATATGAGTCTTTTTACAGAGTTCAAAATGCAGAACAAAAAAAAATCAATTTCAATATGCAAATCTCAAAACATATTATCAGAAAATCAGAACAACATTTCAAACTGTTCATATTCAAAAATCAATTGTTCATATTTAAGGACCCTTTAGCATAACATGAGTGAACATCTTCATCTTATCATATCGTATCATATCATATTGTATCACTATGTCATATCATATACCATATTTAACCGCCGTGGTAGAGTTATGCTGTCCCCGGTGGCTAAACCAGACAATATCAGAATGTGAAAATTTTCCTTATTCATTCTCAGAGCCCCAAGTGTGCACACAAGAAAGACCGTGCAGAAAAATCACTTTGTTTCTAAAGTGGGTGCACTCATATCAAAGATGTTGGTACCAGCCATATAACATAATCATAATCAACATATCATAACCATAATCAAAATGAGATGAATCAGAATGTAATGCCAAAGGTTTTTCAAATGCCATATCATATCGAACAGAGTACTAAACAAATTCATATCATTTTCACATATCAAAACAGATTCGTTCATTTTCTTTTTTATGTGAAGTCTAGAATAGAAACCCCATTTACCTTAACTATTTAACTTATCTGAATTTTCTTACAACAGTGCCAAGCAAATATCAATTATCACCTATAAATATGCATGTAACTTGCATCAACTTCCAATCACGAGTGACTTTCTAACTAAGCATGTACTTTACAATTAAAAACCTAAAATGCTCAAATAAGCATAAATTCTAAACCTAAAATTCTCTTTTCAGCCTAGCTCGCTACAAAATTTTATAGTGTTGTTCTGCCATAATTATAAACTAGTCCAGCTTAAAACTCTAACTCACTAGAGAGATTGACACGCTTAAAATATTGTATTTAAATATATTAAATAATAGTGAAAAACTCATTTCATAAAATAGGCTTATTCATATTTAAAGTGTTAAGAATAAATTTTACTTTTATTATTTATTACTAAAATTTTAGTTTTTAAAACTAATATATAGTAATATAATTTAAACCCTTAACATTTTATGTATAAATTCAAAGATTTAAAAATCAAACCCACCACTAGTAAGCCAAGGTAAAAATGAAGCCCAACTTAAATATGTTGCACGTGAAAGAATCTTCAAAATTGTTGTTGCCCTTCAGACCAAGGGTAATAAAGTAAATTAGTATTATCCTTATAGAAGCCTCACTTGTGGAAGAAACTAGCCGTACGACAAGGAAGGTCCAAGACTGGGTGGATCAAGGTGGGCATCGATGGCGCTGCAAGTGGAGGTTGCTGCAGCTCGTGGTGTAACAGCTGGACAAAAGGGCTCGAATTGGTTCGCTTGAACTGGTCTGGACGTCCACTTGTAGTTGGCTGAGACAATGGTTGTTTGCGTTTCTGCTTCCAATGTAGGGTGGTAGTGGTGGCTTAGGGGTGACATCTTGTTGGTTTTAGAAACCAGATTACAGAAAAATAGTGAAACCAAAGGAGAAAAACAGGGGAGAACTTCAACCAACAATTCTTTGATTGATTCTATTGCTCTGTCGTTTACAATTCGCCAAAATAAATCTTATATGCCATCTTGAGAATAACAACAATTAATAACATATTGTTCCAAAGCAGAGTAATAAATCAGATAACTAATAATAGCATAAAACTAAATATAGCTTGTATAGAAAACAACATCAGTCTTCAACACTCCTCCTTGATGCATTTTCTTCAACTCCAAGCATCAAATGCAACTTCTGAAATTTGTCTCGAGGAAGTGCCTTCGTAAAGATATCAGCCAATTGTTCTTCTGATTTGCAATATTTCAACTCAACATCTCCGTTAGCAATTACTTCTCTAAGATAATGATACTTAATAGCAATGTGCTTGGTTCGACTATGATAAACTGGATTTTTTTCCATTGTAATTGCTAATTTACTATCACAGAAGATCTCAACTAGAAGTTTTTGCTTTGCTCCCATGTCTTCCAAGTATTATGGTCAGCCATATAGTTTGATTTACAGCATTGGCAGCTGTAACATACTCTGCTTCTGCTGTAGATTCACGGTTTGAAAGAAATACCATACTTCAAAGTTCCTTGAACATATCTCAACACTCTTTTTACAGCACCAAAATGCACTTGACTGGGATTTTGCATGAACCTAGACAACATGCTTGTAGCAAACATGAGATTAGGTCGAGTAGAAGTGAGGTATAGTAAGCTGCCAATCAAGCGTCTATATGTAGCCCCATCAGTTAATTTTCCCCCATATTCTTTCTTAAGTTTTTCATTTGAAATTAGAGGAGTTGCCACTGGTTTGCAATCAGCCATATTGAACCTCTTAAGTACATCTTCAGCTTACTTCTTTTGAGAAATGAAGATGCCATCATCTTGACATACTTCCATACCAAGAAAATAATGCATTAAACCCAAGTCACTCATTTCAAAAGACATCATCATCTCTTGCTTGAATTCTTCAATCATCTTTAAGTCATTTCCAATTATGATTAAATCATCAACATATAAGGAGACTATGAGCAGATTTTTACCTTTGATTTGAACATAAAGTGTAGGTTCACTCACACTTTTCTTGAAGCCTTGTTCACCAAAGTAACCATCAATCTTGCTATACCATGCTCTAGGTGCTTATTTAAGCCCATATAGAGCCTTTTTTAATTTAAGCACCCGGTCATCTTCCTTGTTAAAACCCTCGGGTTGCTCCACATACACTTCCTCTTCAAGTTCTCCATTAAGGAAAGCTGATTTAACATCAAGTTGAGAGATCTTCCAACTTTTTTGAGCTGCAAGTGCACAAAAAGTTCTTATGGTATCTAATCTTGCCACAGGAGCATAAGTTTCATTGAAATCGATTCTAGCCTGTTGTAAGTACCCTTTAGCAACTAACCTTGCTTTGCATTTCTTTAATGAACCATCATGATTAAGCTTCCTTTCGTAAATCCATTTAACTCCAATGATTTCTTTGCTGTCAAGACAAGCAACAAGCTCCCAGGTATTGCTCTTTTCAATCATCTTAATCTCCTCCTTCATTGCATCAACCCAAACTGATTCTTTTATAGTTGTTGTAAAGCTTTCGGGCTCTAATGACATATAGTTGCAAGATTCATATATTTCACTCAAAGGTCTCAGCCTTCTTGGAGTTGTTTCAGGAGTAGACTAATCTAAGAACTCAAGGTTACTGTCAACCCTTTGTTCTGAAGTTGGAGTTGTTGGTTGACTGTCATCATCATTTCCATTCTTGTCTCGGGTTCTTCAATTATTGTTATGGTAAGTGGCTGAGTTAATTCTTCATCTTTCTCTCAATTTCAATTTGAATACTCATCAAACACCACATCCCTACTTGTAACCAGCTGCTGTGATTTTAAGTTGAAGACCCTATATCCTTTGGATTCAGAGCTATATCCAAGGAAGACGCTTTTTGCTGACTTTTCTTCCAACTTGTGCCTTTGTTGCTTAGGGATATGCATATAACAAATGCATCCAAAAACTTTTAGATGCTCAGCAGTAGGTTTGATCCCACTCCAAGTTTCAATGGGAGTTAAATTTTTCACAGCTTTTGTAGGACATCTATTCAAGAGATACATAGCTATGTTAACAGCCTCAGTCCAAAACTTTTTAGGAAGTCCTTTTGTCATTAGCATAGACCTGGCCATCTCCATGACAGTCCTATTTTTCCTCTCCAATACTCCATTTTGTTGTGGAGTATAGGCAATAGTCAACTGGTGTTCCAACCCTTCATTTTTGCAAAACTCATCAAACTTTTTAGAGTTAAACTCAGTGCCTCTATCACTTCTCAAAGTTTTGAGTTTTCTACCACTTTGGTTCTCGACAAGCAATTTAAATTTCTTAAAAATTTCAAATGGTTCTGATTTTTCTTTGAGAAAGTACACTCAAGTCATCCTAGAAAGAGCATCAATAAACAAGATGAAGTACCTGTTTTGACTTTGTGAAGGAGTTCTCATAGGACCACATAATTCTGTATGCACAAGTTCCAAAACTTTTTTGGCTCTCCATGCTTCTCCTTTTGGAAATGATTCTCTATGTTGTTTCCTTAACATGCAACCTTCACACACGGCCATATTCTAATAAAAAAGAGGTAAGTTTCTCATCATATTGTTTTGATTTAACAACCTTAGTGCATTAAGGTTATAATGTCCAAACCTTTGATGCCATAAGGTAGTTTCATCATTTTTAATCCACAAGAGCTTTCGGGTATTGCCAATAAATAGGAAAATTTCTCCCATTTCTCATCTTCACTTCAGCCACCACATGATTGTTGTTCTTTATATCATAAATAGTGCACTGATTATCTTCAAAGTGAAGGGAGTATCCATTTTGCATCATTTGTCCAACACTTAGTAGACTTTGATCAAGGCTTGGAACTAACAACACATCATTTATAAATTTGGCTCCCCTTTTGGTTTCCAAAACTATTATGCCTTTCCCTCTTGCCTCCACCAGATCACCATTTATTAGTTTGATTTTTACCTAACAGAATTATCAATCCGAGAAAATGGACTTGAATTTGGTGTCATGTGGTTGCTACAACCACTGTCGAGAAACCATTCCTTTTTTTGTTCAGCAGCCACTTGACAAGCATAAAACAACTGCTCTTCCTTATCCTCTGTGAAATTTGCTTGTCGATTCTTGTCTTTAAACCTACAATCCTTTTCTTCATGGCCAAAATTTTTGCAATTGGTACACTAGGTTTACCACAATGAAAACAATTTTTCTCCAAGTGATTAGTTTTCTTGCAAATACCACAAGGTTGGAAATTACCTTTTGTAGCATACTTTTTCTGATGACTCTCTCCATCTTTTGCCTTGCCCTTATACCCCTTTTTGAAATCTTTTTTCTTCTGATTTCTGAGATTGACTTTCAACTGAAATGAATTTTCAAGAGTAGGTTCATTCCTCCTATCAAGCCTTTGTTCATGTGCTTGCAGAGAACCCATCAGTTCAGTAACTAAAAGTGTAGAGAGATCCCAAGATTCTTCAATTGCAGCAACCATCGAGTCATATTTCTCAGTTAAACTAATGAGGATCTTTCGTACGATTCTCTCATCAGTTATGTCCTCTCCATTCATTTTGAGATTCTCAAGCTCCCTTCTCAACCCTTGAAGCTTAATAGTCTTAACTTTACTATTTCCTTGAAACTCAAGTTGTAAAATTTGCCATGCTTGTTTAGACGTTGTAGCTCTCATTAGTCTTGGAAATATAGATTCGCTTACAGCTTGTTGCAAAGTGAATAATGCCTTTGCATCCTTCTATTTTTCTAGCTTGACTTGACTTGAATCTGAACCACCACCACTTGAGCTTTCACTGGCTGTTGCAACTCCAGTCTTGATGAAATCCCATCGATCAAGAGATAAGAACAAAGTCTTCATTTTTATGCTCCAGTAGTCATAATTTTCACCAGAAAAAATAGGAATTAATGTGGATGAACCAAGGGCAGCCATTTTTCCCAAGAAGATCGAGGCGTGCTCTGATGCCAATTGATGGTTTTAGAAACCAAATTACAGAAAAATAGTGAAACCAGAGGGGAAAAACAAGGGAGAACTTCAACCAACAATTCTTTGATTGATTCTATTGTTCTGTCGTTTACAATTCACCAAAATACATCTTATATGCCATCTTGAGAATAACAACAATTAATAGCACATTGTTCCAAAGTAGAGTAATAAATCAAATGACTAATAATAGTAGAAAACTAAATATATCTTGTAGAGAAAATTGTATCAATCTTCAATACATCCAGTGTAGTAACTGGCCAACAAGAGGTTGTAAGCAGCTAGTTCGACGAGGTGTGTGATGATAGTGCTTTTGGTTTGGCTAAGACCAAAGAGTTGCGGCTGGTGGTGTTGTTGCACTTCACCGTTTATGACAATGAGGTCGTGGTGGATGGTTGTTTTCGGCTAGCTACAATGGGGCCTGCCGTGTGGGGAGGGTTGATTTTTGGAGGATGAAGCTCATGGTGTGTAGGAGAAACTGAGATGGTTGTTTGCAGACAAAGGGAATGAGAGAGAGAGAGAGAGAGAGAGAGCAAACCGTTGAGAGACATGAGGAGCATGAGTGAGGGAAAATAGGGGAATGTGTGAAACTAACTGAGGGGAAGGGGAAGAAAGGCATCGCTGCAAGGGAAGTTTAAGTGGGGGTGACTGAACTCTATGGGCTAAACGGTGCGTTTAGCAGCTTTTCGCCCACCCCTCTTGGGCCTAATGGCTTAAACAGAAGTTGGCTTAAATGAGCTTGGCCTTACAGGCTAGGTGCTACAAATGCGATTTGATATGGTATATTAGATTATAAAATTAGTTTTATTGTACATAATAATGTAGATCTAACATATATATTTAATGTCATGTTAGTTTGTGGATTTACTTTTGTAGAATCTTTTTGTGCCTGTAACACTTCTCATATATCCACCCCTTAACCCATATTTCCCTTGCACGCATTTCTTGCATGCCATGCATGAAGACTCTGAGCTCCATTTCTTTCGCATCGCACGCCAATGAAGCTCTAATATTCTCTATTTTCCCAAGCCATCGACTGAACTTTGCTCTTCCCTTCCCACCAGTAGTACCATAATCTTCCATTTTCCATTGCTAGGCCATCTTTTCCTCACATGTACTACTCATGATCCCTCCAAACAGTATATTGAACAATGCACGTATACATTCTAGCTTCAAACTCTCCCATTATCCTAAAGCCAAATTAGCTTAGTTCGCAGTGAGTGTGCATACAAGTTGGACCAATAATGCTAGTGATTAATCACTTCCTAGAGCTTGATCCCTTTAATATCCCTTAATTCTATAGAAGTTTAAAATTCATGGGGCCCCAAGCTTCCTATTTGGAAATCTTTATCGACATGTGTCAAAGTTCTAGAGCACCAAACGCGTCCAATCCCCTCCAATATCTACATGCATAACTTATCATGTCGTTCGTTCATGCAACAAAATTAGGGTAGGCGTTAGGCTATATATAGTTGGGAGCAAAGAATTTTTGTAAATTTTTCAAGATATTCTCTTCTTCCCGTGTCCACGATTTTTTTAGATCAATATTCATAAAAGTATTTCTCTTGGTTTTCATAATGGGAAAAGCTTGCAACCGGAAGGGTATAAATCACTTTTTTACACCGGTCAATCACAACTTGACACGTAAGGCATCCAACAAAAGAGAACCTGCATCTCAAAACACCTGATCCCTCTTCTACTTCCTTTCTCTACACATAAACGTCTCTCCCTCCCTCCCGTTCTTTCCCTCTCACTGCACCAAACTTGGTCCTGCACCAAAGAAGTGACGTTCAAGCACACGGTGAGCCTGGCAATGTCGATGGAAAAGTTGAGGTCTTTGATGCTCAAGTCGTTGAAAGTGGTCACCGGATGCTTGTCTTTGAACACTATGAAAGCCAATATGAAAATCAATATCACGAAGCCGATTGTAGTGTCGATCACCGCTAAACAACAAGTCTTTCTTCGCTTCCTAGATGAAGCCGGACTTGGGCTCGAACTCAATCCACCTGCTTCTAAAGCTTTTCCTTATCCATCATCGTGCTTTGCTATTAATGTTCTTCACGAAAACTTAAAGCTGGCCTGAGCCTACCTGCCTATATATATAACTAGTTAGAGGGCACATACAAGTTTCCGGCAGACAATAGATTAGTTAAGACATATAGCAAGCAAAATTCAGAAAGTTATGAATCATCTTAACCCAATACAGACTAAGAACACCAAAGCATAAAAATTAGTCCATATAAAAAGTGTTATATACTGAGTGAAATAAGCACATGAATTCATGACTAACAAATAGCCACACACTCTCCATGAGTGACAATTTCATTTCTTTACTCAATCCTAATTTATTTGAGAGATTATTTCTAGACAAATCCTCACCGAATTACATTGTAAAAAAGGTGACCATACCTTTAAATCCTTAAGGGTAAAAAAACTTTTTTTAGATGGCCTCATTTTTAAAAAACTGATCGAGCTTGGACCTAGCTTTATTCTTCATTTTCTTCCTTCATTTTCTCATAAACCAAACAACTTTTGTTTCTAAACCAGTACTACATCAGCTTCTAAGGCAAATATTGGGAAAAAAACGAGCCCCACCTGCACTCGACTTCAAAGCCGACGATGCGTCTGGGTTCATCGGCTTGAGGAAGGGAGAGGTTTTTCACATATTCTTTTCTGGGTTAGTAGCGTTCCGTCGGAGAGGAAGGGAGAGGGAGATGTAGTCGCTTCTTTGGTGCAGGACCAAGTTTGGTGCAGCGAGAGGGAAAGAATGGGAGGGAGGGAGAGACGTTTACGTGAGGAGAAATGAAGTAGAAGAGGGGATCGAGTGTTTTGAGATGTAGGTTCTCTTTTGTTGGATTGTAACACTCGGACCCAATCAAGTTCAAATTTTTTTTATTTTTTTCACACGTTAACTTCCCCACACGTTTTATTTTTTTCTGTCTATTTTCTTTTTCACCCCTAAGTCTTCCTCTCGTCCACGGCATGCATGGTCTTGCACATCTCTAGTGTATTTTTATCCACTCCATGCACACGCACGACTCTATTTTTCATTCGCACGCACATCTCCCTCATTTCTCTAGGATTTTTCCGTATCCTATATATATACTTGTACTCCTCTCCTGAAAAGTAGTAGCCTCAACAACCCAAGCGTAACTCCTTTTCGTTCACAGCCTCTCCACGTTCTCGGCTCAACGCTCGTCAACTTTACACCCATAAACCAGACCACCACTTTTGACAAACTCTGGCTCAGCCTCCGTCAACCCTCCACCAAGTTGCAGCCGTTGCACAGTCCAGAATTCACGCTGCCCCGATACAAAATCGACGCAACCCGTACTTACACGAAGCCGCACCGCGCATTGCCATGCCACCCCAGCACCTCCACTGCTCCACATAGTTGTCGTCCAATTCAACCACCCCTCGTAAGCATCCGCCCAGACCAACCACCAAAACCGCGTTCCACAGCCAAGGGAAACAGCAACCCACCACTTCTACCAAGTCAAAATCCTCTGTTTTATCTCCCAAAAACAGAGCAATCCACATACAGCAACTCCTCCACGCTGGTTGCCTCAGCCTCAAGCAACATCACTGCCCAGCGTTTGAGCTCACCATTGTCGACCTCCGCCTAGTCCTTTGGTCTGCCGTGCGCCACCTTAGGCTCACAGAGAGCTTCATTCTCTCTCGCGCCAAGCTCTCTCTTCGTCTTTTTCTCATTTTCTACGTAAGGTTCCTCTCTCTCTCTCTCTCTCTATCTCTATCTCTCTCTCTCTCATTAGTTGGTCTCTCTCTCTAACCAGTGTTCTGCCGCCGCCCCAACCACCGTAAACAACCGCCCAGCAATCCACCTTCGTGCCCTCCATCGCTCGATGAGTATGGCTCCATACAAACTTATACTATGATATATATGAACTTGTCCTTTCTGAAAGGGTCCTTATGTGTTTTGTTTAATCCCTAAAATACCCTTATCATCAAACTAATTATCGGTTTATCATGTTTTGGTCTATATATATTAGTAGGTTTTGTTTTACAATATTTTATAAAGGAAATAGAGAAATTTTATAAAGGAAATAGAGAAAGATTTGAGATATTATTAGTACTAATTACTCTATTTTTATTAAATGAAATTTTTACTTTCTAACTTTTAATCAGTTTTGTTATAATTATGTTAAGAGAATTTTTTTTTTAACTAGGGATGTATTTATGTGGCATAGTAGTATTTAGTATAATATTATTATGCAATTTAGAAATGACTTAGAGTATTATAGTGAGAGGAATTAAGTGGATATTGATGGTTTTAGAAAATGATGATATTTTAGAAATTTTGAGAATTTTAGGTTTTGTGGATTTAAAATAGGTTCTTTTAGTATTTTAGGTTTAAATATCGAAATACGTAGTTGATTGGAAATTTACGGGAATTACTTGACTATTTTATAGGTGACGATTGTTAATTGTTCGACATTTTTTAGGAAAATTCTGAAAGGGCTAAAAAGTTCAGGTAAACGGGGTTCCTATGCTAGACTTTGCATTAAAATAAAATGAGCTGAGTTTATTTTTGAAAAATATTCATATTTGATTATGCAAATAAATTTGAATTACCTCAGTTATTTGTTCTGTATTACTCATGAGATTCTATTTAAGAAGAAATTATTTTCTATCATGACTGGTGTAGACATGAGCTTATTTTTGACATTCTGTCTGAACCTTGAAAAAAGCGAGCGAATATGAAATTTGTGCATAAATTATGTTGTGATATGATTTTGTTATGTTCTGAAGATTTTCTGTACTTTGATACGATCTGATGTGATTTCTGAAAACCTCTAGCATAACATTCTATTTCTGTTTATGTTCCGTTCTGACCTTACCAAGGGTGTAAAACTATGGCCTCTGTTCGGGTTGGTACCAACTTTTCTGTTTCTGGTGCATCCACTTTGGAAACAAAGTGGTTTTCTGCGTGGTCTTTCCAATATGAAACTCGTGGCTCCGAGAATGATTAAGGGGAAGATTCACATTCTGTTTCTGCTCGGTTAGCTACCGGGGTTTGCACAAAACCCTACCAAAGGAATTAAACATGGTATTTGTTCTGATATGATAAGATAAGATGTGATGTTTCAGTTTATGCGATGCCAAAAAGATTTTGATTATGAATATTTTTGAATTTTCGCTCTGATATTTTTTATAATATGTTCTGACACTGCATTTTTAAAACATTATTCTGATTCTGCATTCTGAAAGAAAATATTTTATTCTGCATTCTAAACTCTATAAATGCTCATATTTACACACTAGTATATGTTCTCTGCTTACTGAGTTGTTGATAACTCACCCCTTATCTCCAATTATTTTTCAGATAATTTTGATGATTCAGCTGGAGAACAAGTGTATGAAGTTTTAGCAAGGTGTGACGTCTGTAGTGAAATAAGTTTCCGATGGTACAAGTGCTTATTTGAGAGTCGTAATTAGTAAACTGATTTATTTTTTGTTATTTTGATTTGATGAGTTAAGGATAATTTCAAGTTTTGGAGAGTTTTTAATTTATGTTATTGAGAATCCCCATGAAGGAACATAGATATTTGGGTTGATTAAATGGAATAACATTTTATGGAGTTTTCGAAATTTTATAGTTGTGTTATTGAAGTTGATATTAGGTATTATGAGCTAACTCTACGGACCTTCGGGGTCGGGGCGTTACATGGATGCCTTACGTGTCGTGTTATGATTAGCCTGTGTGAAAAAAAAAATTTATACCCATCAAATTGCAAGCTTTTCCCTTTCATAATAGATAGAAATTAAAAACAATTTTTACAATACTCTGAACAAAAATGATCTCAAAATACAATGGGTCGTGGACCATTATAAAGCAACTTTCTCAAGGAATATAGAATCTCTTATACTATCTACTATTATCTATACATTCAAAGTCTCAAATTCCACATTTCTAGTTAGAATAAGTTCTTATGCTATTTCTAATGCTCCAAAAATGCCCAAGCCACATATATAATGGGTCTATTCTAATATAAAAATATTAGTCAATGATATAATTAAAGCTCAATTGAAACTGTTATAAAGAGCAAAAATTTCTCTTTACTAATCAATATGAAATCACTTACACTACTTACTCTTATCATTTCAATATTGGAAATCACATCCATGAATATACTTAAGGGCTGAATACATTTGTCCACCATTATCATCTCCTGGGTTTTAGCCTTATCGGTCAATCTCATGTACTATGTAGTAGTTACAGTTTTTACTATTATAATAATCTTAACATTTTCCAAGTGAAAAAAAAAAGCAAAAGGGTTGTACCAATTCTCATGCATGCATAAAATCATGGAAAATATTATAGACACAAAGGGATTCCACAAAGGAATCCCACACAATGATGTGGCATATTACTAGTGTGCCACGTCTCCCCTATTTTTTTTTTCTTTTCCTTTCTCCCCCCTCCCCCAGTTCTCACCCCTTGCCATCTCCCTGCACCGGCCATGGTGGTCGGGGACCACCTCATGGTGGACAGAAGACGCCGGTTGTCCAAGAGGCACCGTCGGTGTGGAGCGTCGATAAGGGAGAGAGGGAGGCGCTTTACTGAGAGAGGGAGACTGCTCCAGGAGAAGGGAGTAGAAGGGCTACGGTAGCTGAGGGAGAAGAGTATGCCGACGAGGGGCTGGGTGCAATGGTGCAGTTGGGTTGCGACGACAGTGCTGGCAACAACGAGAGGTAGAAGTCGTGTGAGAGGAGCTCGATTTTCAGAGGAGGAGAGGGAGAGGGGCTGCACAGTGGGGGGCTAGGTCAGGTCGGGAGGTCACCAGTGAGGGGGAATGGCCACTAGCAGTGGCCGGCGAGCGGTGGCGGTGGCGCTGCTGTGGCTGAGAGACCGAGTTGGGTGAGGCGCACGGCTGAAGCGTAAGGGGGAAAGAGGAGAGAGAGGGAAAGGGGGTATTGAAGGATTAGGAAAAATGGACACGTGGCACACTGATCATCAGTGTGTGTGGGATCATTTTGTGTCTCTAGTAGCTGTCTAAAATCATGCATGCATCTAATCTAAACATTTTGCCACATAGACTTGTAATTACTTCCTACATGCTTGTGGTACCGCATTAGAGTATTGGCATTAGACTAGCTAAATGCCAATGAAGCCAAAAATATGGCTAATTTTTAATTAAATTGGCTGCGTTAGACTAGCTAAAGTCCTTCAAGTAAGACTATGAGCTATAGTAAAGCCAAACATTTCTCCATCTTTGGCTAGACATTGTTCATAGCCAAAACACATATTTTATTTCAAAATATTGCTATCTCCAATAATTAATTAACATTGTCAATAATAATATTAATTAATTGATTTTGTGCATGTTTATTAATATTATTGCTATCTCTAATTAGTTATTAACATATGATTAGTGTAGTTGCAAAATATGAAAAAAAAAATAAAAAATATTATTATTCAAAAAATAATATTATATTAATATTTTGGCTAATACATAAATAATCTAATGTGGGGTTATATGTTGAATGGCTTTGGCTCTAGGCAAAACATTTATTTTGATTTTGACTTTGACTTTGACTAGACCATTACCGATATGCATATAAAATACTCGTTAAAATTTAAAGTCATGCCTTACGTACCGGAAAGAAATGCAAGGAACAAAAACATCGGCAAAAGTATATTTCAAAATGTAGCGAAAATGTAGCTAAAGGCATATGGTCTGATGGCATAACACCCAAACCTCTAAAATAGAGGTCTTGGGTTTGACCCTCTCCCCGACTCAAAAAAAAAAAAATTGTAGCGAAAATGCATGATGCATGTTATCTTTGTAAAAAGAAAATCAAATTTCTTTCTTTTCCCTTTCTTATAAATAATTATATAAAAAACTATTTTAGACAAGTAAACACGTAAATGATAATTTTATTGTGATACATTAAATTATAAAATTATGTTTATTATAAAATAAATTTAATATATCATGTGAAATTATGTGATCAATTTATAAATTTATTTTCATAATACATATCATTTCTAAGTTATACATTCTACACATTTAAAAAAAAAAAAAAGAACTAATTATATTGCGTGGTTCAATATTGTAGCTGCTCAGGAAGCAACACGTACGCATACAATGATACAAATGGCTTTCCGAAGGCATTTTTACCAGGATTCGTATCCACTTTTGAAGCCCATTAATATACCCACTTTTCTACTACTACCCTTTGATTTGGATCAAACTGGGTGCAAATCCTACTTCAAACATGTGCTTTTGAAATCACGTGCGACTCTTCGAAAGGGACAAAAGCTTAGGGAGGGCCATAGGACAACCCCTGGTGTCAAACTATATTGGGTTTGGTCTTTTTTATGGCATGATCTGAGACGAAAATCTTGCAGGAAAAAGATATTCTCATTCTATAATATATTCCTTATAACTTTACTCGTTGAAAACTGTTTACCTTTGTTAGCTTGCTTTCAAACCGTGTCTGGTCACATAGTTTTGAAAACACCTTATGAATATATATTTTTTGGACTTGAATCAGAATCATCATTTTATTGCTCATCATTATCAGAAAGAGCATCTGATAAAAATGTTTATCAATTCTTAAACATAATATTTCTTGTTTAAAAGAATTATTTTTGGATTTGATATTGTTTATCTAGTTTTGAGATCAGCAATTTCTTTTTTAATATAAACGATTTCTCGTTATAGATCATTAGTAGAAATTTCTTTAGATTTTTTTCTTTCAAATCTTTCTAAAGTTTCTTGAAAACTAATTTTGGATTTAGAAATATCAAGTTCTTGGTGAACCATAGTTTTCTTGAGCTTCTGAACATACTCTTCTTTAAGCTAAATTAGTAATTTGGTCAATCAAAGTTAATAAAAGATTTTCTTGTTCTTCAACCTTGGTTAAAACATTGATTGATTTTCCTAATTGTTTACAACAAGAATCATTACATCCAAACTTAATATTTGGAAAATTAGATAGTTCGGTACTCTCTGAGTGATAATTAGAAACACTTGAACTGAACTCATTGATATCAGATAATTCAAATGATTTTGATTCTAAAATTCGAATCAGTTCCTCACGATCATTGTTATCAAATTTTAATTGATTATGGTACGTTTGGGTAGTGAGAAGTGTTGTGAATGTTTGTGAATAGTAGTGAAAAAATAATGAAAAAGTAATAATAAAATATTGAATAGTAGTAAAAAGTAGGTGAAAAGTAATGAATAGTAGAAAAGTAGGTAAAAAGTAATAATAAAATAAAGAATAGTAGTGAGAGTACTTGAGGTACTCTCACTTGCCAAACATAAATTTAGTGGGTTTTTTGGTGCATTCTTTGGAGAAATGATCATACTTGCCACAATTAATTAAAATACTTTCCTTTTGAAGGATTTTGAAAAGTCTTTTTCCGATAAAAAGATTTTTTCGTATAAAAATCAAAAAGTTTTTTATAAAAATCATCACTATATCATCTTTTCTTGGCGTGAGTTTTAGCAGATTTATCAAAATGATTGTGCTTCGGTCTAGAATGAGCAATAGGAGAAATGTCAAATTGTTTATAGAAGTTTTCCATTTCATATTTGGCTTTCTTACTATTCTTCATCTGTGGAAGTTCCTTTGTTGGACCTATTGCTGACATTCCCGAAAGAAGAGACCAAAATCTCATAAACTTTACGGAAGATTTAGTCAAAACTGTTAAACTTGATTTAAAATTGAAAGGTGTTTCTACATCTTCTCAAGTTACTTCTACTTACCGCACTACCAAATAAACAAAAGTATCCAAAAGTAAAGCCATAAATGAAGAAGCCGATAAAGAAGAAGAAGATGCTTCCTCCTTATACCCAACAGCTTCAGATTTGATCGTTCATATTCATCACAGCCAATTAACTGTGATCAATAGAGACTTTGAAATTGATTTGATTGCTTTGTATAATTATGAATATAGTTCTATTAAAATTCATGATAAGAGAAAATCTTGTCATACTACTTTCTCTAATTCAGAAAAATTACGTGTTAAACAAAATGTATGCCTTACAAAAGAATATATTATTCTTTGACTTCGTTGAAATTTATTATATTTTAAAAAATAGTTTGAATATTGTTAAAATAAATTTTGTCAATCATAAGATCTAGTTACCCAGACAATCATAAATGAACGGATATAAATGATTCTCCTTCTACTACTTTTACTGAAACAAAGAAAATTGTTGAACAAAACAATTACTCTTCCATGATCAGTTAACTATTAAATCTTATTGAATCCCACAAAAGCGCTTGTGAAGGAGATGGTGCCTTTCTCAATATATAGTCACTAGCAGGATCACTACTAGCCGATGTGGGACAATCCCCCTATATATAAAGATCTTTTATCAACAAGAGTCAAGAAAAGGGGAAAAAAACCAGTGGAAATGAGTAGCCAAACTTTATATGAAACTTTAGTCGAATAGAGATGTTGGACAATGGACAAGCACAAAGCAGTAAAGGAGATGGGGTTCTGGATCAGTAAAAGTAAATTGTTTATCTACCATATTTCAAGACTTTCTCGCGCGCTCTCTTATAGCTTTTTTTCCGATTTTAGATTGGACGCTGCAGGCGGAGAAAGAGCTCGGAATTGGTGAAAGAAGGGGAAAGGAAAGTGGTGGATACTCATCAGGATATATAGGATCCAAAGATAGTTTTAAGATGCTGATCAGGTACTCAAAGTAGGAAAAGGCAAAGGTTTCTGGTCCTGATCAGAAGAAGAAGCATAGAAGCCTTGATGGTAACATTTTCAAACCACACGTTTAGTCAGTTCTTTTCTTACATTTCGCTTTCATCGAATAACCCACTCTCTCTCTCTCTCTCTCTCTCTCTCTCTCTTTCTCTTGACTGACAGTTCATAGAAACGAGAAATAGAGTTTATAACCTTCATTATTGATTATACAACATGATAGCCTTCTTTTCAGTAAATCATAGTATACCCTCTTTTTATGACAATAATAGGGATGATAAAAACAATAATGACTCTGCTAGCTAATATAGAATTTTGAGGGACGCATGGACATCTGGTGTCAGCTGCTTTTTGGTTTTATAATATATTTTTTGTATTCGTCTTTGAATTTAGACGAAGTGTATCTTCTCCTTCATGCGTGTACGTACCAACCATTTATGGATTAATCAGAGAAAGCCCTAGAGTAAATTGTCAATGAACCAGCCTGCAACTTTCTCAGCCTTTTTTTCTTTCCTTTTAATAAAACTGAGGATAATGCCTACCCTCTCTCTCTCTCTCTCTCTCTCTGTGTCTCGTGCGTTAATGAACTGAACACTTAAAGATCAAAATCAGAAAAAGAAACAGAAGGAGAAGCAGCAGAAGAGATCCGATAATGGACAGCAATAAATTGCACCGCTGAAAATGAAGAATGCCCAAAAGAAAAAGATGGCATTGGTGATCTCTTTGATCTTTCACTCTAACCAAAACCCACCTGCATTCATGGTTGGGGGGGAACAAAGATAATACCGGCACTAAAGTTATATACACGAACTCACTCACAAACACCCACACGCACGCGCACACACACATATCATCAAATATTAATATCCCCAGACTTTCAGACTCGAAATTAAGCAAAAAAATTAAAAATAAAATAAATCAAACAAGGGAAAAGAAAGTGAATAAAGGGCCTAGATTCGAGGAAGCTAGCTAACATGCTGAAGGAGGCATGAGATTTAAGCCTAAATCATCCTTTTCCAAGACTAAACGAGCCTTAATACTAGTTTCCATGTTCGTTGGGTTAGCACCATACTCAGGGTGCAATCGTTTCTTCGATTGAAGAGGCACCCCAAACAGCTTAGTCTTGCAGCTATTGCTGTTGGGTTCTTCAAGAATCGTCACAGAACTCTTTGAGGTAGTACTGCTTGGAGAGTTGATAGCATGGGTACTGTAAGGGGCTTGCTTAGGGTTAGTCGGATAGTACCCAAGAATCTGGTTCAAAGGCTTTTGCACCATTGGACTATTTGTAGTAATAGGAGTGGCAGTTGCTGCGGGTGGGTTGCAAAGATGTAAAGAGGAAGGGTAAGAATTGCTTGGAGCTACAGGCTTTACATGATTTTGCACAAAATATATGATATCGTTGTAAAGCTTCCTCATGTGCGCGAGCTCGGACATTAGCATAGAGTTACTTCGTCTGAGTCTTTCATTGTCCTCCGAGAGCGCCGTCACCGTGCTGTTGTAGTTAGCACCAACGAATGAGACTCCGGCGGTGCTTCCTCCTCTTGGGGAAGAGAGTGGGGGCGAGTCGCACCAATTGGCTTGCTCGTCCGAATCGGAGGAGGATATGCTAACTCGGCCTTGAAAGGGGAAGAAACTAGGGACATTGACGCCGAGTGGAGAATGCGGGTGGTGTTGATGATGATGATGCTGGTTGAGGGCTACTTGTGGCTGAGCAGTTTTCCTTCTATGGATCTCGCATAACAAGTGCTTCTCCCCTTTCTTGAAAAACTCGTTCGCAAACTCCCATCTGTCTGGTACGATCTTTCGAAAACCCTAGATTTTTCGAAACCAGAAAAATAAAACAAGGAAAACCCATTTAGCGAAAACACAAGATATACGTCAAAAACGGATTTCTGTACTAATAGTGCGTGGGAGACTCAAGCTATATATAGATATAAACGCACATAGGTATTGAGCTGTCGGACGAAACTGGAGAAGTTGTTGTGCTTGAAGTAGTTGGGGAGGAGGTCGCGAGCGAACTCAGGCGGCCGCCAAACCACAAAGGTAGTGTCATCTTCGCCCCAAGAAACTATGTGGTCTGTGTTGGGATCGTCTACAAGTTGGTAGGTTTTGGTGAGGAATGGAGCTGGGACTGATTTGTGGGAGTCTAAAGAGAGTAAGATACCCTCACAATTATCTAACATAAGAGCCATCGAAAGCTCAAGAACAACCTCTTTTTCCACACAAGCAGATCAGAGAGAGACAGAGATGGAGGAGAAGAAAACAGTTGGGTTGAGTACTGAATGAGTAAGACTGTCGTTGGATAAAAATGTTGGAGAAGGAGAAGAAGAAGGGGGTGTGGTACTACTGTATATTAATGCGGTTGTTTTTTTCCTGTTTTTTTGTTTTTTAAACTGTACGTTATTGTTTAACTTTTTTTTTTATCTGATATATATAAATATAACTTTGTTTCCTTCCTCGGTTTCGTAGGAAAGAATATGTGTCTGTCTGTCTAGGACTGTGAAATAAGGGCCTTTCAAGACAAACCCGTGAACCCCCCTTCCCTCCCTCTCTCTCTCTCTCTCTCTCGGGTCCTGACATGGATCCCGCGCGCGCACACCCACTTAAAATCAACCACATGAGGAGGATGGTGCGGTGCAGTGTAGTGCAGGGAAGCACACTGTTTTTGGAAATTGACATTGCAACCCCCCAGCTTCCTTCGCCTGATCTTTTCCTTTATGCTTTTTTTTATCTTATGATAGATACTAAATAGTCAAACGATTCAATACTACTGTTCCCACATTCATCGTAGTCTTTTCTTTTCTTTTCAAAATTCTGCATCTTTGGAAGCTAGAACAACACCTTCTTTTAGCACAGATCCATCTGTTTGCAGTCTCGAGATCTTAGCATTAATTGTAATATTAATGGATAACTGTCAACATATAATTTTCATCCAAAAATTTTATTAATAATCCTCTTATTTTTTTTTAATTTTTTTTATTAAATATATATTATATAAATGATGAGTAGAAAAATTAAATTATTTTAAAAATAATAAAATCAAATAAAAATTTTAAAAAAATAAAAAAAATTATAATATATGATATATAAGACTTATAAATAACAAAGTTCATATATATATATATATATATAGCTCATGAACATGCTCATGCTGCACATAAATTAAGAAACCTGGAAAAGGGTATTTCTGTCAAGGAAATGGTGTGTCTTTGACAAGTGAATACTCTGATCAGAAATCAAGTGAGAGAGAGAGAGAGAGAGAGAGTTGGTTTCACTTCGCGTCAAACGAGTGTCCTCTTTTCTAATTTGTGGCTTTACCTTTGTTGTTTATTGTCACCAACCAACACAGTCTCCAACTTCGAATCCCTATCATTTTCTACTATTCTAACAAATAAGAGTGATGATATTTATAATTGTAAATATATACGTATCGTATAGTTATTTAAAAATAAATAAATAAATATAAAATTTATATAAAAAAATTAATTTTTTAAATAATAGATCTTATTTTTTTTTTAAATAATTATATAATATTTATATATTTCATGACTGTATATAAAATTATTATTCTTACAAATCCTCTCTACCTCAATAGTCTCGTTTGTTTTGAACGATAAAGAATGAGATTAAAAATTAAATAAAATATTATTAAAATATATTTTTTTAATATTATTTTTATTTTTATATTTAAAAAAAATTAAATTATTTATTTTATTTTAAATAAAAATTAAAAAAAATTATAATAATTAAATAAGATAAAATATCAATATGAAAATACATCGAACCACGTGATGGGATTTAAAGCCTGTAATTCTCAGTGACGACATTTCCACCTTCTAATGCTTCTCTTCCATTGCTTCTCTCTCTCTGAACTTTTCTTCTCCATCTTTCTTCTACTTCTTTCTCTCGCAATATTCCAAACTTCAATATCATATATGGGATAGGGTCATGCTCACTGGCCACCAGTACTACCTTTACTCACAAACTTACAATACCTCTCTCTCTCTCTCTCTCTCTAACCCTTTTAAGCCTGCCTCTTACTGCACTAGCTAGATCTGGCTCTTCCTCGGCTTGGCTTCTTTTATGCTGACGTGTCTGCCAGGTGATTGAATTATTGGCCTCAAAAGTTTATTTTTTTCCCAATGACAGTAAAAAATTTTACAACTTTTTTTTTTTTTTTAATGGCCCAAGAAGTATTAATTGGTTTTATATAAGTACACATTACATATATCGATCCTCATGACTCAACCCCATCTCTCTCATCTTCTTCCCTGTATATGAGGCAGTGCAGCCATGCATGCTTCTAATGATCATATAACGACAGATTATGCATGAGAAAGAGATCATGGAAACATAATATATATAGAAAAATATTAAATGTATTTAAGAAAAATTTATAAAAAATTACTTTTTTTTCTACGTGTTAGTTATTGATATGCTGAAAATCATGAAATTTAAATTTCGAAAAAAAATTAATAAAATGAATCTTATAAGTAAAACTGTAAGTACATATGTAGTATATTAAGGTCCGCTACTTCTGCTTTAGAAATGCAACAGGTGGCAGAATTTGAACAAGATTGCATGAAAACCATTGCAATAAGTAGTACTGATTAATTAATGAGGGATGATCCAATTTTAAAAGCAGGAGATCATGGATTTCATTGAGTGATAAGTGAGTAACAGTAAGAGGCCTGCCTGCCAGCCATGGGGGTACGTAGGGACATGAGAAGCAAGCCAGCTGAGTGAAAAGAATAAGCTGAAAATGATGACTAATTATTTCACACAGATACTGAACTGATTATTTTGATCATGCCTGTGATTCTCATTATTGGAAGAACAAAGTTAAACTGTCCGGCTGGTTCCCCACCATAAAATTTCGCACTTTTTTACATGTTCTCTTCACTTTTTCCATATTCAAAAATCAAACTTGGAATGATATTGGTATTAGTAATTATATCCCAATTAAAGTCTCCAATTTAAACCCATGCATATATAGTAGTACTGATCATCCCAGACTTTTCTTTACCTTAACAATAATAATGATAAGTGGTTAAAGAAACAGTAACGTATAATATATATTATTACAGAAAATGATAGCAATATTATTTCTCAATCAATATGATATGCAAATATGTATTTGATATATAGAATATAATGATTCCAAAATGCTATAATATCATTCCTATATATAAATGTAAAACGTTTAAGTTTTTTGGTTTCCTTCCAATCATTAAGGAAATTTCTAAAGCAATATATTTGTTCAATTAATATTAAGCCAGAAATTGCATAAATAATCCTTGAGCAAAATTATAAAATTCAATCAGGAAATTAGCATTAACAGGTAACATTTTTTTTCCTTGGGGAAAAAATTGAAGAGAGAAATTAGAAGCTAGCACGAATATTTAAGTTACACCACTGTCAGCTTTAAGTTCCGATATTCACTTATAGGAGCGGAAAATGGAGAAGACATGATACGTACATGCATGCATGGATGTGTGTATATATATATATTACACACTACATTTTTATCCTATTTTGATCATATTAAATAGTATGTGACACATTTATCACCATTAGATGATACAGAAGCATGTAATGAATGATCATTTAATGATGATAAATGTGTCACATCTTACTTAATAGGATGAAAGTGAGATGGTAGTATGGTGTATAGAATTTTCTTATATATATAAGTAATGTTATACACCACACTCTCATCTTATTTTGATCATACTAAGTAGTATGTGGCACATTCATCACCATCAGATGATAAAGAAGCATGCAATAAATAATCATTTAATGATGATAAATGTGTCACATTATACTTAGTGGGATGAAAGTAAGATAGTAGTATGATGTATAAAATTTTCCTATATATATATATATTGATAAATTCTTTAATCATAAAAGAATTACACAAAAGTAAATCTACAAACTGACGTAGTTTGATGCAATACGTCAGATTATAAAATTACTTTTAATGTAAAATAGATCTAACGTATTACGTAAATCCATGTCTATAACAGTTATATATATATATATATATGAAATACTTTACTAATAGAAAAATTAAATAAAAATAAATTTATAAATTGACAATTTGATGCGATGGGTAAGATTATATTTTTATTATAAAATAGAAGATCTTACAAAATTTTTATTATAATATATATCTAACGGCCGGATCATATAAAATTATTTAATTATAGATTAATGTTTTATATAATCTCTCCTAATTAATATATATGTCTATTGGTTTATTTAGATTACTTTCTTTTTCCTTCCCTATTAACTCCTCGACTCACACGGCCCTTAGCAATCTGCATGCATGCAGTACTACAGAGTAATTGCAGCGGCTTTCGAGGAGGCAGTATGGTGTAGTGGTACTAGTCCTAGTCCTTTAAATTTTTACGGATCTGCAGCTATGCCCTTCTCGTGATTCTTGTTTTGTTTTTTTCTTCCAAAACGACACGTATATTTATTTCCACCAGTACCATCTAATTAATATTTCTTAGAAGAGATGCATGCATTCTATAAAAGTACGTATAAATATTTTTTTACATTCGTACAAAATTACTATAAAAAAACAAGACTAATTATAATCTATAATATTCTGGTTTTGCTCCGAAGCCGAATTAATAACCATTATGTAAGCTGCATGGATCATATATAGTACTCCATTATATATTAATCATGAGAGGGAGAAAGAAAAGATCATATTCTATACATGATGATCATCTCAATATTGATGGTGACCAGAGAAAGCAAGCAAGCAAGCAAGCGTGGTGCGCGTAAAATAAGCATGAATATACAGTTGATGATGATGATGATGATCAGCTAGCAAGCATGATCAGAAGCTAGCGGTCGAGTAGTAATTAATTTTTATGAAGTGTTTTTTGCCTGAATAATGCAAGACATCTGTGTTGGAGTGTGATGGAGGGGTCCAGATGAGAGTATGGAAATCTAGAAACAAAGGCTGATTTCCCTCACAGCTTGATCTTGTCAGTATGCAGCTCACACAGATCCTGAAGAGCCCCACACCACCATGATGATCACAAGCAAAATCACCCAAAACAACACAAAAAAAAAAACCCTTCCCTGTTTTCTCTTTCCCATGCACAGGGTTGAGAGCCAAGAAGATTCTATTCTAATTTCTAAAACGCAGTGAAAGTGAAAACCAAACCCCACACACCTCCCCCTTCCCCCCTCACATGACCACCGCCGATACCTTTCTTTCGAAAAATGCACCTCTCTCACTCTCTCTCTCTCTCTCTCTCTACTAATAAATCAACTGCATGTAGGCACCCAGCTTTACTGTATTTTTATAATATGAATGAGAATTTCAAGGAGAGACAGCTTGAAACATAGAGCGAATACTGATTAAAAAAACAATCGGTGACCTAAATGAGTATATATTGGCAGATATATATTATATTACACAGCTTACACTTTCTTTATGATCTCTCACTCTTTCTAAAGTGATCAAAGAATCAAGTATTCTACACGTACGACAAGCTACAAGGTTCTTTCTTCTGTCTCTTCTTGCAATCCCTTTTGTCCGTTTCATTGGACCCTTTTCTGCAATACCAGAAACACAAACATCGATCTTTTCTTGCTCTATTTTTTTTTCTTTCTTCTCGGATTCTCATGATCTGTTATATATATATAGTTAATTAAACTGAGGATCAAAAGCAATGCTAGCTATATAGATATATATATATATATATATATATAAATATATATTCATCGTGGTTATGGTACTTATATTAATGGAGATAGCTATGTAGGCAGGGAAGAAATTAGTGGGGGGCGAGTCAAAGAGATTTTCAAATTCTTCAGGGGAGCTTTTAACTTTTTGAGTGTAAGAAAGTAAGAGAAACAACGTCATTAAGGGTTCACGAGGGGATTTGAGTTTTGGATCCCACATACATGAGGAAATGGCATCTGGTAATAATGGACGGGACAAGATACCTGTTTGTCTTTCTTGTGTGCACTAATGTACCCAGCTCCAGGTTTTGTCCAATGTGCATGAGATTGGCATCTCTGTACTTCTAGATGATCAGCCAATCCTCTTCCAGTCCCATTGAGGAAAGGCAGCTAGCTGCATGCATTTTATACATGCAAAAATGTGAAAATATTCACATGTTCATTATAATTTTTATAATTTTTTTATTATTTTCTAAGCAAAGTTTGATCTGATTCAATCGGCAAAAGAGGTATTTATGTTCATACATTGTCTGTAAATGAACCCAATTCCTCCATGTGAGTTAGAGTACTTCAAGGACATGCATGCATTTCTCAATAAAGTGATCATTGTAATTAATGAGGAGGAGGTTGACCGAAAGATAAGGGTATATAGCTCCTACTTACCCTATTAGTTACCTTCAATCAAATAAAGCAAAAAGAAGAAAAAAGTTGCTTTCCTTCAAAACCGAAAGAAGAAGAAACTGAAACAAAACCATTCTCTAATCACTAATTAATTAATTATTATAGACTAATTAATTAAATGTTTACACCAATGATAATGTCCACACTTGTGTGCAAGTTTACTCATGATCATGAATTAGAAGCTCATAATGAGAGGTTGCACACACGTACATGTACTTATAAATTTGTGGCTTTAATTACCTTATAAATATGTTGTCTACGTAATTAATTGTTCTTCCCACAAAATAATTTTCAAAGAGTAGTGCTCTACATATAGTACTTACAATTTTACTTACACTTTTACTTACAAGATTTATTTTATTAGTTTTTTTTTTTAATTTCAAATTTGAATTTCAAATTTCATGATTTTCAGCATATCAATAACTGACATGTGGAGGAATAAATTTTTTATAAGTTTTTCTTAAGTACATTTAGCATTTTCCATTTCCAGATCAGATCAAATTTTCTTGCAAGTTATAATTAATTATTAGCTATCACTTTTGACAAAGTCATTGTCTCAAATGAAGTAAAAAGCAGAGGGTATTAATTAATTATATAATTCGAAGGCATCTTTTCAAATTAAGAATAGATTATTTACAAATGGAGGATCTTGTTTCCATGCAAAAGTATATTTTTTTTCCCCCCTAAAAAAAGACGTTCAAAAGCAGCTTCCTTCCTCAAAGTATAATATCTAGCTAGGTAGCTAATTACCCCAAACCTTAGGTCCGAAAGGGTTTCCATAATATTAAAGAAAAATAATATTGTAGATCATCACTTGCATGGCAGGATATGGTTTCATGTCAATAAATAAAGCACATTTTAACTCACTTTAGAGTTGCATTAAAAGGAGAGAACAACAAGAGATGTCTTTCCTCCATTATCTTTCTTCACTTTCTTTCTTCTTTTCCCTCGATGATCCCCTTTTCCTTTCCTCTCTGTCTTTGTTAAAGACATGAGTAGTACCAATTCAAACTTCGACGTGAAAAATTATAAGGATATCCTTAATTCTATAAATATCAGAATCTTTGCAATCAATACAGTAGTATATTCTACAAGAAGAAATGTATAAGGAGTACTCTTGCTCCAAAATAAAGAAGTTTTATATATAAACATGATATAATCCTGATCTTGATGTGATATTTGGGGCCTTTGAATTCCACTAATAACATGCTTTTTAATCGGTGTGGTCGATGATCAGATCACACCATGGCCGACCTCGCATGTCTAAAGATGGGACCCAAAAATGAAGTTTTTAGTACAAAGCATAGACATCTATATATGACCTAAAACATGATTAATCAAGAAAAGTAGTATTTAGTCACCGAATGTCAAAAAAGACAGAAGAAGGATTAATGGTGGTTTCGTGCCTCATGTATTTTGGTTAGAAAGAAGATCAGGGGAACATAAAGGCTGTTGGATCACATGCACATCACATTCTTTTTCTCCTTCTCTTCTCTTCTTTTTATACTGTGGCTGATGAACGTTAAAGAAAGAAAGAAAGAAAGAAAGAAAAAAGTGTTTTTTGAAAAAAAAAAAAAAAAAGGGTCCCAATGTTCAAGGCTAGCTAGCTGCGCTGCATAATCCAAGGGATTGCGTGTGATGATCAAGCCAATCTGGGTCCCTCCATCATCTTCACCATCATTTCATGCATATATAGAAGACCCACCTCTCACGCCCATTACTTACAAAGCAAATGCTCTTAAAGTTGCAATTTTTCGGTTCTGATGACAGCCAATAATGCAAGATATATAAAAATGCATGGCAATCCCTTAGATCGATAGAATTCCTCGAAATTCGGTGCAAATTATCACAATTATGAGTACTGATCATCGGTTTATTACCATGCATATATGCCTTTTTCGTAAAACTATTTGCATTTGTTTGCAGGGTTGATACCGACTCATGTGCTTGCCTAGTTTTCATTGATTTTAGTTTTACATATAATTTCCATAATCATACTAATATTATTGCCAACTAATTATCCACTAAGAAAACCCCTTTTGGCTACTCAATCATGTCAAGCATAAAGTTCTGCAAGTCATGATCTGATGCTGATCATTCAACTAGAGCTTGCAGAATATTGAAAGGTCCACAATGGATCCTTTCCCATTAATCATGTTTTCTTCTCACGCGCCCCTTAACAGAGGTGCTAATTAATTAGGATATCATTCCCCAATAGTATGATATTTTTTTTAGGGGGAGAGCTAGGGTGTAATTTTAAGGATTCCCCAATTACAGGGGAACAACTATTATTATTTCTCTTGTTTTCCAATCATATTGTAAGACGATTTTACATCAATAGGATTAACTACATGATATTACCATGCTTTTGTTTTTAACTCAAGACTAACCTTTTAGGTGTTCATCCCTCACCAAACACTCAGTAGTTCATCATGATATATATATCGATCGATCGAGATCGTGAAGGAAACAATGATTATCATTCTTCTATTTACAAGTCGGTGTGGTTTACATGATATATATATCATCATATTGAGAAATGCTACTTTGTCCTCTCATCTTGTCCTATCATTTTGACCGCTCATATATTTAATTTTTTTTTATTTATTGATTAAGGAAGTGATTATAATTAGTGTATTGATATTTTTTCTTATCTTTTAAAAGTGTTTAAAGATGTTCAAAAAATATGAAAAGAAAAAATGAAAAAAAAAAAAAAGGATTGGCTTTGCCTAGCTAGAAGGCATGCCGAGCGGTCATTGCTGGGCGGTAGCCTAGCATTACCCTAATATCAATGTTTTGATATACACCGACATTCAAGTAGAAGAACTATATAATATAATTAACTAACAGATAGCCCCACTACCCGGCCTATATATATATATATACACACACACAACTCATGTTACCGTGCTTCTAGTCATTCAAGATCAGTGATTTAATACATATGACCAGTACTGATCTTCTAGGAAAGTGATCAGAATTGGAGGACTAAAGCTGGGTCAAGGACGTGAAAGTTAAGGTGGTGGGTTTTCTAATTCTAGGGCCACCAGTACCACTGTTTGCCAAAAGTGGAACCAAGTACGCCTATGGGTATACGACTCATGCTTCTCGTGTGCTGTTGGCTTTATTTACACAAGAAGGATCGATCGATCATGAAGAAGCTATATATTCTGATCGATCACGTCCCACCCAGAAGATCATCGAATGGATCATACGTTTGTAATAATATATATACTAATAGTAAAAAGCAAAAAAGATCTATAGATCAACACACGATACATACAAGCAAATGAGACAAACCGTCTCAGGGAGCTGATTGAAGTTTAATTGGGGCACTCAAAAGTACTCTATATATAATATATATGAGTGGATGAATTATTATTAATTAGATCGTGAAGATTTATGCATGCAGAGATCGGAGAATTATCGTTTTTTTTAATGAGTTGGACCATTAATTAGTTGGCATATATGTCTATTAATATTATATTATATATATAGAGATCAGCTAGCTAGCTGCTGAAGTTTTGGATCAGATTCCAAAACTAACAGCAGAAGTAGTACTTGCAAGATAAATGCTACCAATTCTAATTTCTGTACTGAAAGAGAAAATGGAAAAAGTGCTTATGTATTTGAATTTCTTATTAAGGTACGTACGTACTACATATATTATTACAAGAAAATTATTTAATTGTTACTGGTTATTTTTTATCAAAATGAGTTTATTTTTATTGTAAATAGTCGTTATTGTCGTAAATAATCTGTCACAAATATAATATTATATATTTATATAATATTTTTGAATAAGATATTACAAAACCAAGAGAAGAGAATGGCAGAAAAAAATACTACTGAAAAACTAACAGAAGTGATCACATGAATATCATGTTGAATTTGATTAAAAAAGAGTATGGAAAAAGAAAATATATTATTGGAGGAGTACCAAATTATATATTCACCGATCATGATCATGATGTACATGCAATATCTAAGAAAAGCACGCAAAAGAGATACAAAGTGGAAGGAAGCCTTTGAGATGCATGGCGGGCCAAAGACCCCACAAAGAGAAAGGAAAGGAGAAAACAGCTTTATAGGGAATATGGAGGGGAGTTTTGGATGATTGAACTGAAGTAAACTTATACTCTTGATCCTTTCCTTGATCAAATTTTATTGATTGGGGAATAAAATTATTTATATATTTATATATATATATATATATATTTTTATGGAATAGGGTTTTTTCGATGGTTCCTTTTAAGAAAGAAAAGAGATCATGAGCAGAAAAAGGCAAAGGCCGGTATGAGTATGACATGACTTAGATCGATCGGCTGGATTTTGCAGTGGAAGGTGAAAGTGGAGGGTGCATGGTGGCATTGGAATACAAAATAAAAATAAAAATAATTATAATTATAATCATAATATATAGTGGATTGCAAGAGAGTTTGTAATCATGGGGGAAGCATATTCACTTTCCTCTTTGTCATCACTTTCTAAGGCATGATTAGAAAAAAGTTCATCAATCTTCTCCCTCCCCTAAAAGAAAAGCATTTCCCATATCACACCCTCATGTTATTGATCACTTTCTTCAATACAACACCAAAACAAAAGCTTGCTTCCCAAGACTTCTACCGCACTAAATATAATATTGATCAGTAGAGGAGATCGAGAAACTTTATAGGTGAATTTTAAGCTAAGAAATACTTTATCTACAAAGAAATTTTATAAAAATAAATTTACAAATTGACCTAGCTTTGAGATATTGTATGTCATATTAATGTAAAGTACTTAATTTATTATATAAATATACATCTCACATCTCACATGAAATCACGTCAGTTTGTGAATTTACTTTTATGAAATCTTTTTATGCATATAACACTTCTCGAATTCTAATATTGTAGTTAGCCATACTACTTTTTACTTTCTAATTTTATCGTCTTTAATTACACCGATTAATTAATGTTGAATATTTTAAATGAATTCAATAACCACTTAAACAAATAATAATCACTTAAAATATGACATATTGGCTGGTGTGACATGTTCGATCCCCAAACATCCCTTGACAAATGTCATCAAGACGTTATAGTAAACATCGGCAAGAAATATCATATATATATTGGTTAGAGTAATGCTACATACAGTCGTGGAATGCGCAAACGCCGTGCAGTCGCTTTGAAAAAGAGTGGGATCTACTATTAAAAAATTAATTTCTTTTCAGGTGGGTCCCTTATTTATTCACTTTTTTCAAAGCGACTGCACGGTGACTGCACGCTCACGACTGCAAGTATCATTTCTCTATTGGTTATGCTCAAAGGGTATAAGATTGCATTAATAATCCTAGAGTCGATCAATCACTGATGATTGAGTATGGTCTAATATTTCACTGTAATAATGGCATTACGATTCTCTCTGCATTGTTACTCTATTAAAATGGATTTTTACGGTTTTTCCTATTCAACTTCCTTTGCCCTTCTAGCTTTTCGATCACCCTAATGGTAAGGCATCTTTTATTTTTTAACAAAGGAGAACTAGAATGCGAATTTCAACCGAGTACTGGTCATTTCTACTGCCTCTCTTTTTCAAATTATATAGACATCTAGTATTGACAGGAAAATTATTTGTATAGACCTAGGCCGCTGGGTGCAAGTCTCGTGCAGTCCCCTTGAGAAAATGTGAGACCCATTAAGAAAAAATGGAACCCACTATGAAGAAACTCAATTTTTCATAATAGATCTCACTTTTTTTAAAGTATTTGCCTGTAACTTGCACATTCTAAAACATGTATTTATCATTCAGTCCATTTTTCTCATTAAGAGTATCCACATTGGGATGACCAAATTTTTTCCTAAATTTTACCCAAAAATCATCTTTCCCTATTTTATCTGCTCATCTTTTCAAAATCTCCTACATTTTACTCCCTATTCTTTTTTTATTCTATTAAAATAATTTTTCTCTATTCTTTTTTTATTATTTTTTTTACTCATTTCTTTGTACATCTTTAACTATTCAATTTTTTTTTTTTCTTTTGGGAAAAAGATCAGAAGAAAATTCTTGAATTTATTTTTTTCACATTTTTGTAATTATTTAATTATTTGTTGTACCCGTGTTTTCGACTTTTCATTTGTAATGAGATTTTTTTAAATTATTTATCTCTCTAAACGGTAATATTTTCAAAATCAATGCTTTTGTAATAACAATATTTAAAAACATCATATTTGCATAAATGGTCAAATTGTTTTTAGGAAAATTAGATTATCTCAATGGTGACATTTTTGCCAAACTTCAACTATAACAAATTTTAGCATGAGAAAAAATATAGAAAATTAAAAAAAGAGTTTGTTTTGTTTGTTAAATAAAATATTAACAAAAAATAATTTAAAAATAAATAGTAACTCTCCATATTTATGATGCAATGTTCAAATCCCAAAAGTTTCCTTAAAAATAGTCCGCCAATGCAGAGAACCCGAAAGGCAACCCAAATTGAAGTTGGATATGCCTTTGGGCTTTAAAGTATAAAGATCCTGGAACGAATATATATTCAAGTTGGGCTGCCTTTTTGGGTGGCCTCTATTGTTAGGTTCTTAGTGAGAAAAATGGACTTGACTGCACTGACAAAGCATGGTCCAGTTCGACACACTTTTTCTCTCAGCCAGGCCTGATAATTGCCAACCCTTGTTTGCTAATTTGTGCCATAATCTTATGAAGTTACGTACAGTTGTGAAATATATAAATATTATATAGTTATTTTAAAAAAGAATAAAATTTATTATTAAAAAATTAATTTCTTTTTAGATAAATCTCTTATTTATTTATTTTTTTTTCAAAGTGATTGCACGTACTTACGAACTAACAACTTCAATTATCATATCTCAATCATCATGAGTCCCGGGTTTTTAGAGGTCCTTTTTTTTTCAAAAGTAATGGTAAGAGTAAAGATTGACGCATTATATTTGGATATAGCTATATATAGTAGCATTCTATATATATATATATATATTGTAGAGTCTACATTAAGATCATAATAAACAAATTGTCGCAAACATTCTATCAAATGGACTTGAACTAGTTTCTCCTAACCCCTACAAAGGAAAAAGGGTGTTAAATCAGTGAATAAAAAGAGAAATCATATTTGTAATTGTGGTGTACAAGCGTCGCGTAATCTTTTTTTAAAAAAAGTAAGTTAATATGGGACCTCACGAAAAAAAAAAAAAAAAAACTATTTTTTTAATAATAAAATCCACTTTTTTTCAAAAAGATTATACAGTACTTGCACACTCTATGATTACATATAGCATAACTCGAATAGAAATACTGAGTATGAATCTCATCTTTTTAGTATCGTATTCATAAATACTACTAAACCAATACCCTTGGTGTGTTTCTTTAGATTTTAGACTCAAATAAATTGCTTAGCTTTCATTATTTTTGTTGTGGGGGTGCTGCCAATGTGCACCAATTTTGGATAATAAATGATCAAACCAAAGACAAGGAAACAAATGTAATGTGTGAAAATATAAAATCATGATCCCAAGGATACTTGTAATATTCTATCTTCAATCTTCATAAATCTTAGAAGTACAAATCGGTTGGTATACACACCATTGTCCGTGAACCTAATTAATGATCTTTAAAGCCCATCAAAATTATGATAAGCTGGTTGCTATTGGACCCATGAATCCACCAATAAAGTCTTCGGTTTTAAGAACATATTTACTAATTAATTTTCTCACAAGTGATTGTTTTTTTTAAAGGAAAACTATCATCATTTATTCATCAGAAAAACTTACATATATGACCGGATACATTATAGGATGTCCTCATATCAAACTTGACATCATAAACCAAAATAATGAATTTGGAGCTCCACCAATACATATTTCCTTTTGTGATTGGTTTGATCTTCATTATTTCTAACGCTCTCTACATACAAATGTCTAAGAGATAATACTTTCTACCTAAACAAAAACTCAACCTCACTCTTTATAGAAAGAGATGACTCAACCTCTACAGAAAAAAGTCTGAAAGGTGAACTCTTTTTTTATTTTAATTAACAATAAAAAAATAAAGTAGTAAGATAGATGCGAAAAATTATGGATTACAGTTTGGACTAACTCCGGTAGACTTCAGAATCTGTGATGGCCTGTAAAGGCAACACACTTGTCTCTTTTCAGCTACGAAGATTAGATCTGAAAGGTTTGGTGGTGGCGAGTTTGGTGATCAGGCGCGTGTTGAGAAGAGTTGCCGAAATGGGTGACGAGTGAGGACCACGCACAGATGTGGGCAATGTGTGAGAACCACGCGCAAATGTGGGTAATGCGTAGTGATTTTTGTAAAATCATTACTTTCTTCCAAATAATTTTTGATCTGTGAATTTGTTTGTATTGAATGTGTCTGTCGAGAGTTGTCAAAAGTTATAAATCTATTTTTTTTTACCTTAAAAAAAGTAAAATAAAACTAAATAAAAGAAATCTTGATAAACAAGATGAGTGAATGGATAAAAGAGAGGGACTCCCTCCCTTTTGACGAAAATCGGATTTAGAGCCTTTTATATTTTATTATTATTTTTTTTTTTAGAGAGAGAGAGAGGAGGCGGCTAAAAAAAAAAAAAGGTTCGTACGTACTGCTTTGTCCAGTTTTCCTCACAAGTGATTGTTGAGAAATCATAGATTGCTAGATAATAGATGATCAAGTGGTTTTAATTTATTCAGCACCTAAATGAATAAGAAAACCATGAACAATATATTTTCTTTTTTCTTTTTTACTTCTTTTTACAAATGACGATATGTAAGATTTCTAAGAGATTTTGTCGAAACTCTAAGATCTATGAGAGATATACACATAAAAAAAAATAATAATCTTATGTCTATATAGTCTTTTTTTAATAATATTAAACGCTCATTAAATATTATAAATCTTAAAATCATAACGAAAATTCTAAAAATTAGAAAATCTTAATTCACACTTTGAAGGCTCAAAGCTCAAAGTTCCAACCCAACCTAAAAATATGAACATTAATCTTGACTAACACTAATTACAGTTTTACGGTATATAACCACTACGTATTCGTTTAAAAAAAATAATTAAATATAAAATTTATATAAAAATAAATTATTTTTAAAAAATATGTGAAACTTATATATCTTAATATTTCGTATTACTCTTATATTAATCTAATATCATTATTAAGTATGTTATATGGTGTGTCATGAGATTAAGATTATGTTTAGATGTTAAATTGAATTGAGTTAAGTTAAGATCATAAAATATTATTAAAATATTACTTTTAAATTATAAATTATAAATTAATTTTACAATAAATTGAAAATTACACAAAAAGCAAAAGGCATAACTCCAAAAGTTACAATGGAATCCAACCTGTTGTCAACAATTCGGGCAGATTGGGCAGTCAAAAAGTCCAAAACCGCGTTTCCTCCCTGCCCAATGTTCCCACAAACACACCCAAAAGCTGCCCCCGCTTAGCTGTTTCTCACACTTATTTTTAATAATTGAAACAAAAAAAACCAAGAAAAAATTTCAACAATTAATTAAAAAAATAAATAACTATTCCTTTTTTTTTTTTAAGCCCAACGCCGTGCTCCTGTGATTCAATCGTACGTGCAAGAATTCTTGAGCGAGATTGCGACGTTGAGCTTTTTGGGATTGTATGTAACGGAACACTCGATCTTCTTGTAAAACTTGGGCTTCACCAATTTCCCAAGAACGTAGGCTTTCGATCGGATCACAAAGTTCAACTTCAACGGCACCGGTAAAATCGATGTGCCGGTGGAAGTGCTCAAATCGGCTCCACTTCCATACATTGGAATCTTGTCGCCCTTCACTGTCACACCGAATGATCTCCGGCTCTTCCTGGACTGATAAAACTTCTTAATCTGCAATAACCCAGTTCACCGGATTAGAGAAAGTGCAAGGATTTGAGACAAAATATCTTAAGATCTTGGGCAGTGACTGTGAGAAAGAGAGGGTCTTTTTACTTACTGTTCCTGAAGCGATTGTGAGCTGGGAATAAGATAGATCGAAAGGAGTTGAAGTGACATGAACTCCGAAGAATGTGCCAGTGTTCCGATACGTGAGTTTCACCGTGGAGTTGACCGAGATCATTTCGGTGGCAACCCCCGTAGAATCCGAACCAGCTTGAATCTTGAATTGCTCAAATGTCATACTCTGCGAGAAGAAGAATATCGATACGGAAATCAAAACCCATTTCACAAGATTTGCATAGAAAAACGGAGAAACTACAATGTTTTGGTAAAATGCTATACCTTCACGACGATCTCGGGTTTCATAGGCTTACTAGCACCCCATAGTATCAAGGAAAATACAGAGAAGAGAGCAACGAAACCAAGAACAAAAGCCAGAACATAGCAGCGACGAGGGATTCCCCTTCGACGCTCTTCATCTTCAAGAAGGCCCTCTTCCTCAATCACATCGCACTCCTTCCAGGGCTTCTGACCCTTCCTGTGGCCGTCACGGGACCCGTCCTTGGGCAAGATCTTGCGAGATCCAGGTTTCAGAGAGCCGGAGAACCTACTGGTGGAGGACTCCCTCGAGTGCCGGCCGACGGACGAGTGGGAATGAGGCGGAGATCCGACGGGGCTAAGGACCGGCGTAGAGTGAAAAGACGTCGTTGTCTTCTCCCCGTCGTGGGAATCCCGCGACGGGCTCTGTACATAGTAGACTGGCCGGCGAGGAGATCTGGTAGGGGACGAAGCAGCGAGGCTCGTCACCTCTGAATCCGTCTTCGCATGCATTCTCTGGTATTCTCAGATCACTCCCACTTATGGGTTTCCTTCAGATTTGAGAAAGAACCGATTGAAATTGCTCCGGCCTCCAGGGGTTGGAAAGTGTTTGAGCTGCTGACTTTCTTTCGCGGAAGGCTGCTTTTTTGCTCGTAGAGTTTAAGCAAGAAAGTAATGTAATTGCAATTTGGTTAAATCTACGACGTGTGGAGTACCAGAATTATATGTTTCTGCGTGTGTCGTTTTGCATGTTTGTATTATTATTTTATAGCAGAAATGTACACTCATGGACAGACTGGCAATGCAAAGAGCTCAAGAGTCCACCAACAAAATCACCGCCTCTCTTTCAGTGTCTGATGGGAACCATCCACGTTTTTTTATTCTTAACTTCTCTTCCTTGCTAAAGGTCAATAACAAGTTTGTTTTTAAGGATATGATTCCATATTTAAAATGTCTTACTTTACTATATTTATGAATAGTAATAAAATTATTTAAATTAAAAAAAATACTAGTTAGTTCCTTCAAATATACCATTTAAAATTATCACTAGTGTATTCTTTTTAAATGTCGAAAAAATTACTATTAGAGAATTTGTGTGCGCTTTTTTAAATGTTTAAATTATGTTTAAAAATATATTTTAAGAAAAAAGAAAAATGAACTAGCGGTCGACAAGCAGAACTCTTGAATTAAAATGTTTTATTGGATTTTGAAAAAAAAAATTAGTAAAAATATTATAAAATTGGAAAAGTTGAATTAAAATTTTTTAATATATTATTTTTGTTTTGAAATTTTAAAAAATAGTTTTTGTTTTTTTTTAGAAGTTTAGAAAAATTATAATGATTTGGTAATTATTAGACCAAAAAGTTGATGATTTGAAATTGAAAAATATTATGTGTTTGAGTGATGTTTGGAAAGGATATATCTCAGAATACTTGAAAATAGTTGTATTGTTAGACGAACCCTAGTCTCGCAAGGAAAACAAGTTTAACGAAGGTTCGAAAAAAATGGTTGAAATTAGGTTGATTCAACCCATTCGAATTGAAATGATAAGAAATTGAATCGGTTTTAGTGAATTTTTTCAATCTTTTACTAAACTACTTCAATCAACCAATTTAGACCGATTCTAGCCTATTTTAGACCAATAAAGGTTGGTCTAAAAGATTGAAAAAAGGTTTTAGATCAATTAACCAATTGCTTAAGGATGACTATTGTATTGTCTTGGCCTCTTATATAAAGGTTGGTTTAGGAGGCCAAATCAATCCAAAATCTAATTCTAATGAGTTTAAGTTTTTTTTATATTTATATATTTTAATTTATTATTTAAATTATATTATAATTTGGGTCTAAGAAAATATTTTTAGACCAAAAAAAATTTTTTTAAACACAACGTGGCGCCTAGGCGGGGGGCGGGGCGGATTGAATTTTTTTCCCCACCCCCGCCTCCCGGGGGCGGGGAGCGGGGGAGGGCACCCCCCGCCCGGCACCATGCCGGTATCACCCCTAAACACGAGTTTATAATGCCTATCTAGACGAATAACTTAGTGGAGGAGGTAACTATTTTATTGAAAACATAGAAAATTTTAAAAACGAAAATAATGATGAAAATTTTGAAATTTGAAGATGAAATAACTTTTGAGGCAATTAATTGTGTTGATTTTCTTGGAGTTTAGAATTTTTCTTTCAATTTCTTGTATGCAAAATATTGCTTTTGGATTTGAAATGTGAGAATGAATTGATTTTGGACTATAAGGTGCTCAATGTTATTTTATTTTGAGCTTGTCAAATCAATTTCAATTTTGCTATGATCATTGGGACGAGACTACAAAAAAGAAAAATAAATATGGGTTTAATTAGACATTCAAAAGATTGAGATAAGAAAGTTTAGAATTTGAGGACTAATTCTCTCAAACCCGATGAAAATAATGCAAACCTAAACTGACATAGGATATCCGGGTTCAAATTCTATATTAAATGCGCCAAACTATCTTGAGAATGTGAATCTACACAAATATGGCAAGGAAAGCTTAATATTTCTTAGACTTGGGCAATATCAATTATTATTTTTTCCCAAATCATCTATTTACGTTCATTTTTTCCTTCATAGAAAATATTTCATTTCAAGTTTTGGAAGTGATTCTAATTTCGATTTTGGCTAACTTTTTTTTGTATGATTCTTGTTTACTTATGTATTTAATTATCATGCAATAATTTAGATTTTTACTTTTTGTCAAAATTATCATAATTTTGAATTTTGAAGGTATTTAAGTCTGGCTTGTAGGCTTCATATAATAATTTCAAATTTTATCGTTAATAGTTTTCAGATTTTTCTCTCTATTTTGCATCTTTTTTCATACTTAATCCCTAGTTTTTATTGTTTAACTAGTATTCAGAATAATTTTTATTCTGCCCTGCGTCACAACATAAAGAGATACGCACCCATCTTCATTCATGACTATGGTTTCTGCCAACGTAGTTTCCTAATGCAAGAATGCTTCTTCAATGGATAGATATCTCTCTCATGCACACACTGATCAATATTAAGCTTCGCATAAAAACATTGAACAAAAGTTGAACCAAAATCTTCTATTCTTTGGCAAAAAATATACATGTCACAATATCATTGGATGGTGTAAATCTCCACTCAACACTGCATCCAACCCTTAAGCGTTTCTCTTAATCTTTACTTATTGAATGCTTCTTGGTGAGAGTCGCTTCTCTAGGAAATTGGATAGGCTCATTCTCTCTCTCTCTCTCTCTCTCCTAGGCAAGTTTAGCATTTTATAGATAAACTAACGAATTACATGATACAAGTTTTTCAATGGGGTGAAAATTCCTACAATCATTCTAAAACCAACAGATACATCACATAAAAAAGAAGAAAAAAGAGGGATAGGCTTATTCTTATTATAGCAAGATGGTAATTCTTAAACTAGAATTGAAGATCAGTGCAACCCAACTCCGCTATCACAAATTGAATGGCTCTAATACCAATTGTTGAAATGCGACTGTAAGGAACAAATTGTAAAAGGGTCCTGCTAGTTGGCCGCATTTCTCTTACGACTAGGCGTGACCACTAATTCATTCTTCCTTTTTTAAAAAAATATTTTTAATCATTTAAAAAAACACACACAAATTCATTAGTAATAAATTTAATAAACAAAAATAAAATGCATTAGTAGTAACTTTGAACGGTATACTTGAGGGGACTAACTGACATTTTTCATGGTAAAAATCAGTACGAATTTAGAAGATTCATCGACCTATTTTTTATGTAATCCAAAAAATACCAATTGTTGAATTCAATGCTGTTTTGGTGAAATAATTATTCTTCTAATTAATAATGATAATATGCTTAAACAGAGGTACAAAATGGAAATGATAATGCTTCACGCTGGCAATTAGTTCGCTGTGCTACAGAGTAAGCCTTGAGGCCACTATGGGGCTCCTAACAATGTATTTACCCGCAGTGTGAACCCAACTGAGATAGCCGAAAACTTCATCTTGTTTCAGCCTTCGTGGACCTTCTAATCTCAGCTTGAAACTTTGATTCTCATTCTTCTTCGTGAACACCAATGTGTTTGGCACAACGCTGGCCCGAATCCCTTTAATGGGTGTCAAGCTTGCAATGTAGGTTGACTGCTCTTCCCCAACGTTGGTCAATGTTCTCTTAAATTCTTGTGCTACTATCGCGTCAGGATTCGTGTCATTTGCGTTGAAGAATGCAATAAAAGAAGGGTAGTTGAGGTCTAAGGACGGGGAGGAACAGTTGTTCGAACCCGACTTGGTGATAGTTTGAATTTGTTGTTTGGTGTAATTTAGTGCACACAGAACATTCACATAATCTTGTGATTTGGCATCGTAAATAAGTCCAGGGTCCATCGCCTTGTTGGGGTTTATCTGCCCAGCACCCATGGCCAAAGGAGTAGCCACCGTGTTAGATCGGCCAATGTCTTTGATGGGGCTGTGCATGTTGTCGATGTTGTCAGATGTAGTCATCATGGCTGACCTGATGGCGGCGGGGCTCCATTCAGGGTGCACCTTTTTCAAAAGAGCTGCCACTCCTGTTGCATGTGGGCAAGACATGGATGTTCCAGACAAGACAGTAAAGTTACTATATAGTTTCTGCTTCCCCACCGTGGTCGCTGGGGATGTAGGGGACCATGCAGCTAAGATGAAATCACCTGGAGCCATTAGGTCAGGCTTCAAGATATATGGGTAGCTTGAAGATGGTCCTCTGGAACTGAAGGCAGAAGCCACTGGTGCTTGTTTCGAACCAAGAGTTGTATTATGAAACTTCAGGTTTGCTTTTGGATTGGAGTCGATTTTGATGTAGTTTTTTATAATTTCTCCGTTCGTTGAGTTCAAAAACATTGTCGGCATTGGGGTTTGGAGGTTAAATCCCAAGTCAGCAGTGTTCGTTACAAAGACACCGGCGGCCACTTTGGTTTGCTTAACATTATCAATTTGCACATGCAAGGATGCATTCTTAGTTTCTTCGCATACAACAATCTTGTTCCCAATTTTCTTCAATTCATTCAAGCGGTCACAAGCACCCATGAAAACCATTGGGGTTTGGTTGAACGATGAATTCAACGGATACAGAGTCCTACCATTCACCGAAACTCCATTTCCAAGAGTAACAACTCCAACAAAGTCACGGTCCATGTTACTAGCACCAACAGTTAGAACCCATGGCACACCATTATGTACGGTCCAAAGGAATGGCCCTGCATTTCCTGCTGATGTAGAGACGAAAATACCTCTCTCTATGGCTGCAAATGTGGCTATGGCAACTGGGTCCTCATACAAACGAACACCATCCAGGCCTAATGATAATGATAAGACATCCACACCATCAATAATTGCTTGATCAATAGCTGCAATAATATCTGATGTGTAAGCACCCTCCTCCCAAATTGCCTTGTACGAGGCAACCCGTGCTCGCGGAGCAACGCCTCTAGCGGTTCCTGGGGCGTAGCCAAAGTACGACGCATCATCAACATAATTTCCGGCAGCTGTGCTTGACGTGTGGGTGCCGTGTCCTAGTCTATCTCGCGCGGAATTAGTTATAGTTGCTCTCGCATCAGGATCATTAGCAACTAGACCTTTACTAAAGAACCGAGCTCCAATGAGCTTCTTGTTACACAAAGAAGAGTTGAACTGGCGGCCACCTGCACATTCTCCTTTCCACCTTAATGGGATTTTGGACATGCCGTTATCATTGAAGCTTTTGCTTTCTGGCCAGATTCCTGAATCCACCACCCCAATTATGACATCCTCGCCATAGTATGACAATGGCCATACACCCGAGTTGGCGTTAAGACCAAGAAAACTGGTCGAGTAAGTCGTGTCAGGTTTAATGGGCAAGTCCCGAATTGCAGAAACATAACCTGAAGAGCTTTTCAGGGCCTCAAGCTCAGATGGAGAAAGACTTGCAGAGAAACCATTTAGAGCATGAGTATAGCTATAGATAATAGGAGAGGGTTTGATTGTGGTTGTGGTCGTACCAGTGGTGCTAATTTTAGAAGTTTCGAATGCCGAGGCAAGAGTGGACATATACCAGTTATGGTGGGCAGCGAAGGCTTTAGGCATGGCTGATACATCCATTTGAATGATATAGTTTTCAGATGCTTCCAAGGTGGAGCTGAGGTGGGAAAAGAAGAAAAAGAGAAAGCACACATGCAAGGGGATAGCATGAGAAGCCATGGAATTATGGCAGTGGCTAGGCATAGTTCGGAACACAAATTGCAAGATGAGAAGGGAATCTTGTTAGTATATATACATACTCACCCTATTATTATCGACCAAACTCGTCTATTTTTAGCAGAGGAAACTTGCAACTTTTCCCTACTATTCTGAGCATTCCGAGCCCATTTTTGAATGCGAGCTGGTTATAACAAATTCTCATTCCCCTACCATACATCTATCTATGCGCTGTGCAGTTCGATAAGTTGAAATTACAGTTGACACTCAACAACGTACGTCCCATTCTGGGCATTCCAGCATGGGGATGCAGATTTTCATCATCTAGAAGAGCAAAGACCAAACTGCTCTCACATGCCTGCCGGTGGTCTTAGATCTCATCAATTAGTGCCCCCAAAATTGTGCAGTGCTGTGCTCTTTATCTCTGGCTGGCTCAAGCTTTTGACATATTTAGATGCCAATGATTTAGGGATGTGGGGGGCAACTTTAAAGAACAGTTCAAAAGGTAAAAAGTCATGCCCTCTTAACTTTCAGAGGCTAATCTTAATTATATTACCTCGTCTTATCTTTCACATAAAAAAGCTTTGGAGTATTTATCACTGAAAAGCTAATAAACGTTAGACGGTCTCCTAATTTCAGAACCACCAAAACTTCGATTTGAGAATGCTGAGTGTGGATGTATTAATAGGGAACCAAAGGTCAAAAGCAAATAGCAGAAAGAGATAAGATCCTTACTACAACAATTCTATTCGAATCGAAACAGCAAAGCAGAAAAGAGAAGAGTTGTACCAAAGATTCTCCTGTCAATGTTTCCCCACCCACACCTTTAAGAACTACGGTAGAATGCAGTAGTGATGCCTGAGAATTTTAAAACCCATGATTTCCTAACTTTGCACGAAAAAAATATTTTTTATTAGCCACCCTTAATCAAGGGAATTTGATCCTGATGCATATGATAATCATGTTGCTTTATGGATCATGAAGTAATCGGTTATAATTTACCTGACCTTTCCATCTTTGGCCATTGACTGGATACCAATGTTGTAATTCTTCAAATGTGATAAAGTCATATTGGCAAGATACTTAAAACATGTACATGCTTACATACGTAATATATATATACATATATATATATATATATATATATATATATACACGCAAAAGATGATTGGGGTTTCACTTCCTACTTGCTCATTGAACAAATCTTTTAATGATAATATGAGTTATAATGGCATAGCTTCTGCAAAAGAACCCTAATTTCATAATATTCATGAGGGAATTCCTTCAGGCTTTCAAGGCATATGAGATGAGTTGATTTTGTTTTTCCATAGAACGGAAACTTGATTAAAAATATTTCCACTTCACTTTGACAAAGTCCTAGTCTCTTAGTAAGATGTCAATAGATCAGCAAAATTGATTGACAAAGGAAAATCCTATCAAATAAAAAGCATTTCCCCTACAAAATTCGGATGGCATCAGGACAAATTGTGTTTCAGACACTAATTAATTCAATAGGTATAAAGTGTATGGTACAATATGATATGGAATCTACAAACTAAATTCATATTAGACGAATGACATGCTGGCAAAGTAAATGATACTGCACAATCCAGTTCTGGAAGGAAATAAAGAGGCAAAGAAAAAGAAAAGGTATGTCATTTCACCTTTTACATTATTAGGGAGAAGCTATTGCTCTTCGGGTCCCTGCTTTCTCCACGAAGATCTATTGATTTGAGCACCACTTTCATATCCACTACTGTCACCAGATTCATTTACTTGCTTCTCCATCAACGTGTCCCTCATAATACCATCATGCTGAACCCGTCCAGCTCTACGGTCCTAATAATAATTGCAACCAGAAGTTAATTCCAGACAGGAAACGTTGCATAACACATTGTAAAACATAAACTGATGCACTTTTCACATGGCGAAAAAATGGGATTAAAAATTTGTAATTTTTTTCTCACTTTCTTTAACCTGATATGAACATGTGCACTTGATCTCTCTATGCAAAGCCCAAATCTAAAAAGTCGCAAGAACTAATAATATCATCTCTGATTGTATTGCATCAGCAAGATAAGGAATGGAGATAAAGATTCAATCAGCAAGATAAATTAGGGAGAAGCAAATGCAAACTCACATCGCGGAAGGGGAACTCGTCAGCTTCGAGCATATGTATCACATGCCCCATCTTTGGCCTCTTTTGAGCATTTGGATCCACACAGCGCAAAGCTACTAACAGAGCTCGCTTCAGTGCCCTTGATGAAGGTTTCTCTGGTAATCTAGGATCCAAAACCCCCTCAGTATTTCGATTCGTAACCATAGTTTTAATCCACTCAACTAGGTTGACCTGAAAGTTTGATTTGCTAGTTGATATCAGAAGAAGAAGGCTTATCTTGAGCTGCTCATTCTACAATGTGAAGTAACTTTGATCAATGAATACATACCTCTCCAGCAGGGCGGCTATAATCTACTGGGTTTCTTCCTGAGATTATCTCCATAAGAAGAATACCAAAACTATATACATCACTTCTTTCATTCAACATGCCAGTACTGGCATATTCTGGAGCCACATATCTACACGACAGAACCCACAAAAATATAATTCTAATTTGCTCAGCTAGTACCCTGAAGGTCAGAAAAATATGTGACTATAACATGTTTAAACTAACAGAGATTCAACTGACCCAAATGTTCCCATCACACGAGTCGTCACATAACTCATTTCTGAGCCCAAGAGCTTTGCTAGGCCAAAGTCAGACACCTTTGGATTCCACTGCTTATCAAGCAAAATATTGCTCGACTTTATATCACGGTGAACTACCTTTGGTTCCAGGCCCTCGTGCAGGTATGTCAACCTATTTTTGTAATTAAGTTCGGTTATGATAGATGAGAGACAATCCAACAAAGAGAAGCTTAATTCAATAAAATTGTTCAACTCAACACATACCCTTTTGCAGTTCCAAGTATTATATTCATTCGAACCTCCCAAGTAAGAGGGCTGCAAGGCCCAACATCCCCATGAATCCATTGTTCTAGGTTTCCATTGTCAACATACTCATAGACAAGCATCCTATAACAATTCAAGTACATCACACCCATGTAAGACAACAATATTTTCTGTTCCCTTTTTCTAAGGATAAATTGAAAAAAAAAAAAAAAGTTATATTTTAAGTTAAAACGATGAGAAGGCAATAAATCCAATAATTATAAACATCAACATCTCCCATGTGGATCGAAGGGATTGCAGTGAACGGAATGGAAAGGGAATGGTAAGTCCCACCATTCCCATGCTTTTTAAAGGAACGAAGGGAATGGAAGCCCATACCACCTTAGTTAAATCATTTTTTCCACTCCTTTACTTTATAAAGTCCGAAAACATATAACTTGTAGGGTTATGCATAAATATTAAAGATCAGAAGGACAAACTGTAACCAATGAAGATTAAAATACCTATGAGCTCCTTCAGCACAATAACCGAGCAACCTCACTAAATTCTTATGCCGAACACGTCCAATTGCTTCAACTTCAACCTTGAACTCCTTCTCAGCTTGTCCCCTAAAGCAAAACAACTGCCCCAATTAAGCTTTCTCTGTCACAAGTCCCCAATAGAAAGTCCATGCAACACTCGGTCAACATAGGCTCCACCCTTTCACAGAATTGTAACAACATACTAATATAGTAAAAAGCAAATCCCCCCAATGCATCAAATTCCCAACTGGGTCCATAACTAATAACATAACAAGTAAAAAAAATTAAGAATTTGAGGATGTTATAGAGACATGCAACGGTAACGGTTTATTACCTGTTATTGAGCAAATTCTTGACAGCAACCATGTTATTATCCTCCAACACACCCCGGTACACAATCCCATACCCACCCTCACCAATCACATTCTCGTCAGCAAACCCATTGGTGGAGACTTCAAGCTCTCTGAGCGTGTACCAGTGCCCCCAGCCCAAATGCGAGACCTCCGGGGCCACAATCATCGCCTGGTCGCCGGACCGAGCCTCTCCACTGCAATGAGAAGACCCTCCACCCCGCTCCGGGTACGAAATCCGGTGATCTTTCCCGATTTCTATGTGAATTCTGTTCCGGCCACCCACCAGGCTCTCTTCCTCTTGCTGAATAAGCAGGGGTTGAGCTCTGCATAACGGCTCCGATTCCGGCAATGGGTCGGGGTTAGAAGCGTGGTGGTAGGCATTAGTGTTGGGGTCCGGGTGGGGGTGAGCTGGTTTCCGGGAAGGGTCGACTCGAACTTCTTGGATTTCTTTAGAGATGTTTGGGATGGTGGGATTCTGAGAGGCCTTCTTAACTGACTTGGAAGCGGGAGAAGGAGAAGAGCTCTTGCGTCTGGACGTGAACCAGAGAGATATAAGGAAAAGTATGAGAACGATGGCTGCTCCTACGCATATACCAAGCACAACCCACAAACGGAGACCGAAAATCGACGTACGCTTTGATAGTTGATCGTTGAAGAACAGATAGCCAGTCATGGTTCCTTTGGTCCTTCACCCTCCTCTGAACTTACTGTCAAATCGGTCGTTACTTTGAGACAACCATAGAAATCAAGCAGAAGCAGAAAGAAGGAACAAAATTAGTAAATGAGTCAAATTGGAAAATGGACTGTACAGTGCACACTCCTACAGATAAAGCTGGCATGATGGGACTTTTTGAATACAGAAACTCCCACTAATATATATATATATATAATATTTTCGGGACTTGGGACATTGACGTTAAATGCGAATCTATGGTAGTTTTAGAAAATTTCCAAAATTCTATTTTTATGCGGCGAGTAAAGTATATTTAATAAAGAATAATGGCATCTTAATTTCTAGTTTTTAAAATGAAGGTTGGAATTTCGAAACTCTCATATTCTAATTCAAAAAATATAAAAAAATAAATAATAAAGATACCCTTAAAACTTTATTATATTTTATTTATAATTTATTAATAAAATAATTTTTTTAAAAAAATTATTAAATTATTTATTTAAATAATAAGATATTTTATTAAAATAAATAGTATGCCCTACACACCGACTTAAAAATAAAATAACTCGTAATTTTAATTATATTATTAATATCGGATCAAAATTTCTATACACTTCTCAAAAATTAATTGAGAGAGGATGATCTCGTTTGTTTTTTAAGATGAGACGAGATAAAATTAGTTGAGATGAAAGTTAAGTTAAATAAAATATTGTCAGAATATATTTTTTTAATATTATTTTTGTTTTAAAATTTGAAAAAATTAAATTGTTTATTATATATTATGTAAAAATTTTAAAAAGTTGTAATGATTAGATGAGATAAGTTCAAATAAACCGTGGAAACAAACAATACCGAATAATCAAGCTAATTTGGCTTACCTTTTATTTTTATTAGAAAATTAAAAAATTAGTAAGTAATGTTATGTAGATTTCTCCTCTAAAAAAAACTAATGCAATAGTAATAAATATTATAAATTTGTTATATGTATCTAGCTTTTTTACTAAAAACTTTCAAATTTAAAAAAAGAAAAATTTATTATTATTATTATATGTTTAAATGTATGGTACGGTCTAGATTTGATTTGATGATTAGACATATCATCTCATCATTATATATTTATTAAATTTTTATATAAAATATAATAAATAATTTAATTTTTTTAAATCTTAAAATAATAATAATATTAAAAAATAATATTTTACTTATCTCTTTAAAATTATCTTATCTTCATCTCCCTATCCCAACAAATCTTGTGTCATATTCTTCAGTGGGTTTTGTCCATTCTTCTGACCATTAATGGGAATGGTTATTTTTTAATGAATTTTTCTGGTGATGATGGAAGCATATATTATGTGAGAATAGTGTTATAAATTTGGCTTATTGGAGCTTCAGTTTCGTTTGTTTTAATATGTGCTGGAAAAGAGTGTTTGACTATCTTCCACTATTGTCTCTTTCTATGCCTTGTTCTTTACATGAAATGTTCGGGAACCAGACAAAAATACGCATCATGAAATAGAATTCTTGAATAATGATACCCGTAGTCCCATTCATCATTATTTTCCCATTATTTTATTTAAAATATTAAATAATTAAAGATTTTTTATATCTAAATCAATTATTTGATATCAAATTATAAAATGATAAGAAAATAATAATTAAGACACTCATAAAGGAAAAATTAATAAATTTTGGGATGTAAATAGAACCCTTTTCTTTGGTGCATGAGAGGATCAACTTGAGGAAAAATCCATCCCAACCTTTTTTCATGTGGTCTTGCTAGTTTGGTTTATTCCGTAACAAACATGTGTTGATTTATTACAACCAATCAGAGAACAAAACCAGTTGAATTAGACATCAAAGCAAAGAAGTTGGGATATAAACATATCAAAGAAGAAACATATCGCGACAACAAGAGAAAGAGAGACACAACATTTTTTAACTTAAAACCTCTTTACACACAAGACTTATAACTTTTTTCAACTTCTCAAAAATACATATATACTCATCTTAACATCTAAACATATATAAACTCATTTTAGGTGGGTCCTACAAAACTCACTCCACTATCTCAACTCACTATTATTTATAAAGAACTCAACTCATCTCAATTCAGCTCAACATCTAAAAGGAGCCTTAATCGTTACTATTGTCACCTAGCTTGTGTATAATGGTTTATGATTTTGTCTTTCTTTTTTTCAAAGTTTTGCATTTTTTTTAGAAACACTAGAGCTTAGATTTGCACTAGACAAAAATCACAACTAGCTTGAGTCACATTTTGATCACAAGCACATTTGGTCTCCGAACTCCCATTTTTTAGTAAAAACTTGAGTTTTTTTTTGTTTTAGGTGACGTTCGCTCGAGTGTGGCTAGAGCGAATGTCACATAGATTGTTCGCTCGAGCCCATTTTCTACTCTGATTGGAGCTTTAAATTCCGACTCCGAATTCCGATCAGAGTTAGAGTCAAAACCCACCCCTATTGATAACACACTTGAGCGAACGTCACACAGATTATTCGCTCGAGCCCATTTTCTACTCCGATTAGAGTTCCGAATTTCAATTCCGAACTCTGATCAAAATCGGAGTCAAAGCCCACCCATATTGATAACCTAAGTTTAGTGCCCTTCAATATTTTTCGCAACCGAAATATTGAGACTAGAGGTAGTGAGACCAGAGTCGAAGAAGCCTGTGAATGCAGATGCTGAAACTAGTAGGGGTATCAACATGTGGTTCTCTATCCTTAGAGATTGGCAGCTATCCAAAAGAATAAATGCCACACTGAGATTCAGGAGATCTTCAAGCAAGTAAAGATTAATATTTCCCTCTTGGATGCCATACATCAACTTCCTTCATATGCAAAATTTCTAAAGAATTTGTGCACAGTGAAAATGAAGTTGAATGTAAAGAAGAAAGATTTCCTAACAGGGCAAGTCAGTACATTGATATTGAGCGAAACTCCTCAGAAGTTAGGAGATCCTGGCTCTTCCAACATTTCCATTATGATCTGTGAGTCACACATTGGGAGAACTTTACTTGATTTGGAGACTAGTATAAACTTGCAACATTTCTCAATGTATGAGCAGTTGGGATTGAGTGAGTTGAAAAAGACCTTCATAATGTTACAGTTGGCTGATAGATCAGTTAAGGTGCCGAGGGGTATTGTAGAGGATGTGCTGGTCTAGGTAGACAAATTTTATTACCCAGTGGATTTTATAGTTTTTTATATGCAGCAGCCTACATCCACAATTTACCAAGCTCATGTCATCCTTAGAAGACCATTTCTAGCTACATCAAATGCTTTGATTAATTACAAAAGTGGAATTTTGAAGCTTACTTTTGGGAACATGACACTTGAGTTAAACATTTTCAATGCTTGCAAGATGCCAGCACATTTTGATGACACAAGTGATTTGAATGATATAGAGAGTTTGTCACCAACATAATTTATTTGCTCAACTTTTCCTTTCTCTGATGATAATTCTATTTTTCGGACACATGAATTTTTACTTGATGAAAAAATGACCATGTTGATGAAAATGTTCTTGAATTTTTGGACTATTTTGTAGATTATTCTTTACCACTTGAAATACAATTTGCAGACGCAAGATAATAACCACAGTTTGAAACCCCACCACCACCAAACATACTTAAATCTTCAAAGGAAGAAGTTCCTTAGTTAGAACTGAAACCACTTCCTCAAGATTTAAAGTATGTATTTCTTGGTCCTGAAGATGACAATTTTCCTGTGGTGATTTCCTCAAAGTTAAATCAGAAGGATTAAGTCTAGTTGATTGAATTCTTAAGAAAGCATTGAGGTGCAATTGGTTGGACAATAGCGGACATTAAAGGTATTGATGCTACTATTTGTACCCACAAAATCCATCTTGAAGACGATGCTAGACCGGTTCTTGATGCTCAACGTAGACTTAATCCTACCATGAAGAAAGTTGTCAAAGAGGAAGTGCTTAAACTGCTCACAGTGGGTTTAACATCAACATTAAGGATAAGAAAGGAGTTGAAAACGTGGTAGCTGGCCACCTCTCTAGATTGTCATCATCCTCCTTTTCAAATGTCAGCCTTCCTCTTGATGATAGTTTCTCGGATGAGCAACTCTTTGTGATTCATAGAGCTCCCTGGTATGCTAATATAGTCAATATTTGATGACTGAGTGAATGTCTTCTGAATTGTCCACCCAAGATAAGCGTTGATTTCTCTCTAAGGTACGACACTTTTACTTTGATGATCCATACCTTTTCAAATATTATTCGGACTAATTGATTCGAAGATGCATTCCTGATGATGAGTTTTCTTCTGAGTTGAGATTTTGTCATATGGGTGCGTATGGTGGTCATTTTTCAGCAAAGAAAACAGTCGCTAAAATTTTACAAAACAATTTTTATTGGCCTTCCATATTTAAAGATGCTTATAATTTTGGTAAGACTTGTGAGTTTTGTCAAAAATTGGGATCCATTAGCAAAAGAGACATGATGCCTATTTCTCCTATTCTTACTTTAGAAATTTTTGACTGTTGAGGAATAAACTTCATGAGACATTTTCCGGTTTCATTTGGAAATACATTTATTTTATTGGTTGTGGATTATGTTTCAAAATGGGTGGAGGTCGTTGCTTGCAAAACAAATGACCATCGTCTTGTCCTAAAATTTTTGCAATCTCTGTTTGCTCGCTTTCGTATGCCCAAAGCTATCATTAGTGATGGGAGTTCTCATTTTTGTAACAAACCATTTTCTACACTCATGAAAAAATATGATATCACACACTGAGTTTCTATCCCTTATCACCCTCAAACAAATGAACAAGCAAAATTGGCAAACAGAGAGATCAAAATTATTTTGGAGAAAACTATCAATTCTAATAGGAAAGACTGGTCAGTTAAACTTCTTGATGTTTTGTGGGCTTATATGACATCTTTTAAAACTAATCTAGGGATGTACCATTATCGATTACTTTTTGGTAAAACTTGTCATTTACCTGTTGATATTCAGCATCAAGCTCTTTGGGGTATAAAATATGTTAACATGTCACTAGATGAAGCTTCATGGTTGAGAAAATTGTAAATTAATGAATTGAATAAAGCTCATTGGGATGCCTATGACAACGCTCAGCTGGCAAAGGAACGCATGAAAGTTCTACATGATCAGAAAATTTATCCCAAGCATTTCACACTTGGCCAGGAAGCTCTTCTTTACAACTCTCGTTTACATATTTTTCCTGCTAAATTAAAATCTCGAAGGAGTGGGCCGTACATTGTAAAGAAGGTTTATCCTCACAGGGCGGTAGACATTGTCAATCTAAAGAATGACAATAGCTTCACTGTCAATGAACAACGTCTAAAGCCGTTTATGACTGCCTTTGATCCAAACGAAGAGATCTTGCTTGTGCAAGATTCCAGAGAAGTGTTTTGATCTTTTTCCCTCTTACAACTTTGTTTAATTACATTTTGTCTTTTATATTTATTTGTTGTTTTGCTTTAATTTTATATCCAATGTTTGATTGTTTGTTTTGCTTATTTATTCTTGTGGACTTTATTTTCTTTCGTTTGATTCATTGAGGATCATGTCTCTCACCAATTTAGTGGTAGCATGTGTGCACAGATTTTAAAAAAGAATTGCATTAATGTGATGCGCATTGATACACATATGATTGACACACACTCTATTTCTAGTATTTTGTGAAACATGAGCATCTTTGTGGAGTAGTTGAACGGAATTATTTTGTGAATATTTATTTTCAAACTTGAGCACAGAGCATGATTTTTTATGCATCATATTTTGTTGATATGTAGCTTGAAACACCGGAATGCTATACTCATTAAGATGAGACTTGGTGAGACTTTTGTAGAACGAATGACAAGTTTTGAATGACATCTTGCACATGCTTATATTTGTAGGGGGTTTGCTATGCATCTGCCTACACCCCGGCACACACTTCACATATATTTTTTTTTTTTTTTACACTCAATGCATTGAGTGTGTGCCGGTGTAGGCAGATGCAAAAATTTTTCCTATTTGTAGTGTTCCTCAATTTACTGTTCACTGATTTAACATAGGAGAAGTAAACTGCAGGACTACCGAGCCTTTTTCCAATTAAAAAAAAAACAAAGAAATGAGAAAAAAAAGAAAGAAAGAAAGAAAGAAAATATATATGAAAGCGATTTATGGAGTTTTTCTAAGTAAATAGCTATAAACAGTTACCCAAGACTTTGAGGGTTGAGTGTTCAACTTTTATAAACAAAGCTGACGTGAAACTTGCTAGTCCCTTGGGTTTTGAGGTAGTTATAATCAGCAATGATTAATCTTACAGTTGAAAAATCCTATAACAAATCATGGCTAGTAATGAGGAACACACAACCAGTTTAACTCCACACACACATTTGAGTTTTGAGACATTTGCCTTAATTCTATGTAAAAGATTGTTGAGATAGTCTTGGTGGGTATAGCCCCTGGGGGTTGAGTAGCAACGTGTCACTTTTGTGAGAATTCAGAATTTTGTTTGATTGCTTTTGTTTGGATTTCGATCTTTATGCAATATTCATTTCAATTAATTTTTACTATTTTGTTCAAGGATTAGCAAAATGCTAGTTGGGGGTATGATTGAGTTGGATTATTGCATATTTTATACATCTAGAACCAATATATTTTATTTATTTCATTACATTATTATTAGTTTTAGATGAGAAAATGGTTAAGATGCATAAATCTAATTTTTTATTTAAATTAATTTATAACATTGTTAATGCTTAATTTTTATAACTTGTGATTTAATTGGGCAATATTTATTTACATGTACAACATATTTTTTATATTCTATTCTTCATTTTTATTTTATTTTGTTTTATTTTTTTCTGATTTTTATTTTATTTTCTTTTTCAGGCCAATAAATGCAAAACATGAGAAAATATTAAAGTAAAAATAAGTAGAATTTTTTTTTTGGTTTTGGGTTTCTCAAAAAGCAACACATGCACACTGGGCAACACACTGGAAAGGAAAAAGAAACAAAACTCACGCACGCTGCATGGAAAATGAAGAAAATGAAGGGCTTTTTCGGAAAAGAACCTAAGGACACAACATGATTTTATTTCTTTACTTTCACTTTGGTTGGGGGATGTAAAAAAAATAGGGAGTTTTGAATTTTTTGATTTTCATTTGGACGCAACACGCATGTAGAGTAACGCTGCGGCTTGAAGAACTACTTTTGGGTCTAATTGCCGCTCCAACCTTCTCATTCATTGCTTGCCACCTATATCTCCATTCATTTGATTTTTTTTTTATTCCCTACTTTTTATTTAATTTCAATTTAAAGTTTATAGAGTATTTTTTAGATTTTTAGCTTAAAAGTTTGGACAATTTATTTGCTATTTATTTTACTTTATATCGTTATTTTTCTTGCTTTTTTAAGTTTTCATTTAACAGTGATTACAATTATTATGTATTAATTTTGAGAATTTATGATTTGAATATAAGGATGAATCTTAGAATCTTGATTTTGGGACTTTTCAATTTTTAACTCGTATTTTGTTAATTATTTTCTAATCTAATTTAATTCTTACTTTAGTTTTATTAATCTCTTAGTTTCATTGCATATTAGATTAATTAAAGCTTAGTTAGGACTTAAATAATTTCAATTTTATTGTTTAATTTTCAGATTAATTAAGATTGTTTAGCTTAGTTGATTCATTAATTGTTAATTTCAATTTGTTAGTCTTTTACATTTCATTTCGATACTCAAAAAACTAAAAACATAAATCTAGTCCATAACTAGTTTCCTTTTCATTTCTGTTGCACTCTACCGCTCATTGCACATATCACCATTTTTATTTTCTCTTTGTGAATATTTTTACTGCCTTTTACACGAGTTTGATTTTAAACAACTTTTTCCGAGAAGACGATCAATGAATTTTATTTTTAATTATTACATGACACCCTTCTGAACTTGTGATAGTCTTTGTGTTACTCATTTTTTAGTGAGTCAACCATCTCAACATCCAAACAGAGTCTTAGTTAATATACTTATTATCTAGCTAAACAAACATAAACATGAAAAATCCAAAATCCAATAAAACATTTTAACTAAAATTATTTAACTATTATTCACAAACTATTTTATTACTATTCACAGATTTCTTATCTCATCTCATTCCCTAAACTAGACCTAAAGAAAACCTAGATGAGAGGCCGACCAATAAACCCATCGTGATCAAACTAATTTGAGAAAGAGATGGAGAGGAAGAAGCGATGGTGATGACACTGATGACAGAGACAAAAATCAGAAGACACCAAAACCATATATGCATGCGAATGTACCAAACTTCCATGTAGTTTGATCTCCACAATCCAAACTTGCTGTGTGGTGATTTTTCTTGCATTGGCTGATTTGGTTGATTTTATATTGTATTGATAATTTGAATTATTGAACAGAAAACTTTAATTGTCAAAAAAGTATTTATTTATGCATTTCTAGTTGTATTTGAGATCTGGTCCACTAAATTTTTAAAAATAAATTACAATGAAAACTTAAATTTATCAAAAAAATAACTAAAATAAAAAAAATTAAAACTTATATTAAAGATATACAAGTAAAACAAATAAATAAAAACTAAAATATAACATAAATTATGCTAAAAAAAATAAATGTAATTGATTTGTAACTTCAATCCGTATTACAAGTAATAAAGTTTTAACTAAAATAATTTTTCTCGTCAGTTATTATTCACTACACACACCTCACACTCTATAAAAGTATAGAAAAAAAGTTATTAAATGTGAAATATAAAGATTAATAATGGCTGATACGTACATGACAAAACCCTTTTAACTATCCAAAAAGAAGTATCAAATTCTCGCAAAGCAATTCATGAAAGAGATTATTAACACACACCTAAGAATCATAGCGTTCATGACGAGCCACATGGGAAATGTGATGATATGTCTCAATCAGCCGAAAAGATGAGAAAAGAAAGAAAATGAAAGGTTTGATTACACATAGAATGTTACATATAAATTTTCTAGCTTGTCATTGTTAGCATATTTGTCAACGTTTGAGGAACCTCATTGATTGTTAGGTTTAATTGGTAGCGAATGAAAAGCACCAAATGAGTTGATGAAATCATAAATACGACAATTACGTTTGATAACAGATGCTACCCGCGGCCACATGACTCCTAGCCATCGAATCATCTCAGCAATTGGATTTGTCTCTAATGCATTTGTATTTTTTTAATTTTTTTTAGAAATATGTTTTAAACATCTTGAAAGTGGTTATCTCTTATAGTATTGGCATTGAATTAGCTAAATATATTTTCATCTTTAAATTTAACAAATATCATTCATATTTACTCCACATTAAATTAGTTAAATTATTTTTATCCAAACTATAAGTTATAGTAAATCTATTCTTCCTTTCAAATATGAAAAGAATTATAGCAAATCTAAAAATATTTTTTTAGATTATTATATTATAGATATGAGATTTTTTATTCATATGAGATTTTACCATCTATATACATATGAGATTATTAGATTATAGATTATTAGATTGTGAAAATAAAAATGAATATGATTTGTTGGAAGTTATTGAAGATTATGAAAATAAAATAAAAATGAATTAAAAATATAAATAATAATAAATAATAATATTTTATTATTATAGAAACTGTTATGACTAATTCAATGTAGATTTCAAGTTTTGAATGATTAGCTAAAGGTAAAAAAGTTACATATTAGTTAAAATTTGAAGAATAAGATGACCAATTCAATGCTAATTCTCTTAGTGGTGCAATAATTCAAGATTTACAATAATCTGATTTATTATTTGGAAAATTTGGTTTTAGATGTACAACAGATGGTGCAAAGATTTCATAATTGCACAATAGAGCATGTTTACATATTTTCAAATGGTCGAGTTCACACACATATGCAAGATATGTTGATCATTTAATGGTTTGGTGGGAGTTTGTTCCCCTTATATTTAGCAAGTCATTTGGACTGAAAAGTCTATGTAATTTTTCAATTTATGATGAAATGAAATTATGTTTTTCCTATAAAAAATAGATCATTTAGAAAAAAAATTAAAAAAAATACAAATTACTTGAGCGGTAAAATTGAAGGGTCAAACTCAGGCAGCATAGTATAATTTTTCATCATTTTGCCCCTTGCAAAGTTACCACTAGTTCAAATTAGTTTTTTGTGTGTTTTTTTTATTTTTAATTTTTAAAATGTTAAAGAAAAAAAAGACACAAATACACTAGTGGTAACATTTTTAACCATTTAAAAAAAAAAAAAACACAAATACCTTAGTGGTGACTTTGAGAGGACAAAAAAAATGAGGCTAACTAGTATTATTCTTTTTGAAATTTATAAATTTTGGCATGATTAGAGAATTAATTCGATTATTCGATACTTTCTTTTGGTTTATTTTTACAATGCAATTAAAGAATATATAAAATTTAAACCTTTCATAATTATAAAATAAGTTGCTTATTTTGAATTTATTCACGAGTCCTTGAAAATTTAAATCTTTTAAATTTATAATATATTTTTAATTGATGAAGAAAATGAGCAAATATTTTGAAGGATTAGATTATATCGAGATGATTGAAATAAGCTAGTTAAAATAAATTTATAAATTGACATTATTTTATATGATATGTTAGATTATCTATTTTATAATAAAAATAATTTTACAATTTAACGTACAACGTCAAGTCATCTTTAATTTATAAATTTACTTTTATAATTTTTTATTTTAACTAAAGCAATTCTCGTTATTAGACAAACACATTTAACTATTGTAATTAACTTAGAATTGAATAATTTTATAACAAACATCTGGTCTGATACAAAACTAAATAGTCCGACAAATTGTCCTTCCTGATTATTTTGCGGCATGTTGTGTTGTGCCCTTACCAGCAGCACACGTGACAATGACAAGCACCAACAGCAATAAATTGAAGCACGTGATCATTGTCAGCTAAACTTATCGATTGCTCTCATTTTACAAAATTGAGTACCATCAACTTTGGATTCTTACAACTGGTTTTTTTTTTTTTTTCAAGAACTAAATAGAGCATATAAATCCTACATTATCCATGTATAAATAATATAAAAATTAAATAATGTGTATATCTCTTTCGTAATTATAGAAAATATTTAAGATAAATAATTATGAAAATGTTAGTTAGTTTGTTGGTTTGGAGGTGAGACAAAATATAAAATTTTTATCTTATCTCATCTCATCTCATCATTATAACAATAAGTGTGTATGCAGTACATATATATGATGTAATATATATTATATTATGTAAACCCATTAGTTTTAGGCCTTGTTTGGATTAAAAAAATATTCTGAATTTATCTCATCTTATCTCATTTTATCTAATCAGTACAACTTTCTCAAACTTTTAAATAATAAATAATAAATAATTCCACTTTTTTTTTAAATCTCAAAATAAAAATTATATTAAAAAATTATATTTTAACAATATTTTATTCAACTATTAACTTTAATCTCATTTTATCTCAACTCAACTTACTATTCAATCCTCTCCTGATTTTCTTTTTGCCGCTAACTACAATGACCTCTATAATTAATTTTGGTTTTTCAGTTTGAAAATGGACAAAGGAAATACTTGGCTTTAAAATATACTTAAAAAAAAAGGCATTTGATGTTTTAAAACTTTTTTTTTTTTTTTAAATAATACCCAATAAACAAGTTGAACCGAGTACCCAACTTGAGATCTATTTGAGTTCAAGTTGAACTCGAATTTGGTTTCAATAAAATCATGCCGAGCTTGAACAAGTACTACTTGTTGATTACAACCTTCTTAAACTGATAGAAATAAATAGATATAATTATTTGTATTATAATTTTAATATTTTCTTCACATGTTGACTAGACTCTAATTCAATAAATAAATCTAACACGTGAAATATTTAATTAGATGAGATAGAGTGTAGAGTTAAAATTTGAATTCAAAACCTCTACTTTGATACTATGTAAAATCATCACTTGTTTCAAAAACTTAAACTGATGTGAAGAAATAAATTTAATTATTTATATTATATTTTTAACGATATCAATTTTGATAGTTTGAGATGTAAAGCATAGAACACCTTATGATTGGGAAAACCATATGTTGTCTTAAAAGGATCTAGTAAGCACCACTCGAAATCGACTCTCATTCTAGCATAGAGAAATTTTAGATGAGAAAAGAAAAGAGGAAAAGAAACAAAGATGAAATTTGAGATGAGAAAAGAAAGAGGAAAAGAAACAAAGATAACGTAAATTAAGTAGTTTGACTATATGTAATTTGGTTTGGCATCTTAGGTTTTTTATGTCTGAATTTTGGCCTTCTTTGATTATGAATATCTGTAACCTCCAGGTGTCTAGTTATAATTACGGTTTTCCTCCGCCATAAGTGAGTGCTATTAATAAAATTGGAGTACCGTCCTCTTTTTTTTTTTTTTAAAAAAAGTAGTTCAGAATATATATCTGTAATGCACAAACCTCAAGCCAATATGTCGTTTTTATTCACCTCTATTCTATTACACGTATCCATTGTAGGCGTATACAGGAATTGCATTGAGACAAATATATAAGACAAAACCAAAGTAAATATAATATAGTGCAGAAACAGTTATAGCCCATGGATACAAAAACCATGAAACCTACAGTATATTCCCATAATTAATTCAATTAGAGTTGTTTGAGATGGATGCAGCAATTTTTTACATCCTACCTCTTTGAGGACAGTTCATGGTTAAGACATGTTTGATGCAGAGATCTTTTCAATCACACTGGTATCTGATTCTAGCTGTAGTGTTCTATCATCATCAATTTCCTTCAAATTGCAAAATGATTAACATTAAAAAAAAAAAAAAAAAAAAACAAAGGAATTAATCTGAAAACTCTGATAATGTAGTTAGCTCTTCATGGTAGAGTTACCTTGGAATATGAAAGATTTAGCGGTTCACAGTGTGCCTGGGATGATTCTTCAAAACCAAATGAGGTTTCTAAAGTGGTGGCGTTTTTCCCTGAAGATATAACATATGGCTGACTGGGGAGGGTGCATTGGTTGCCAAGATTGTAAACAGATTGCCTCCAGCTTTCTTCATTCCCAGGAAATGTTCCCATTCCACTGCTTGAATTCAGATATCCATTTCCTTCACCAAAGCTGATTCCCGTCCGAGGCTGCTGTACTCCTGGTAAGCACATCGGGTGCAAACTCAATCCGTTTCTCATTGATAGCATCTGTAAAAAAAACCACAAGAGAGAGGTATATTGAATTGTTGTGAAAAACATAACAATCTCTAAAGTACCCAAACGTAACCAACTTATGCGTTGGTCCCAGAGAGGGCAAAAACACAAGGTAATATACACACAGTAGTTTCACAGAAACCACAGAGATTGTAAAAGTGAGCCATTCAAATCTGAAGACATTGACCAAATAATCATCATTTTTCTTTCTCTATGTTTTCTTTTTCTTTTTCCTTTCTTTTCTTTATCAATCATCATCAGACAACAGAACTATTATAAAAAGTTTGTGCATCACTACTAAGAAGTACTTTGATTCAAGGTTGAGTATAAACAGGAGAAAGGAAGGTCAACAAGAGAACAAGTTCCAGACAGACACTAAGGCCGCGTTTGGATTCGAAACTCACCTCAATTCACCTCAACTCATTTCATCATTACAACTTTTCCAAATTCTCACACAAAATATAATAAACAATTCAACTTTTTCAAATCCGAAAACAATAATAATATTAAAAATAATATTCTAACAAAATTTTATTCAATTCATCTAAAACTATCTCAACTCATCTCTGAATTCAAATAGGGCATAAGGAAAAAAAACAGAGAGAAAAAAGTGATGGTTTAATGCAGGAGATAGTTTTCATTAAGAGCTGAACAGTGAACAATTTTTTGAGTAATCAACTGCAAACAGGCCTTGCGGTTATTATTAATTTATGATAAAATTTTGAGATCACCAGCAATAATATATTTGAAGTTTGCAAGGTAACATTGTCAACCCACTGGATATAGTGCTTAGCTAGCTGGAACACATTGAAAAAACTTTAAAGAAATTTTTTTACAGGTAAAAAACTTTCAAGAAAATTCTATGCAATTGGCACAGTAAAAGCACTATATATTGGATAAAAGAAGCACGAGGAAAATTGCACAAGACCTTTTTGGCCTTTCTCCTGGGCTTTGGCCCCAGGGATTATTGCACAAGATCTTTTTGGTTTATTTCCAGCTTTTCCCCCTTTCTGTAGAAGTGTGGAAACTGGTATGGGAATGTTGTTAGGGATTGTCACCCCTATACCTCAATCTTTTTGTTTCTAATAATATTACTACTATGATTATGGGGAAAAAAAACACTTCATAAAATCTACATTGCTATAAGGGTGACTCTTTGCTTTAATCAGTCATTATGCAAAATTATCATCTCATGCATAAATCACATCCACAGATCATATTTCTTGCCTGTTGAATACTTGGAAGGGGAAAGCAAGGGGTGCATGAAAAATGTGCAAACATGATACAGATTCATGTACGAGCAAGTCATGTACATGCAAAAAATAAATTTTGTACATACAAGAATTTCCTTTTACTGGTAGTTTAAGAATTGGTTAGTGGTTGACTGGTTATACAGGACTGCCTGTTTCTAATGGCAAGAAAGTCATCCCATGAGATTCAAGAGGAAAACTCTTTCCTATCTGAGTTCAACAAGCTCATAGATTTTTCTTCATGATTCCTACATTGATCAATTTGTTTAGTACCTATAAATTTAAATTTAAGAGTAACACAAACTAGAGTCTCTTGCATGAAACATTGGTGAGACAACAATGGGGCTCCTCATGGTGTGTTTTCTATTTTCTTCAGCCCAAACAAGTTCACCAAATGAAACTTGTCCATCATTATGACCTCTGTACGTCATAATGACTGTACCATTGCCTCTCATAACTTTATAATTCTCCCGTGTCCTCACCATGACCTTGTAAATTGAAGCGCCTTGTCCAACATTGGTTAGAATCTGTTGAAATTCCTTAACCACAATTGTTGTAGTGTAACAATAGAAAACAATAAATGATGGGTAATTAAGATCAAGAGAAGGCCTTGTACAATTGTAATCTGATCCGATGATGGTCCAAATTTGCCAAATCTCAAGCTTTGTAGAGCATAAAAAAATCCGGTCCTACGGGATGTCACGAAAATGATTGTAACTAGTTTGCATGTTCCACAGTTCCTAGCTGGAACTGTCCTTGAACAAAAAATTCTTCTACTTGCATCCCCAATGGTTGTACATGCAAGCTAGATGCTCTTCTTCAATTAACCCCATATAATATAAGAATAGGCATTTTATCATTTTAAATTGGGACCTTAAGATGGGGAAAAAAACCTTTTGCAAACAACAAAAAGGAAACAAGCCAAAGTTATCAGTTGACATAAACCCAAAAGACCATTGACTGAAAGAGAAAACTCACCTGTACCTGAACCTGAAGCTGCTTCAAATAATCGATCGCTTCATCCAGCATTGAAGCCTTATCAGTCTATCACAAAAAATTGAAAACAAAAGTACTGAAGCAACTTTATGAAAAGTCCAGCTCAAATAGTAGAAGAAGAAGAAGAAGAAGAAGAAGAAGAAGATAGATTTAATGTACCTTATTAGAATTTGGAATTAGGTTCTGTAAGGCTTTCATTTTCTCATTAATCTTACTCCTCCTCCTCTGCCGACCAATCAATGAAATTAACACGAACACAGAAATCATAGTTCCGCATGGAAGATTGTAAATTAACGCATTTCTACGCACAAAAAGATTGTAAGATTGTGGGCCAACCTTTTCTGATAAATTATGGACTTCAGCAGCTCTGCTCCTCTTCGATGAAGAACGAAGTGGGACTGGCTTGGCTTTTACTTCTGATCCGCCCGCAACCTTCTAAGTTGGACATCAAGAATCCACTTACTCTTAATTTCCCAAAATTAGAAAGAAAAATTAAAACTTTCAATACTTAGTCTTAATTATCTAAAACCAGAAATAATTCATTGCACTCTGCTGGCCTAAAATTTAAATTTGAACTCTTTGAAGCCAGAGAAAATAATTGATTAACCATTCGAGGAATTCAATTTCTTTTCTTTTTCAAGATTTTCCCAACAACCAAACAGAAGTCGGAAAATTAAAATACCTCACTATCACAACTAAACTCGCAGAGATTATTCTCAAACGAAACTCTCCTTTCCTTCGCATTAGAATCCACAACGCCAGCCGAAGAAAACGTCTTTTCATCGCTCACTTTCGCGTCGGCAATGAAATAACCGCCGGGATTGGAGATATTGACGCCGTACGAAGATTCAACAGCGGCACCCGAGTTTCGGTCTCGGACTCGGCTCTCCGACTCCGACTCGTACCGGTTAGCCGATCGAATGAACCCCCGACAATTCTCCCCGGAGAAAAATCCTCCGGCGGCCGACGTGGCCTCCGGTGGTTGTGGTAGTTGCGGTAAATGGTGTAAATGCCCGTACTTGGTCTTCGAAGAAGAGAACGAATTGTGGTGCAAGAACTGGTCGAGAAAGGTAGACACAGACATTTCTTCGGACACCGGGGCACCACCCGTAACCGAAGATGGGGCTGCTTCGTACATATCAGCCAGGGGAAAGGAAGAAGAATAACCGGGGGCTACGTTTCTTGTCCGCGTCTTCCTTGGGTGACAGAAAAACTGTCTCTGATCATACGTACCCTTTTGGCTTTATTCTGAACTTTTTCTTCTCTCTTTCTTAGCTCCATTTAAGAGGGTTTAAGCTTCTCTAATGGAGGTTTTTGAATCTTGATTACTCTCCCGCCCTAATCACCATAACAAGAAAGATTGCATGTGGGTTTTTTTATTGGATTTTCTGTCACTCTTTTTCAATGAATGAACGCCTGTACTTCGTCAGCACGAGGTGTAGAAGTCAAAGAAATCGTATTCTTCACCGCCTCATCCAACCTAACCTCTACCATAGCCTGCATGCAGACTTTATGGAGCTACAGAAGGTGCAAATCCCGAGGCTACTTTCGTTGTCGTGTTGCCAATATACTCCAATAAGGTCGATCCACACGCCGCATGGGCCATGTACGCGGTTGAATTTTCGAGTAACTTTTCTCTTTCTAAAAATGAATTTTACGAAATTGAGAACATACAATTTCTTAACTCTGTTTTCAAATTTTCTTCGGGCAATGATCCACGATTCGTTTGTTTTTATTTTTATCATGTTATTATTATGATTTTTTTAAATTTTTATATAAAATATAATAAATAATTTAATTTTTTTAAAATTTAATTTAATTTTTTTAAATATAATAATATTTAATTTAATTTTTAACTTTCATTTCAATTTATCGAATCTTAATTCAAAAAACAAACGAGACTAAGAGCAGGTTTGAGGGTGAGATGAGAATTTTATATTTTATTTTTAAGTTTAAAATATTATATTTTAATATTATTATTATTTTAGAATTTAAAAAATGTGTATTGAGATTTGAAAAAATTAAATTATTTATTATATTTTGTATGGAGATTTGAAAAAAGTATAATGATGAGATGAGATGAGATGAGAATTTTGTATTTTGTTTTGATTATCAAACCTGCCCTAAATGTTGTACAATCTTTTTTAAAAGAGTTAGAATCATCATTAAAAAATTATTATTATTATTTTTATATAGATCTTATATTTACTTAATTTTTATAAAAAAAAATTATTTTACACTTGCACACTCTACAACTATAAATATCATTTATCTTTTCTTCTTGTTTAAAAGCACTAGTAGTAGACTAAACTTAGCCAAATTTTGACCAAGTTTAGGTAGGTTGCACAAAAATCCACTATAATTGACTCAATAAATAAACAGTAATTTCACCTCAAAATTTATCAATAGTAATTGACTCAATCTTCTTGTTCCTCCCGCGCAAGAAGAAAAGATAAAGAAAAATTCATCTTACTCCCGTGCAAGAAGAGAAAGATGAAGGAACACCAGCTTCAGTTGATGGGCTTCAAGAAATATAACCATTAAAAAAATATAGTCGTTGAAAATAAAGTTGTTGGTAAAAATACTGCAGAAAAAATATATCTATTATGAATATATGACTATTAAAAAAATATGACCGTTAAAAAAACATATCAGTTGAAAGAATATGACCATTGTAAAAAAAATACCGTCAGAAACTTATATCCGTTAGAAATAATATGAATGTTAGAAAATTAATGTGTATTTTTTTAATAACAAATAAATATTCAAATTATAATTAGAATTAAAATAAATAAAAAGGTCAAAATTAATATTTTAATAAAATAATAATAAATTTAAAGAGTCTATTATTTGATATTGTTAAAAAATAATTAGTTAAATTTATAAAAGTGAATTGTCTAACCAAATTTTGGCAAAACTTTGCTGAATCTCAGCTCTCCAAACTTTCTCTCACAACGAAAAATTTACAACTCCTAGTCATTCTTGCTCTGTGCTGCAAAATTCATGTCTTGTGTTCTCATTATTATTATTCTTGTTACTTATAACTTGTATTTAGCTTCTTGCTCATAGTAAAAAAATCTTAAGACTATAATATTTATATGGACAATTATACTATGTCAATCCAAAATTAGTCAATATTTTATTTTGGACATCCTATGTTAACCAAAAAAAAAAAATCATTTTTTGTTGATATTTGTATTGAGGATCTACGAATTTCATGCTTGTATTTTACTCCGGGTAGTTATCTAATTGGGTCTTGCCACCAGTACCGGGAGAAGGAGCTGATAGTTTGGAAGGCCGATAAGTCCAAATGTAATTTTTTATTTTTTGTTTTTATTTCAATCATTTTTTATATATCTTTAAATATTTAAAAAAAATAAAAAAATAAATTTATTAATAATCACTTTTTTATAGGATTCTAATCGAGCCGAGCCGAGCCGAGCCGGTCTTGTCTTTGATTTGCCGAACTCTGCTCGACTCAAAATACTCGAACTCGAGATTTTTTTTTTATTCTTTGTTCGAGCTCGACTTAATAAGTTAAACTTTCAACTTGAACTCGAGCTCGAGCTCGAGCTCGAGCTCGAGCTTGTCCCACAAACGAGTTCAAGTTGAGCCGAGTTCGAGCTCGAGCTCGAATTGTTTTTTTTTTAATAAGATTTAATAATTAATAAATTAAATAAATAAAAAATAAAAGATCTAATATTAAATTTATACAACTAACAAGTGAAACCTCTATTGAATTATAAAATTTAAAAAAAATTATAAATAATTAATATATACCTAGTTGATATTTATCCAAAATAACAATATATTACAATATATTATATGCTCATATATATTATAAATACATACACTTAATATGATAGTATATATCTATTTCATATATGGTTTCCACACACTAGTATATGAAATTATTAAATTTTATCAACTAATTATTATACAAATTATAAAATATACCTATGAACGAAATATATTCACTACATAGACATAAGTAATTATATTACATATTATATATTTAATTATAAAAGTGGTGATAATTATATATTATTAGCTAATACTTATATATATGCATATATACATTGGTGTATCGTGTATGTATATATTTATCAATATATGAAAGGGTTTTAATCAAATTGAGTTAATGAGTCGATTCGAGTATAAACAAGCGGGCCATAACAAGCCTTACTCAAGTTGAATCGAGTAGGTATCTGCTTGCACGAATGATCTTTTTTTTTTTTTTTTTTTTTTTCACGAGTTGAATTTGATTTGAGTTTAACAGAGGGGGGTATCAAACAGACTGATTCATTTACAGCTCTACTTCATTAATTATTAAGTAAAAAAATGTAAAAGATTAAAAAAAAAAGTCCATTTTGTTGGTAGGGATTCTTTGTTCAAGTTCAACTAGCATTTTCCTATCTAATTTTAGCATATTACAACAAAAAAACAATCTGAATGCACCTAACACTAGGAACCCAAAGAAGTTTTGACAAGAGAAATGAAATTTTGGCAAGAGAAATATTTTAGCCATAAAAGAATGTTAGAAAAATAAATTCACAAACTGACATGGATTAATGTAATATGTAATTAGATTGTAACAAAATTTTTTATTATAAAATAAATCTAACATATATATCGTCATGTTAATTTTTTAATATATTTTTTGTGGTTGTAGCAATACTTGATTGACAATGCTGGAAAGACATGCAAAATTTAATACGTAAAATAAGTTTTGTTACAAGTCATTGTATCCAATGCAACACTTGTTTTGAGATTTATTATAATTATATAAGAAAAAAAAGACTACAAAACTCGTATTTTTTTCATTTTATAAATTGACGTGGAAGTTTCTACATTATTATTGATATGTTGTATATGTTAATAAATAATCTTACAAATAGAATTTTTTTACATAAGCAGGAGTAGTAATTAGACAGATCAGTAAAAGGGTATATACATTAATCTCATAAATATATATATATATATATATATATATATATTTATATTTATGTCCACAGAAGAGTTTTAGATGGATGCACTTGAGGGCTGAGGGAACCAAGTTTTGGGGGAGGGCTTCGACTATATTAACATTAATGGTAATTCAAAGCAAGAATAGAATTCGATAAGGTTTGCCTCCTCCCATGACTATGATAATAAGCTTTTTATATTTGATTTGGGTGCATGCATGCAACCGGAGACTAAGGGCTCGTTTGTTTTCAGAGATGAGATGAGATGAGATGAGATGAGTTGAGTTGAGATTAAAGTTAAAAAGTTGAATAAAATATTGTTAGAATATATTTTTTAATATTATTGTTGTTTTGGGATTTGAAAAAGTTGAATTGTTTATTTTATTTTGTGTGGAGATTTGGGAAAGTTGTAATGATGAGGTGAGATGAGATGAGATGTTTTTGGAAAACAAACAAGGCCTTAGCTTCTGAGTTCTGGGGGCAATATTACTAAGTCTTGTCTCATCAGTACTGTTCCATATATATAAATATAATTTAATTTACTTTTGACCAATCATATTAAATGAATGAGTATATTAGTGCATAAAATCACTTATAATTAGATTTTTCTTTTATATATATATATTTGTTAGGTATTTTGGAGCAATAGTACTATTGTGAGGAGGAATTAATGATGATCTGGTGATCTTGATAAGTAAAAAGGTGGTAGGAATGAATGGTAGTACTGTAAGTGGGTGAGGAAGTCTTCATGTAATCAATCATGCACATTTCCAGCTTGTCCAACATTGATTACAATCCTCCAAAACTCCTCAATCACAACTGTTGTAGTGCCATGCATGCACATGAATAGAAAACAATAAATATTGATGATGGGTACGTAATAATTAAGCTGATCAGGAAATGGCCTTCATGTGCAATTATAATCTGGACCAATGATGGTTTGAAGTTATGATTCATTAAGGCTTCGTACAACTTAAGAAATTCATGACATAATCAGATCTAGATCTGGGGTTATATCATATAAAAAGATTAAACCTGTGTCAAATGCTTAATTGCACCGGAAAAACCTGACCTGTTAATTCTTTCATGGCCATTAATGGAGAAGAAACTTGACGTTTATAATTTCCACTCTCTTCTTGAATTGGGCTTGATCTGCAGCTGTCAGGATGGCACTCTTTATAGCTGCAGGACGACTCCAATATTCTGGGTCATGTACACCTTTCAAAAGAGCAGCAACACCAGCAACGCGAGGACATACAACACCAGCATCGATGCCCCATGCATTAACCTATAATCAGGACTATATATAAAGATAATCGTCCTTGATAAGACTGGCCTACTGGTGATTTTGGCGGCCAAGCGCCTAAAACGAGTGACCCAGGTGCCATTACATCTGGATTCAAGATACTTGGAAAGCCTCGAGAATTAAGGACCCAGCCTTGAAGCATAACTAGCCACATGCAACTGGTGCAGGCTTTGTCCCCAGAATAGTATCATGTTGGAATATCATGCATTGACCCCAGGATTAGAGTTTACATATTCAAGCAGAAAGGGTGCATCATTTGTGCTAATTAATACAAGACAAGCACAAGAAATTCCTCCCGCCTTGAATAAATGTTGGTCATTATCTGCAATTAAGACAGCTCCCTGCATGCATGTTAATTTGACTCAATCATAAAAAAACATTTGCATGTCAAGATTTCCAATGTCGCATACCATAATGCCTTTAGGGATGTCGGTTAATAGCACGCGATCATCAAAGATAATTCGAGAAGCTCCTATCATACACCAAAGGCAAAATTTTGTAAAGAGGTGTTACTTGGATATAACTAGGCTGGTTTGTGATCCAACAATTCCTAATCTATTCTCAAGCATCAATGACCCAGTAAAGATAGGATCAACGGAGTCTGCTGTGACAATCAATACTCAAAACCCATGGAAATCCATTAATGTGTAAAGTCAAGGCCTATGGCTTCATTTCTTGCTGAAGTTGTAACCAACGTGTAAACCCTTCTTTGTAGCATTAAATGAAGCTGTTGCTAATAAATCTTGTTCTAGTAGTAAATCATCCATGCCAAAGGATGTGCTAATTAATTATATTAACACAATCAACAGGCTAGGGTGTTAAGGACGTGTTTCAACCAATAAAGTAACCTCAAATTTGCCTATCCATGCCATGACCCTTATAAAAGTGGGCGTTTGAACACCGGACATGGCATTGAGTGACAACTCGGCATCCTCTTCTCCTTCACTAGGTTCGGCCTCCTCATTTTCAAATTCTTGGCTTGAAGATTTTTCATGTTCATCATCTTTAATCATAACAAAGGCTTTACCTAATTTACAAGAGTGCTCCTTACTCCACTTGTCTCCACGTTTGAAGCACAATCCCTTCTTAATCCTCTATTGAACCTCCTCTCTAGAGAGTTTCTTAACCTCATAAGGCTTAGGCTTAGAAACTTCCCCCTCAACTTTACTCTTCCAAGGTGATTTGGTTTGCAAAGGTTTTGAAACTTTACTTCCCACATCCTTGGAATACTTTCTCTCTATGGTGTTGCTTTCTTCAAGGATTTTGGCCATCCTCATGACCTCTTGGATTCTTGTAGGTTGCTTCAACTTGATTTCATTGGCTACCCAAGGCTTCAACCTATCAATGAATGTACCCACAAGTGCCTCTTCGGACCACCCTCTTACTAAGGTTTGCAATTGCCGAAACTCTTCAATATAGTGATGAACATTGCCTTCTTGCTTCAATTTGGCAAGTTGCTCATGATGATTAATGGTGGGCGATAGGCCAAATTGTAACAAAAATTCTTTTTCAAATGCAGTCTATCCCAATCTCTTCTCATCCTTCTCATTTTGGTTATGGATTCACCTCCACCATTTGCTAGCTTTTCCTTCCAAGTAAAAACATGCCGTAGACACCCTCTCTATTCTCGGCACCTCATAAGTGTGGAAGTAGTGATCCACCTTGTCAAACCATTCATAAGGATCTCTCCCATTAAATTTGAGAAAGTCCACTTTAGGTCTTTTGAGTCCCCAATCATAAGCCCGGTTTCCCCTTCTTTCCTCATGGAAATCATCATCCTGTCTTCTTCCATGGTTGCCTCCATTTCTCTCATAAAGATTGTGTCTTCTATCACCACGGTTATGATGGCCCCAAGGCCTCTCTTCCTCATAAGCATATTTGGCCTCATGGCCATCTTCATATCTTGGCTCTTCATACCTCACATCTTGATGTCTTCCTCTAATGCTCAGGCTTCTATGGTGACTTCCACCTTGAATCCATCTCTCAATCGCAACATTATCATGTTCAACATGTCCACCTCTTCTCAACTCAACTCTCGATGACTCTTGCATTGACTGAGACACACTTGTTTCAACACCATCTACAAAAGCATCTTGCCTTTGTCCATTAGTCTTATACCGTGGGGCTTGGCCTTCAACAATTCTTCTTTTAATCCTTTCAATGCTCTCATGTGTTTCTCTTATCATAGTCTCCATAGCTCTTCTATGCTCTTCACTATCTCGCGTATTGACATTCATAGCCATCCTTAGTTCGGTCATAATGGTGTTGACCTCACTAAGAATGTCCATGACCTTGGCATTGTGCTTTTCAAGCACTTCAATTCATTCCCGGTTGGAACTCTTGTTCAACTCGGCTTCTTGATTGGACCCGGGCATGGTACTTGCAAACTACACTCTTGAATCACTTGCAAGCTAACTTGCAAACTAAATTTTTCTGGTTGATGAAGCTTGGACAGCAACTTGCAACCACTTGGACAGTAGAATGGCCTCAAAAAGTCCAACCTTGAGTTGTCCACCTTCGTGGGTGGGAAACCCCTCTTGCACACTCACGGTCCAACCTTGGATAGCAACTTGCAACTACTTGGACAGTAGAATGGCCTCAAAAAGTCCAACGTTGATTTGTCCACCTTCGTGGGTGGGCAACCCCTCTTGCACACTCACGGTCCAACCTTGGATCCTCCACCTTTAATGGTGGTCGATCCCTTCAATAACACTACTCCGTCCTCCACCTCAACCCCCAAACTTCGTATTTCACAATTAATAATAAAAATAAATGGGATCCAATGAGGGACTCCCCCAACCAACTTACAAAGTCTTTGGGTTAACGTGTCGTTTACCACTTTGAGAAGTTAACTTCTCAAAAATCACCAAGCAAGAATCCTCTCAACGAAAGCACCAATTAATGTTAGGGACTTCACTATGAACTTCATGTCTAGGTTCTCCTTGTGATGACCGAATGCCCGTTCCTCTCTTGCTTGATTCTCAAACAGTGGTTGCCAAGATGTCAAATTTGTTATGGTGAGGTTAGATGTTTAGGCTAGAATTGGGGTATGGAATGTTGGAAAGATGATGGAGTGTATGGGTTCCAATGGATGAAGGAGGCGCACGACAATGGTAGGGAATTAGGGTTGGCACCACTTAGGGTTTAGGTTTAGGGTTTGGAAGATGGATGATGGAGGCTAGGGTTTTGGAATTACGGTTTAGTGATTGGGAGGCTAGGGTTGGACGGATTTGATAGTTGAGCGATTTTAGGAAAGTTTCCTAAAATCTTGGGATTCAAATGGTGAAGTATATGGCTGGCTATAGGGAATAGTAAGGTGCAATTAGGGTTTCTAGAATATAGGAACACTAATATGGAAATAGTGGGTGGCGGCTAGGGTTAGTTCAAATTAGGCAAGTAGTAGCCGAATTTGAATTGGAACCAAAAAGGAAAGTGTGTTTTGGCTAGGGTAAAATGGATGAAGCAAATAATTTATGGAAAGTTGACAAACACTTGGGTTGGTCGAAAATAGGGTTTGGATGGATTGGAAGAGCAATGGAATGATGAACACTAAGATCACAAAGATGAACACTCAAGAATAAAGAAAGAATAGTTAAGAATTTGAATGAACAAAGATAACAATTCAACCAATGATTCATGGATTGCACACTAGTTGAATAAACCTCATATATTGATAATGACACAACTTGGATTCACGAATTGCACCAAGTTGCAAGAACAAGATAAATGAATTATACCTATTCAATGAATTGCAATGTGTAATCCTCTCTTTGGGATTCACAAATTTCATCCAAAAAGTCCAAGTGCAAAGACACTGTTTATGATCTCTCAAACAATAATCCTCTCTCTAGGGTATTTGCCAAAAGATTCTAAAGCAAGTAAATGATGCCCTATTTATAAGCAATACAAATTGAAAACCCCCAATAGATCCATTGAAAATAAATAAATAAAAGAAATAATGATAGTGGCATGGACCAAGCTGGCCGTGGCATGCATGGGCCCATGGTGGGCTAGGATGGTGCATGGTGGTCTATGGGTTGGTCCATGGCTAGGTGGCACAACATGGCTTGTTGATGGGCATGGCATGGTGCCATGTATGGGCTTGCTGATGGTGAGCCATGTGTGCGTGTTGCATGGCCCAGGTTGGTGGCCTGGGCATTGGCTCTGCATGGCCCAAGCTGGTGGCTTAGGCGTTGAGACTGCAAGGCATGGGCTGGAGCCATGCGTTGGATGGCATGCTACTAGCCTTGCATGCAAGGCACGGCTGGAGCCGTGCGCTGGATGGCCTGTGAGGGCATGTCACTAATCTCGCTAGTGTGCGGCAGGTGGGCTGGGGCATGTCTGCTGTGCGGAGCAAGGACGCGCGCATGAGTGTTGTGCAACGCTGGGGGCACGCGCATGACCCTGCTGCACCTGGGCATGCACAGGGCCACTCGGCGCAAGGGAATGCGTAGGGGCATGCGCATGCCAGGGCCACTAATCTCGCTAGTCCGCATGCTAGGCGCCCCTTGCTTGCCATGGCACGAGCCAACACATGCTTGTAGGCTGGCCAAGGGGTGTGTCCTCGTCATGACCAAGGCATGGATAGCATGTCTAGAGGTATCTTTACGTGGGGGGGTCTAATATTTCTCCCCGTGTGGCTGTCACACGCCGCAGCGCCATAATGCATCTGTTGGCTACACACACCGCACCAATAGATTATCCACCTCAAGATCTTCCAGATTTTCCCCACCCCATATCACAATCACCGACGCATGGTCTCCACGCGCCACCCCAAGTATGAGTGGAGAAACTTGGCCCACCGCAGTCTAGTCCATCCGATGTCAGTCTTCCTACTATGTTTCTGCTTTCCCTAACCGATGATTTTGAGGAAGAGAATACGAGTCTCTTCAAGAAACATCTCCAGACATCAAACCACAGTGTACCTTCAACTCCCACTGCCTCTAGCGATGGTTTCATAGTTCGCACAACTGTGGGAATTGCAAAAAACCTTCATTTAATACGACACCCGCTTTGCAGGGTATGGATGGGACCAAGTATTTGGTCCTAAAATCTCTTTTTTTTTTTTTTCTTTTTTTTACTTTTGCGCTATGATTGTTGTAATAGGGTGTTTGTTAGGGAACCCCACTCTCTCATCTTGTATCTCGTCTTCCTTATCTGAATGATATATTTGTTTGCTTAGGAAAAAAAAAAAAAAAGAATTGCACAAGGAGGAAATTGAAATCTCGTCTAGCCTCACTCAGAAGTTCCCTTCCACCTGGTTGAAACTTTTGTAGTCATTTGATCATCATTGAAACTCTCACTCTCTGACCATACTCCACCTTCAAAGACACCAATAATGACATTCATCTTTTCCAAATTTTGAAATAGACCATAGGCTAACAAGAGGAATTCACGATAATTATGAGTGGTATCAAGCTTTATAGTCTTGTTTCTGTAAACTGAAATGAAGGTTGGAGACATATTTAGAGACTCTAGTTCATCTAGAGAGAGGAGCATTCAAACCATGAAGAACATGATGATAGGTATATATATAAGTACTAGTGAGGTCACTCGAGAATGAAAAGATGTAGTCCTAAAAAAAAGGTACTAGTGAGGAGGATAAATGGCCACCTAATGCTAAAGGATTTGGAGTGTGGAGGGAATCAAAATCAATGGAGTGGTACCGCCAATTATAAGAAGAGTAATGATACACCTATAATTTTTTTACAACTCATTTTAAATCAACCAATATAATTGTAACACTTCATTAAAAAATAGGTAATGATACACCTACAACTTTCTTACAATTATTTTACAATTCATTTTAAATCAACTAATGTAATTGTGTCACTTCATTAAAAAGTTATTTCAAATTTACATAACTAACAAGCTTCATTTTAAGTATAGATGTAAAATAGTTGTAGACTAGTTGACGGTAACAAAGACCAGCTTGTTCATTATATGGGCTATATCAAGATGGAATTTATTGAAAAATCTAAATGATCTTCCTCTACAATATATATGGTTCACGTTTTAATTGATTCTTCTCTGTATTTATTATTATATGCAGGTACACTTTCAAAAAAGCTAGGCCTTGAGAAGCTATATATTCGGCTCCTTATAAGAATTTAGGATTCGTTTGAATAGTGAGATGAGATGGGATGGTTTTAGATGAGTTGAGTAAAATATTATTAGAATATTATTTTTTAATATTATTATTGTTTTGAGATTTGAAAATTTTGAATTGTTTATTATGTTTTGTATGGAAATTTGAAAAGATTGTAATGATGAGAAAATGTGAGATAATTTATGAATCCAAACGAGGTCGTCTCATGAATTAATTAGTTTTGTTCTTCTATAGAAACATGATAGAACTAAAACAAATTAGAACTTCTTCATTCTTGTGTTTGGCAAGAAATGTTGAAAATCGAAAGATAAATTAAAAGGTTTTTTTTTATAGTTATTTTAAGATTAAAAAAAAATCATGAGAAGAGTGTTTTGTATTAAATTTGTCACTATGCATAAAATAATATTACTATTTTTATGACTTTATAACTTAACGGTATTGATCTTCTAAAATAAAATTAAGATAAAAATAAAAATAAAAAAATAACTTAACGGTATTGATCTTCTAAAATAAAATTAAGATATTAAAAAAAATAAAAAAATAAAAATAAAACTCATTGTTCCACCAAAGATGTAAGAGAACACAAAGAATTGCTACACTTAAACTCCACAATGAGAGAGCATTTTTTTTAGAACATAAAATCAGCATCTTGTTCAACCTTCAAATACTTCAATAAATGCTTAAACACACTTGATTGCAACAACTACCATATTTAAGACTTAAAACAAGTATTGAAGATGAAATAAATGCAAAAATCAATCGATCCCAAATGATATTGATTGAAAATTACATCCCACATAGGAAACATATTTTTGAGGTATTCTGTTAATAGTAATGAAAAAGTAATGAAAAAATAATAATAGAATATTAGATAATAATGAATAATAGTGCAAAATAAAAATAACATAATGAATAGTAGTGAAGTATTGTCAAAATATCTAAGAATACCTAAGTACTCAAATTAGGTAAAGCTATTCCATCAATTTCTTTTGACTACCCATGTAGATGATTGATCATCAGCTTGCCACTTCTTGCAAAGTCACATCATGCCACATCATCATACATGCTACATCATTCTGCTCCTTTTTAATCATGAAATTCTTCCAGTTGTGCTTCAGTCCCTTGTGGATGACTCATTCAGTCTATATCATCACTTGTTCCATGAAAAGATGATTGGGGAGGTCTCCCTGTCGAAATCAAGATCAACCGCTTCATCCAAGCAAGGCATGTACATGCTAGAAAAGCTTGCTCTGTCCCCTTTGCCTCTTGAATTGCTACTCAATATCCAGACCTTTATCTTAGATAGTTCTTAACCTCACTCCAAGTCTTAATACTAAACATGATGGTACGCATTGCTTCCTCTTGTTTGCAGTTGCGGCAAGAGACATGACCAGGCTCTTGCACAACCAAATTGATCATGGACAATGCCCCTAGACATGATATTGGCCTTGCTAAATCAACCAAGGAATCTGGAGAGCATTTAGGCCAAAATATGTTGCATCTAGCCATGGTGATCCCTACATAGTGTTTAGTTTGAGAGAGAGAGAGAGAGAGAGAGAGAGAGCTAGCTTTGAAGGAATTGTTAACTTGTCCATCAGTCAGGCTCTACAAAATGGTGCCATAAATATTTAACAAAAACTCTGCAAAATGGCGAGTCTTCCAAATCAGACTACTCTGAGATGGCCACCACCTGTCCTAAATGAACAAGACATTAAAATGTGATGTGATCATCTACATTCTGTAACACCAATTGTAATGGATCAAACTAGAAAATAATGGAAAGCAACAACTCTGATGGAAAATTCATATGTATTCAGTAGAAAAGGATAATGCTCTCTTCGAGGGAAAGCTTCTCCATAGATGAAACAGAATAACAAATTGAATATCAGGTTCTGGATGCTTCGTTAGATAGTTACTATGCTAGATATAGTAGTGCTATTGTAAAGACAAAATTGACCCTTACATTACTCGGTTACAAACTAAAGGAAATAAAAGAGCATACGAAAATAAAAGAGTATAAGTAAATCATGGATAAAGCCATGGGCCCATTCGAAGCCCACATAAGTCACCTTCATCATTCACTAGCCTTACCCCTTGCTTAAGGCCCACTGCCCTCATGTCAGCCCACTCCAACTCGTGTCTTAACTTAAGGAGAGAACCTTCTGGAAGAACTAAACCCTAAAGTTGTCGACATCTCTAACTCAACACTTCAACAATGTTGTTCTCCCCCTTTCCATCCGGCGTGTAACAACTCTCCTCCCTATCAAAACACCTTGCCAACAAGGTGTGGGTAATCGGTGCAAAGTTGCGTGTATGGTTCCCAGGAAGCCTTATCTTTAGTCTGACCATTCTAGCAAACCAAGAACTTGACCATGGTAAGTTTCGAACCTTCTTCAATCTACGATTGATAACTTCTTTTGGTTTCGATTTCAAGATGCCATCTTTGTCAGTGGGTGGAAGGGTGGGGATGATACTAACTTGGTTTCCTAACTTCTTTTTCAATTGTGAGACATGGAAGACGTCATGCAGTTAGGCCGATGGGGGTAATCGAAGACGATAAGCTACTTCTCCAATTTGCTGCACCACCTAAAAAGGCTCATAAAAATGCGGTGAGAGTTTCAAGTTTTGATGACGGCAAAGTGATGATTGTCTATATGGTTGGAGTTTTAGGTAAGCCCAGTCTCTGATTTGAAAATGTTGTTCCTTTCTATCTTTGTCTACGTATTTCCTCATTCTCTCCTGGGATCTGACCAAGTTTTGTTTCAACCGGGCCCAAAGTTGGTTTCTTTCACGCAAGGTAGTCTCAACCTCCTTTAATCTCACTATGCCTACTATGTAGCTTGTTAGCTTAGGTGGTGTGTAACCATACAGGGCCTAGAAAGGTGTTATTTTACTCGAGGCATGCTGGCTCGAGTTATAGCACTATTCTGCCAAGGCCACCCAGTTAGACCACTCCTTAGGTCGATCACAGACATAGGATCTCAAGTAGTTCTCCACCCATTTGTTAATAGCTTCGGTTTGCCCATTTGTTTGCGGATGGTAAGCCGTGTTGAATGTTAACTTAACCCCTTGTAAGGACAGTAGTTCTTGCCAGAATCTGCTAGTGAAAGTTGGGTCTCGATCTGAGGTGATTGAGTTGGGCATCCCATGAAGTTTAAAAATGTGTTTGAGGAAGAGGTGGGAGATAGTTTTAGCAGTACATAGATGAGAAATTGGTATAAAATGAGAGTATTTAGTGAACCTGTCAACTACTACCCATGGGCATTAAAACCACTTGAGTTGGGCAAGCCTTCAACAAAGTCCATGGTGATGTCAGCCCATAGTTTTGAAGGAACTGGAAGAGGTTGGAGAAGCCCATTGGGAAGTGTGTTATCCTTCTTGACAGTTTGGCAAATATCGCACTCTTTCAAGAAATTTCTCACATTAGATTTCTGGTCAGGCCAGTAAAAATCCCTCTTAACCCTATACAAGGTTTTGTCAAAGACCAAGTGGCCCCCTAGGAGACTACCATGTAGTAAATCTAGTAGCTTGTGTATGAAGGAGGGGTTGGCAAGGATGTAAACTCTGTCCGTATAAAATAGAATGTCACTCTTCATTGTGTAAGGGGGTTGCAGTTGCCCCTACTTGTGTTTCTCCCAAAGAGCCTTAATTCTGTCATTGCTAGTGTATAAGACCTTTATCTCATTCATCCAGTCTCAGTTTGGGAAAGAAATAAGACACACCGTCACCTCAGGTTCCCTCTCTTGCCTAGATAAGGCATCAGCTACTAGGTTCTCCTTACCCGTTTTGTACTCAACTACGAAGTCGTACCCCGTGAGCTTAGCAATCCATTTATGCTGCATAATTGTCCCAACTCTTTGTTCAAGCAAGAACTTCAAACTTTGGTGATCCGTTTTGATAACAAACGACTGGCCTAGAAGGTAATGGCGCCACTTTTGAACAGCAAAAACTAAGGCCAAAAATTCTTTTTCATATGTAGAGAGTCATGGGGATCTCCCTTTCAAAGCTTGACCAAAAAATGCAAGGGTTCTCCCTTCTTGCATAAGTACTACACCAATGGCCTCACCCAAAGTGTCACACTCGATAACAAAGGGTTTTTGAAAGTTTGGTGGGGCTAGAACTAAAGGTTCAGTCATGGTTGTTTTGAACTTATCAAAGGTTGCCTGAGCTTCCTCATCCCACGTGAAACTGTCTTTTTTAGTAAATTGGTCAGTGTTGCAGCTATAGCACCATAGCCTCTCACAAATCTCTGGTAGTAACCTGTAAGGCCTAAAAAACCTCTCAAGACTTTAAGGGACTTAGGTGGTGGCTAACTCAACATAACCTTTATCTTTTCAGAATCTGTCCGTACTTCCTGGCCAGAAATTAAATGTCCCAAGTATGCAATTTCTAAGCAGCCAAAATCACATTTACTCAACTTAGCATAAAGCTGGTTGTCCCTTAGAATGTCAAAAGTGAGTTGTAGGTGGTGTAGGTGGGCTTCCTTGTCCCTGCTATAGATAAAAATATCATTAAAAAAAAACCAAAATAAACTTCCGTAAATGAGGTTTAAAAACCTGGTTCATTAAACTCTAGAAGGTTGATGGTGCGTTGGTTAAGCCGAACGGCATAACCAAAAATTCATAGTGCCCCTCGTGTGTACGAAATGCGATTTTAGGGATGTCTACAAGTTTCACCCTTATTTGATGATATCTTGACCTTAAGTCGAGTTTAGAAAACACTTTGGCCCATGTAATTCATCCATTAATTCCTCCACCACCAGAATTGGATATTTGTCCTTCACTGTGACATGATTGAGGGCACGATAGTCCACAGATAAATGCCATCTGCCATCTGCCTTCCTTACCAGCAAAACATGTGAGGAATAAGGGCTTTGGCTAGGTCTGATCACACCTGATTCTAGTAGCTCCTTTATGATTTTTTCGATTTCATCTTTCTGAAAATACGAGTAGCGATATGACCTAATAGAAATTGGTTGAGTTCCTAGTTGGAAGGTGATATTGTGGTCATGAGATCTGGTTGGAGGAAGGCCATAAGGGAGGGCAAAGATGTCAGGGTACAAGTCAAGTAGGTGTTGTATGGGTTTAGGGATAATGGTAGATGGTTGGGTTTGAGGGATTTGTTCAATGAGCTGCAGTAGTACCCTTTTGTTTTCCAGAGCAGTAGCTCTATTAAATGGCCCTTCTTCCATTAAAGTGTTGCCTCGCAGCCCCTTTAAAACAAACACAATATCCTGATATGTAAGCTACATTCTGAGGTTATGAAAATTCCATAGGATCGACCCTAGCCCCTGTAACCACTACACACTAAGCACAACATCGCACCCTGCTTGCACTAACAAGTACATGTCAGTAGAAAATCTCTTGTTTTGGACAACCATTTGGACATTTTTAATTCTGCCCTCACTTTGAACTTGGTCCTCATTTGCAACTTTCACTTTAACCTTATCATCAGTCAGCACATGTAAGGATATTTTGGATAGTATAGAAGGATCCAGGAAGTTGTGAGTGCTTCCTGAATCAATGAGAATGGTTACTGGTTGGTTGCCAATTTTGCTCACAACTCGCATAGTCTTGGGATTCAAGGACCCGATAATAGCACGCAAAGTAATTTCTGGATTTTCACCAGCAACTGAAATTTGTTGTGTCTAGCTGGCCCCCTTCCTTATTAGTGCTCATGTCAATTACATCATAATTCTCCTCTATCTCCTCAATTAAATACAGCTTTGGGCTTGAACACTTATAAAGTTTAGAGTCACAAGAATAACACAGGCCTTTAGCCTTGCACTCTCTCATCTCTTGTTGGCTAACTTTATGGACTGTGACTATGGCTTTGGGTTGGTTTGAGAGGGTATTTGTAGTAGGAGGCTGTGAGTAGGATTTAATGTAGGCTGAATCATTAGTCTGTGTGGTTGTGTTGTAGGGATGGCTACGGTATAAAGGCTTTTTCTGGAGATAATTTTTTCCTCTTGAATTTTTGCAAGTCCATAAGCTGTGATTAGATCAATGAGGGTAAACATTTTGACTGTTAGCCTTATATCATCCCTAAGGCCACTGAGAAAGCAGCTAAGCTTGTAATTCTTAGATAACCCACACAACCTGTTGGATAAGACTTCAAAATCAGCTTTGTAATCTTCAACACTACTCTTCTGTCTCAACTTTACCAATTATTCCATAGGATCATCATAAGTGGTTGGGCCAAATCTAACTATTAATGCATTAACAAAGGCATCCCAAGTAATTAATCCCCCATATTGTTCCAAGTCCTGGAACCACACTAGTGCCTTTCTTTTCGTGTAGTGAAACTAAACACAATTTATTTTGAGGAGGAACATTATGATAGGTAAGAAAATGATTTACTTTAAATGGCCAACCATGGGGTTGTCCCCGTAAAAAACTGGAAAGTCCAAACGAATGGATCTAGGATGTATGTCTACACCATGGGTTACGACTTGGGCATTACTATGTTCCTGCTGATCATTGTATTGCTAGTGACTAGAAGAATCTCCTAACAAAGTTGTTTTAACACTATGCAGGTCTTCTGCCAGAGTGGAAAATTGTTTCATCATCGTCTCCATTTGGCATCTCATAGCTAACATTTCCACTTCGATTGTATTAAATTGGCTGTTAAAGTTTTTGATAAGCTGGTCTATAATTTTTTTCTGGGCATTGAGTCCTTCCTAGAGATCTTTCATGCGGGTGTTTTCAACCAGGGTAATAGGACAGGAAAGGGGCTCTGGATACCACTTGTAATGGATCAAACTAGAAAATAATGGAAAACAACAAATCTAATAGAAAATTCATTTGTATTTAGTAGAAAATGATAATGCTCTCTTCAAGGGGAAGCTCTTCCATAGATGAAACAAAATAACAAATTGAATATCAAGTTCTAGATGCTTAGATGGTTACAAAGCTAGATATAGTAGTGCTATTGTAAAGACATAATTGACCCTTACATTACTCGATTACTACAAACTAAAGGAAATAAAATAGTATAAGTAAATCATGGATCAAGCCCTAGGCCCATTCGAAGCCCATAAAAGTCACCTTCATCATTCATTGGCCTTACCCCTTGCTTAAGGCCCACCGCCCTCACGTCGGCTCACTCCAACTCGTGTCTTAACTTGAGGAGAAAACCTTCTGGAAGAACCAAACCCTAAGACTGCCGAAATCTCTAACTCAACACTTTGACAATGCTGTTCTCCACCTTTCCATTCGGAGTGTAACACCAATTGGCTGAATCTTTAATAAACACTGTAAAGTAAATCCTTTGTTGATAAATGGGAAAAGTTTGAAACTAGTTGTACTTATTCACTTCGCATATCCGCGGCCGCCTCCACAAGGAGATAATTAAGATAGCTTGGCTTGAATGAAACTAGAGATAATTTCACACTGGCTCTTGGGAGAGTTGTGCCAAGGACCAGGTTCAGATTGGCAAGAACAAGGAATGGTGAAGCAGCCAATAAGCATCCGAGTATTTGATTCACTAACCCAAATAGGCAACATACATAATGTCATGGATACCTCTGATAAATACGAGAATAAATAGCCAAAAACTGATTGGTCGCCTCTCATTTAGTCAGGGCTGTTGTTTTACAAATGGGGCACAAATTCTTGTGCATCAGCCATTGTTTTATACAGTCAACATGAAAATCATGGCCACATTCTGGAGTTCCAAGATCATCTCCCTCACTGTATTCCTCCTGCAGATCATGGAACAATAGTTCAGGCTAAGAAAAGAAGACCAAGAAGGCTCGAACGAGTCAAATGGATGGATCATTACCTGACAGATACAACATGGTTCTGCCTCAAGCTGAGACCCGACAACAATAGAATATTTCCGCCGTCTCAGACGACCTGATATTGTTTCTTCACTCAATCCTGTGCTCACATTTCCAATGCGCTCTTCCAGAGCCAATAACTCCTGTAAATCCAATAAATGTTATATTACAACAACAACAACAATCAATATAAGCGGGTAAACAGAGTCTATATCAGTTTTTTGTATACTTACCTCATAAGACATGTTATCAACATCTAGTCGCATATCCCTATGCCGATCATGAATATCAGCCACTCCAAAAAACATTGACTGATCAAGGATCATGACATCCTGACAAAAATGTAGAAGCATATGTCAGCCACCATCATTGGGTAGCAAATCACAAATGACATAACAAAATATTTATGTACAGTTCTTTCTGGTGAATAACGAAAAATGTAAGGAACACAAGGTCGTGTACATGGACCCCTAATGTGAACAGTGTGCATAGATCCCGTGTCCCTAGCACCACTTGTGAATAAAATGCCCTCCTAGGCCTTTCTAGAATTCTCTTTATGAGATCGTGGGGTGCTCGGTGAATACACTGAAGGTAGAAACCTAACCTCAAATCGCAAGTTCTCGCCCCTACGCATGAGACCCAAGACATTGCGAATCTGCTCCAAGAAAAATACAAAGAAAGTAAGCTTCAAATGAACACTAGTTTGCCCTGATGACATGAAAGTTTAGAATCAAATAGTTTTAAACAAAAAACCACCATTAAATTATTTTATTTTATTTTTTTTTAAGCTTTAACCAAACTATTCGACGAACAACCTTGACTCAAGTAACTGGACGTGAGAACATTCAGAAAGCAAAGATGTTACTATTCACCAGAAATGTGGGCCCCATACAATTCAGTCAAAACAGAGTTCTTTTCAATAGAAAAGTTCCATGCATTTCTAGGGTGAAAACCATTAAAAGATCAGCTTGCTTGGCTGTAACGAGAATTAGGAATGACATTGCACTTTTAGGAATCAACAAAATCTAGTTTTACCCCAAAAACAAAATCTGATAGAGAGATGAAGGCATCATTGGTTGCATTTATGTAAAACCTGAATCATAGATTCACAATAAGTTTAAACAATTATCACACTTATTAAAGCAGAATGCACAACCCATTTTGGAGTACTGATGAAACACAAATCCATTTGATCTGATGAATGTTGCCATAGGCACAAGAGAATAGGATGTCATTAAAACTTGACAAAGAATATAGCTTTTTGAAAATTGAATAGATGAAATAAGTTAAAAGATGAAACTGAAAAAAAGATTGAGAAGGATGATGTTTGCTACTACAATTTACACCAAACTTGCAGGAGTTGAATAAAATACATGACCGTCCCAATCATAATGATCATCATTGTGTTAAAATCAGCTCAGGTAATCATCTTACGAGAGCACTTGTGATGATTTGGAGCGAATTATTAATGATTTTTTTTCTCATTAAATTTCCCATCCATGCATATAAAGATAGAATGGTAAAGAGGTTAATACAATAAATAATAGTTAATAGAAGTGGTAACCCGCATGTGTCCCAATCCCAAACATTTGTTGTTTAAAAAAATACGGGTGTGGTTGGTACCAGACTTCAAATGATACAGTCAATATTTAAATCTCAATCAAACATCATATAATAAAAAGCATGAATTCTAGGACAGACCTCAGATACAAGTCTGCTACTTCCTTCACCAGCCACAGCATTTGCTCGCAATAAATAGGGGATTCCAGGTCCACCATCACCTTGTCTCTCCACCCACAATGCTGACCTTGGGTGTGACTGGTGATGACCCTGGTTACCAGGTCCAGATGAAAACCCCATTTCTTGTGAGGAAACAGGACCTGAACGCAGTGGGGAATAGTTACTGCTTTGTCCTCCATGCTCAGAACCAGTAGAAGAAAACAGTGACCGGTGAACATATTTAGATAACCTTCGTGGATATTGTGGAGGATTCAGTTGAGAAACTAAAGTAGGTGCAGACGATGGATGGACACCTAAACTGAGGTCAGTCTGAGACGTAGATGCAACATTTCCAGGAATTCGCAAGTTTCCACCAGTTGAACTTCTATGTGCTGGATTTCGTACCAAATTTCTTGGTTCAGGAGCCGGCACAAACATTGGATGTTCTAAAAGGTTTCTCACCATGCTTCTTGAGCCTGTTTCATTATGCGGTACAACATCTCTATCTCCAGAAACATTAGAGCTTGTGGAACTAGCAGTTCCTGAGCTATGTCCTCCATTCCACCTAAAACCTTGCACATTTCGTGGAAATTCAGGAAGATGGATCAATAGTGGTTGACTGTGAGGAATCATATTATCTGCAGCAGGTGTTGACCGCAAGTCCAAAGAATAATCAACTGGAAGAAGTCTTGGTGGCAGTTGGGAAGATGATATACTGGAATGCCTGACAGCCCTCTCTGTAGGGATTAAAGTAGGGGGAATAGAATCTGGTTGAATTGAAGGATTTATCCTCACACGAGATGTTCTATGGGAACTTCCCGCTGAACTTGGATCAGGAATGCAACCAGAAGCAACTTCTGTTGCGCCGAGCCTGACTCTTGGGGTCACCTGTTCTGATGGAGCAGATACACTTAAACTCCTGCTCAAACTAAAATGAGAAGGAACAGGAGACCATGCACTATTTTCTGTACACTGAAAGTAGCTAGAACTTCCAGATACAGAAGACTGTCCAACATTTGCTTCAAGAGATTTTCTTTTACAGGACACACGCTGACCCTCCAATGAACAACCTGATCTGCCATTATTCTCTACCACTAAAACTCCACCAGTTCGTGAAGGAAGTAAATGATGATCAGAACCACTAGCAGGTGGAATGCACTGATTTTCTAATCTGCTAGACTTGGAAACATTAGGACATCCCGAGACTCGGCGACTGTCACCACCATGACTCACAGAACCTGTGTTTAAGTTGAGATTCTGAGTAAGCACATCAGAATTGGAACTTTGCACATACAGATGGTTTGAATTGGCATTTTCAGAAGAAAATGCATTAGACGGTTCATAGCTCCGTTCTTCCAACCTTAGACCAGCCCCAGGACATGCATTTCCTGAAGATGACCATCCAAGCTCTGCTTTCTGCTCATCACACCTAACCTCACTCTGGGTGTTGTTAGAACTAGGCTCACCCAAACTCCATCCATTCAACACCGGTCGTTCACGGTTCAAGGAATTCAAATATGCAACATTAATATCACCAGGTGATAGTACATAGTCCTGTATTTGGTTTCCGGCAGGATTCCGCATATTATTCCAGCATATCTGCTGATTTATAGCAGCATTACTTGATGCAGATCCATGGTCAAATTCCAACGTCTCAGGCAATGCATCAAGTCTCCCTCTTTGCCCTTGCATTTGGACCGATAACAATTTTGTAATAAGTAAAAATCTTGAAGAAATTTCCAACGTAAATTGTAAGCCAGGTACACTTTTTACACCTGAAACAATAAAGGAACAAATATCATTGGATTTGGAAGTCAGAAAGCTCTAAACAAATTTACCAATTAGCACTATACTCTATGCACTTGTGTATACTTTGTTATTGGTGATTGTGGAGGGGCCTGAGAATTTTTAATATAAATAAATAAAATTCCATTCAAAATGTGTTGCCAGCTTGACCTAAAGGGAAGGTGCAGATTGAGTCATGATCTTATCATGAAAATGTCGTATCTTTAGTTAAATCTGGCAGGTTGAAGTGTGATTTAGGTAGAGTAATTCTGTGGTCATGGAAATGCCCTGATTTGGTCCTCATAGAAGTCTAATCTACTGTAGTCTCAAGCAAGGAGAAGCAGATTGATTAGCATTGCCATTCACAGAAACCTTGAAACCAGTTCCTGTAATTTATCTTGCACTAGAAACTTTATGCTCAGCTGCCCAGTGTATATTATAACATTATTTCCATTTCAAGTCTTCAGACTTCTGTGTTCAACGGAAGAACGATATTCTAAATTAGTGGTCATTTTAACAACATAAAGTGTTTCAAAGCCAAGTATTAATGATTTCCAATCTTGTGAAAATTTTGGCTGCATTGGTGAAGTTTCTTCAAACTTGAGAATCAGGAAGATCCTTATCTCACTTAATATTAGAAGGAATAGAAGGACTCATCCTCACCTTCCTGTACAATCCTATAGATATAATGGCCTCATCAAGTTTCTCAGATATTAAGAAACACTATCAATGAAACTAGATTTAGGCCACAACAAAAACAGCCACGCAATCCCCAACACAAAGCAACTCTGAAAATCTGAAATTCGTATTATTGGACTCAAAGGGTGTAGAATCATCTAAACATCAGTTGCAATTCCACAGGTCAACATATTGTTCACAAATACTGCAAGCCTAAGTACCCAAAACATAGAAGGCTATTAAATAACCCTAGAACAATACCAAACAGAATCAAAGCAACATTAATTGAATAGGGATGAGAAAGAAATCAACAGTTTGCCGAGTATATCCGACACTCACAATCACAGCCACCCAAAACCTCTACTTGTAAAACAAATAATCATGAAGCACCCAAACGAGACCACATTTCACCAAAGGAACTGATCAAAATCACGTATAAGCAGACACCCACCAGGGTAAAGACTTAATTCAACGAAAAAAAAGAAAAAGAAATCGCGTGAAAGTTGCACAATTGCAAACAAGGCACGCACGAAAGCATTCTAAACAAACTTCAGTTACCATTTTTTTTTTCCTGTTTTCAAATTTTGGCGTAACACAACCATACACACTGAATCAGCATCCTACAAATAAAAGTAAAGACATAATGTGAAGAATGAATAAGAAAAAGAAAACAGCTCTTAGACAAATGATTTGAAAAAGCAAAAGGCAGATTAAGACCATAATTAAAAGAAGGAAAAAAAAAACAGATTTCACACTCAGAACCATCTGGGTATGGAGCTAAAATAGCATTAAAACCATAAAAAAACAAAACTTAAAATTTTGCTTTACAAAAAAACCCAAAAACATGACGGAGATTTCAAAAATAACAATCAGAACCCGATCTTGTGACCGACCGATCAATCAAAAACGGTGCAAAAATAAAGGGAAAATCCAAGGAAAAAAAAAACTTACCCAGCAGATGGATCTATTCATAAATCTTGGGCCAAAAAACACAGAACTAACCCAGAAAAGATAATCAAAGAAAGCTATATCCCTGTTCGGCTGCCTCTTTAATTTTCTCACACTTTCACGAGGAAAAAAAAACCAAGGAAAGAAAGAGATGAGGCGAGAAAACCAAACCCAGGAAGGTAGAAACGGAAGAAGAAGAAAGAGAAGGAGAGAGGTCTTAAAGGCGAAGGATTTGAGACAGAAACAAAATGTGAAGAGAGAAAGAGGTAGAGATTAAAGATGACAGTAATCTATAATTTACGAAACAACCCAAAGGAGAGAGAGAGAGAGAAAGAGAGAGAGAGAGAGAGAGCGGAGACATACACAGAGCAGTTTCCTAACGTAGAATTGAATAGAGGATAATAAATAGAAAAAACAGGCGAAAAAAAAAACATAAAAGCAAACCAACAACTGGTTAGAGGCAAAAGTTATAGCACCAGTTATTCGGGTGTACGCAATATATTACCAAATGGTTCTTCATTTCCTCGTGACATTTCCTCTCTCTCTCTCTCGCTTTCTTTCATCTTTAATTATAAAAACAAACAAAACCAAAGAAAATTAATCAACTGACCCGGCTCCCAATGCGCGCGCCATAGGCAGGCAGGCAGCCAGGCTGCCCCAGCCTCTCTCTCTCTCTCTCTCTCTCTCTCTCTCGGGTGTTGTTGCTGCTAAACTTTTGTTATGTTATGCTGTTTCCATCTCGTTCACGCCAAGCACCTGTCCTCTCCCACCCTCCCCAGTCCCCATCACATGCCCCGCTCTTTCCTCTCCCTTCCCTCCCACCCTCCTTTTTTGAAGACTCCCCCCTCCCCTGTGACTTTGAGCTGTCTTGAGTTGTGAGTCGTGACCATAATTAAATCCATTGCATTCATGTTCTATAATTATACACACCCGGCATGATTAATAGGGTAGTGATATGCTTACAATTTATTTATTATCTATTTACTGTTTATAATATATATATATATATTTTAAGATCCTTAATTATTAAAAAAATATATATAATTTTATCATTAATCATTTCCTTAACCATTATGTAAAATAAAAACTTTTTAAAAAATCAAATAAAAAAAATAGTAAATAAATAGTAAGAGGATTGTAACCCTCTCATTTCTTGATTAATATCATAACATAGACACGATGAGGGTGAACATCGTAATATCATATCATAACATATATGTATATACAATCATTACGTCTTTAAGATATTTTTAGATTACTTCACAACTATTAAAATAATTTATTACTATTCATAAACTATTTCACTATTATTTATAAATAATTTGAAATACTCTTAACACACAAACGGATTCTTAAGTTTGTTGTCATCATTTTCTTATCTTCCTTCCGAACGTTAACATCATTACAATAAGATATTAAGATTTTTATATAAGTTGTTCACATCCTCCTCTTGTATGCTTGTGTATAATGCTTGTGTAAGACTTTTATCTGGCTGCTTGTATGATTTTTGTATTTACCAATAGGTTTTGGTTGAATAAAAACCTCGTGGGCATAATTAATTTATAGGTCAATGACCTAAAAAATGAATGATCATGGGGCCAGGGAGGAATGACTTGACCATTCTATGTGTATTGAAGAGAGTGGATTATCAAGAATTGGGTATGGTGGGTGACTTTGGTGCTCATATTTTTTTTATTTTTTCAAGTATTATGCTTTGCAGTCTCTACGTGTTGGTACAAAAGCAGCTGACATCGTTTAACTTTGCTTAAAAGAGGTGTGAATTCATGGACCTAATGTCTCTCCTTCATCAGTATCTATCCCTTCAGCTTCTGCCTCGTTATCTCTCTCTCTTTTCCATCCCTTACCCTTCATATCTCAATCGTGGGCCTCTTATTCTTTATATTTATCATCATTTTTGTCCGCTCCTCTCTCTTCTTTTTTCTCACCTTTCCAAGATGGTTGCTGCGTATTTTAGTCCATAAAAAAAAATTAAAAAAAAAAAAAAAGGGACTCCCCATCCTCCCTCTATTTGGATTGTTGTTTATGTAACCCATTGCCTAACATAGCTTATTCTTTAACTAATAAAAGGGCCATAAGATAAGGGTGGTGATTCCTCCACCAAAGAGAATATTTAGAAGTTTTTCATTCTCTTGACAAATGAAGAAAATCAGACACCCTAATGGGTTTTAGCCACGGAAGATACCACGGCTCAACCTATAAAAAATATATATTTATATACTTTTTAGGTGTTCCAATCATGTACCAAGTGGAAAACAAGTTGCAATTTGACTCTTTGCATCACATAAAATAGCTAGCTAGCCACGAGTAAACATGTCACAAGGTAGTGGGCTGTCTTGACCAAATGGGTGAGTACTGAGTAGGTTTCCAGTTAGAGAAATACAGATCATCATGTTCATTTTAAATTTATCGTCTCCAGTCATATTAATATCATTTAGATGAACAATCACTTAAATTATCTTTCTAAATGTTGGGCGTAGTGATTGAATGAATGAATTTATTCTAAGAGAGCACAGCTGATCATGACCCCTCACCTTACATGCAATGCATGGATTGAGAGATCACCCACTTGTATCAATAGGTGGGTGAGCATATGGGGAAGGCCGTGGAGGTTGTACCTATGAAAATGATCATGCATGCATGCACACATAAAAAGGGGTCATCACTAATTTAAAGCCACACACATATATACATGATACATGAAAGGGTGATGGAGAAAGGTTTAGTACTGCATGCTAAAAGGGTATATAAATCTGTAACATTATAATTACAGGCAGAATGATCATGATAAAAAGTTTTGGAAGGATCAAGATTGCCTTTTACCCACCACCATGCACCACGTACAGGTTGGTATCACAACGTTTCTAGACTCGAGTTTAATTTCCTTCCTCGTACTTCAAATTGCAAGACGATGAATGTTAAAGAAGATTAGTCTTGATCCCATGGAATGCGCATGGTAACCTAGAAAAAAAATAAAATGCAAACGATTTGTATAGTTTTAAAGTGTGTAAATCTCGGACTCTCATGTGTTTACCTTTGAAAAAAGTGGATAAATTTAAAATTATATTAAAAAATCTATTTAATTTTTAACTTTGTATTTAAAAAAAAAATGAAATATGTAGAACTTGTATATTCTAAAACTATATTTAGTATTATTTTTTTTATATATATTATGATCTATAACTCTGCTCTGTATATTTTTGTTTAGAATTTGAAAAAGTTAAATTATTTTTTGTGTTTTGTTTAGAAGTCTGAGATAGTTGTAACGATTAGGTAATAATTAGATAAAAAATTTAAAAATTTAAAATTGAAAAGTGTTTGTGTTTATGATGTTTGTATATTGAGATGAGATGAAAGTATCTTACTATCCAAACCAGGCCTAAGAGCTACCCCGCTAGGTAATTAAAAATCTCTTTGCAACCATACTTAATAATGAAAGTTATTTATTTTCCTATATACAACCACCTTGCATGAGAGGAGGATTTCCTTCTCATTAAGTCATGTAGGAGGTCCATTTTTCCTTCATAGAGTGGTCGTGAATCACCACACTAGGTGGAGGGAACCTCCTCCCTTTCCACGAGTTGATCGTAAATAAACTTAAGACAAAAATATACCCCTTGGGATGCTATCATCGAATGAAGGATACCTCCTACCTCCACCCATCCATGAGGTGGCCACGAGCCACCTCAATAGGTGAGGGAGTTGCCCTTGCCACAACGGGGGCAAAGTCTCCCCCATGGATGAGTATCATTCATTATGGGTTGCTTTTTTTTTTTTTTTTTGAGTTCTCATTTTTATTATATTATTTTTGGTTGATTTTTTTTTTACTTACCATCAATGGATGATAAGTTTTTTTTTAAAGGAAATATCTTCTTCATTCAAAAACCAACTCATAACAAATGAATAATACATGAAGGAGCCTCCTTCATGACTACAATTACATCAAAATCAGAAAGAGAAAGAGGATTTCGAGTTAGAGTGTGTGCGACAATGTTAATATCCCTCTTGACATGATGTACAGACCAATGGGCAAAGAATTGTAACTGGACCTTGATATCACTGAAAAGTAATCCTGCTTTTGACCAAGACTCATCTTCCCTTTGAATTGCTTGGACAATCTGAAGTGAATCTCCTAAAATGATCTTGGTGAGTCCCAGTTGTAGACCAAACTTGACAGCTTCAAAAGCTCTGACGGCTTCTGCCAACAGAGGATTAGGGAACAAAGACACGCTTTGTCTCATAACTGCAGAAACCAACCCATTTTCATCCCTTACAATGATACCTACTCCCACCTTACAATTTAACTTGTCCACAGCTGCATCCCAGTTTATCTTGAAATAATTCTTATGAGGGGAAGTCCAGCTTTGAACCCCTATATTGATATAACTAGGCTGCCCAGGTTTCTGGGAATGTAGTTCCTTCATCATCTGCAAATCCTCACTTGACGGCTTCATTACCACGTTTGGGTGCTTGAACTCATTTTGGAATACCACCATGCTCCTTCTATACCATATTCTCTTTGAAACCACTACAATCTCTTCCATGATCTCAATATATGAATTGATGCACAGGTCTACAATCAAATCTAGGAAAAGCCTCTCTAAGTGAGGACTTTTTTGTAGCTTTGTAGAGTACTGACCCCAAATGTCTTAGCTACAGGACAACTCCACAGGGCATGAGTAACTGATTCCACCTCCTTGAGACATATTGGACATTATGGCTTCTCCACCACTTTCCTCTCATACAGATTCAACATAGTAGGCAAACCCTCTTTACATGCTCTCTACAAAAATTGTTTTTCTGTTGGAAAAACCTTCATCTTCCAAATAGTTGACCAAATTTTGCTTTTCCCTGTACTGCTAGATGGTTGCCCCTTCAGTTGATCCACCAACTTAATGTGTAAATGGTAGGCACTTCTAACTGTGAACTTGCCATCTGCAGAACCTTACCAAACCAGTCTATCATATTTATTGCAACTGCTTACAGGCATCCTTTTTATGGCATTAGCTTCCTCTTGTACGAAAATATCATCAATAAGAGATGTTCTACAATGCTTGGTAACAAACAGGGTCAACAAAGTCATTCACTTTAGCATTAGCTTCTAATACTTTGACAGCATTATTGATCTTGTGATTATAAGCATTGGAAAGCCATTTATCCTTCCACATATGAACATCACTGTCATTTCCTATTCTCCAAAAGGTACATTTTTCCAATAGAGGTCTAGCAGCCAAAATGCTTCTCCAAATGTAGGATGGTTGACTACCTAGATTAGCCTCCAAAAAATCAACCTTGGGAAAATATTTCCATTTCAACACTTGAGAAGCTAGTGAAAGAGGATACTGCAGTAATCTCCGCCCTTGCTTGGCTAGCATGGCCATGTTAAAACTCATTAAATCTCTAAACCCTAAACCTCCAGCAGTCTTAGCTTTGCCCATTGTATTCCAAGAAATCCAATATATTCTCCTCTCTTACTCTTGCTGATCTCACCAGTAATCTTGCATTGCTTTGTTAATACTCCTGAGCAAGATACAAGGGAGCTTGAAAACTTCCATGCTAAAGGTAGGAAGAGCTTGCACCATGGCTTTAATAAGAATTTCATTGCCTGCTAGAGAAATAGTTTTAACTTTGTTGCTGCTCAGTCTACTTCTGACTTTGTCTAAGATATTCTTGAATGAATTTACTCAGGACCTATCAATCATAGCAGGTAATCCGAGATATTTCTCATAAGGCACAAAAGATCTAACTCCAGCAATATTGAGGATCATTTCTTGGACCTGTCTTCGAATATTTCTATTGAACTGAATAGAAGTTTTCTCCTTGTTCAATTTCTGACCCGAGGCCCTTTCATAGAGGTTGAGAATGTGAATCAATCTACTCCATTTGAAAGCATTAGCTTTATAGAACAACAAACTGTCGTCTACAAAGAAAAGGTAAGTGATGCTAAACTTTCCACAAGCAATAGGAACCCTTGAGATAGATCTTTGCCTTTCTGCATGAGTCAATCTTGAGCTTAACACCTCAGCACATGAGATGAAAAGGTAAGGGGATAAAGGGTCCCCATGCCTAATGTCTCTTGAGGGTTTGAATTCTTGTTGAGGCATTCCATTAAAAATAAGAGAGTAAGAAACAGAATTAATACATTGCATCACTAATCTCACCCAACTCTAAGCAAATTCCATCTTCAGCATGATAGCTTCAAGAAACTCCCACTCAATTTTATCATAGGCCTTACTCATATTGAGTTTCAAGGCCATATGACCCTCCTTTGCAGATAACGTACTACTCATGAAATGCAAAGCCTTAAAGGTCACAATAATATTGTCAGAAATTAATCTACCAGGCACAAAAGCAAATTGGGTTTGAGAGATAATACAAGGAAGAATTTTTTTTCAACCTGTTTGCAATGGTTTTAGAGATAATATTGTAGAGGACATTACACATGCTGTTGGGTCTAAAATCCGTCACTTTAGAAGGAGATTTAATCTTGGGGATTAGAAAAATGTATGTTTCATTAAGCTTAGCAATCCTGCCATTAGAATTCAACACATACAATATCGCTTCACATACCTCATTGTGAATAGTCTTCCAGTGTTGCTGATAATAAATAGGTGGGAATTCATCAGGGCCAGGTGAGCTAAGGGAATTCATTTGAAAAACAGCCTCCTCTGCTTCTTCAGTGGTGAACTTCTTCAAGAGTTTTTTTATCCATATCTTCAGTCACACTGGCTTGTAGAGTCCTTAGACACTCATCAATACCTTCTAGATGAGAAGTAGAGAAGAGGTCATAGAAGTAATGTTGAAACTGGTCAACCATAGCTTCTGTCGATGTGAACTCTTGGTCACATTAATTTCTTATCCTCTTGATTGTGTTGGTCTTCCTACGTTGATTTGCACACTGGTGGAAGAACCTTGTGTTTTTGTCTCCTTCTCTCAACCATTTCTGTTTAGCCCTTTGTTTCCATGTAATATCCTCATCTTCAAGAAGCTTGTCAACCTCCATTTGTAGAGACTTAATTATGAGAGTTAGGTCGCTCTTATTAGACTTCTGAAAATCATAAATATGTTTCATTTTAGTGTTTATGATTCTCTTAGACTGCACAAAACTGACTCTAATCCATTCCTTTAATTCATTCTTGCATTTTATTAGGCTATCAGTAGTTCTCTGCAACTTATTAGAGCACAAACCTAGTCTATGCCAAATATCGTCTACCAATTTGAAGCACTCCTCCCTTTCTGCCCACTTAGCTTCATGTCTAAAAAGTCTCTCACCCCTGACAACCTATTGTGAAGTAGTGGCCATAGTGATCATGAGTGGTCTATGATCAGAGCATTGGGCAGCTTCTGATCTCAGTATAGTATTAGGAAACATATCACCGAGTTGCCTAGAGCTTTGTCTAGTATTTCCTTTGTGAACTGAGGTCCTTCACGATTAGTGCACCAGGTGAATTTGTCTCCATTATAGCCTAGGTCACTCAAGCCATAGTCATTCATAGCAAGTCTAAACTCCTCCATTTGACTATATGGTCTCAAGGTAGCCCCATATTTCTCCTGCTAGTGCAGTATTTCATTAAAATCCCCAATGCAAATCAAAGCCATCCCTACTGGTGGTTTCAGTGCCCTTAATAACTCCCAACTACCTAGCCTTTTACTAGTTATGGGATGACCATAAAACCAATAAGCATCCATTCCATACTCTCACCCTTAACATAAACTTTTAGGGATATATGATAGTGAGAGTATGAAACTAGAGTAACATTCAAATCATCATGCCATAGAAATTCAATTCCTCCCTTGAGTCCTTGACTAGCCAGCATAAAACTATGCTCTAGGCCTAAGCCTTTGCTCACTTTTTCAACTTTGCTTCTATTACATTTTGTTTCAATAAGAAAAAAAACTACTTTTGGGAGCTTATCCTTCACCATATGGTGAAGCTCACGAACTATCTGAGGGTTCTCAAGCCCCCGACAGTTCCAATTTAGGTAATTCATAGTTGTTGGTGGCGCTGCTTAGCAACCACCACCAAGTCTTGTTGTTGAGCTAAGTCACTCTTCATAGCTAGAGTCTACTGCTTCTTGAAAGAGCTATCTTCCATTATTTCTTGGTTGACCATACCTCCATCCCTTTTGAGAGAATTGTTAGTACTAAACCCTTCATTAGAATCTTTGAGGGCTTTATTGAAGAATTTGTCACGGACTCTCATCTTCCACTTAGCCTACTTCATGTATTGGGCTAGATCCTATAAATGGTGTCCTAAAAATTGATCCAAAGATCTGGCTTGGCTAGCAATAGACCCCACTGAGGAGGAAAGATTTCCATCTACTATACTATCCATCTTAGACACCCCTATCATCTCCTTAATTGGCTCTCCCAGATTGACCTGCTTATCCCTTTTAGAAACTTCCTTAAAATAAGTTGGAACCTCAGATATAGGTCTAATAGAGGAAAGAATTACATCATCGCCCACTGCATTAGGGAACTTTCCAAAACTCTCTTCTTTCCTTCCTAGCCTCCCCATCACTTCCTGCCTAGCAGGGGTATCTTCTTTTATTCAAAAATTGATCCTGAGAATCAGTGTTCACCTCATCCTCCTTTACTTGCTGACCTTGAAATTCTACCTTAGCCTTAGTGCTTTCCTTTTTAGGCTCCCCACAAGAGTCTTGCTACTGCTGCCAGCCTTGTTGTGGTGGTTGATGAGCATCACCATTGTACCTTCTGTTGAATTGGTTACTATTCTTGACCTAATTCGCATGTAACCATGGACCAAATTGGTTCATTCCCTCAGCTTTGGAATCATCACGACTGGGACCTTGGCATTGCCCCACATGTTCGATGACCCCACATTGAAAGCAAAACGTAGGGAGTCTTTTGAACTTGAAAGGAATCCAAAGGTGATTCTGATCCATAGTTAAAAGTCACTCTTTTGATAATGGTTTGGCAATATCGATCTCCACCTTAATACGTAATAAATTGCCCCAACCGAGACCATTCTCATCTGTCTCCATTTCCAACACCTTTCCTGCACCATATGCATGTTGTACACTTGAATCCAAAAAGTTTTATGAGAGAACGAGATATCTTTCAGTGGAGTTTTACCATCAAATTCTTTCAGACTAACCAACATTCTATCAAACGACCACTGCCTACCATTCAACACTTTATTTTTGTCTTTGACATATTGGAACTCTACCAGAAACTTGTTATCCCCCACATCCTTGAACTGCATCCATCCTTCTGGTCTCCATAACCTTGTCATTGTAGTTCTAAACGCCTCTATGTTGATCGTTTTGTCTACTATTATCAGGGCTAGCAAACAAAACTTGCCTTTAAACAACTATTTCTCTAGTGCCCGTTGATCAATCACGACCGCGTACTCCTCTTGTTCTATGAGGCTGAAACCAGGCCACAGTCTTTGTAACTCACCCTCCATGCACCCTCTTTAGACCAAGTCTAAGAGACAAACCTTTACAAAAGTAAAGGCACCACCTCGCCCTCAAGAAGGAAAGGACCCACCTATGGAAGATAAGTTTAGTTTAGTCACATAACCAACATTCAATGCAAAAAGTTGAGAATTTGGATAAGAAAGAAATGTATAATTTCCCAAAAAAATTTCAATTATTTGTTGAAAAAATCCAGGGCCTTTAGATTTTACATTAAGCAAGAGAAAAAGAGGAAGGTAGACTAGTGCAGAAAGGTCCAGTTGCAATATTCAATATGAGGACAGGAAGTAGCATTTTCCATACAGGAAAGTACTTAAGAAATGCAGGTTTCTGTAATTGTGGCTTAAATTTCAAAGCTATGCACAGGAAACGGTGCAAGCTATCAAAGTCCGTTCAATGTTGGGAACTTCATATATTCATTGCTTTCTTAATTGCAATTACTGCTCTCACCAAACCATCCTCTTCCGATTTTATTTGGTTATCATTAGCATTTTTATTGCCTGGTCATGGTGTCATGCCAGAAAGGTAAAAGCCTCCAACATTGCCGGATTAAGATTAAGATTACTGCATTTTAAAATTGAGGTGATTTGAGATGATTTTTAAATAATAATAATTTATAAATAATAATAAAATGTTTATAAATAACTCACTACTATTACATGCTTAAATTATCAAACACAACTTAAATTACATGCTTTCACCTTGCAAAAATGCAGCATTACTTCATTTGGTAATGCTTTGGTTTTTTTCTTTTTTTAATATATCTTTTAGCAATTTATTAATACAATTACCATTTATTTTGGTAATCAAATTCTTTTTCATCAATAAAAAATCATTAAAATAAATCAATCATATAAGAAGATGATGGCAAATAATATTTATTGTTTCTCCATGGTATAAATGTTTTGGATAACATTAAATGAATAATAAATCATGTAAGGCTCACTTGATATATCTATCTCTCTTACTTAAAGTTCTCAAGTTTGGACAAAAATTTAAGAGGATTTTAATCCTAAACACCTCAAATAAAAAGCACGTTACAATTAAAAACGATTGGGTACATGAAATAAAACATAAAATTAGGGTATTGTTCTTTAGCGAAGCTAGAGGGGAATTCATGTTGTATTAGATAATAAGGAATAAATATTGATAGAAATTATTATTGAAAGTATATATTTTACACATATGATGTGGTATTATCTAGACCATATATCTCTTCAAATGAGTGTTAATAATAATCAACTAAAAACAGTCATACAGTGAATATAAAATATACATTATTATAATAATTTATCTCTAATATTATTCTTTTTTAATGTCTCGTAAGTGGACAAATGAGCTCACGTTTATTAATGTGTGTCACAAGCGTCAATGGTGAGGGTTGTTTCTAGAAATTCTGATGCCGAGAAGTCAATTGGTACGATCTATGTACTATTTATAGATGTATGGTGGCACTTTGGCCACTTGAATGGTTGAATTAGGTGTAGATCTACCATTTTTTAACTTAAAAGTAGGAAAAATAACAAATAAAATATAAAAAGGTTTACATGAAAGTTAAAATCCCATGGGAGTTTGATTGAATAATTCTATTTAAAAATCTTCACATCACACATTATCTATACGAGTAATTGATTTTAGAGGGACAAAAGTTCTTGTTTACTTGTGCTAAAAAGAGATGTAAGAAAACACAAGATTTTGATAAAAATAAAATTATATTTATTATCCTTTTTTTATCATAACCCTCTTTAACATTTTTAAGTGTTATATGTGTTTAGTTGTTGAAATCAACTCAATTCATATAAAATCAATTATTAATATAATCTATTATTTTTTTAACTTTTTATAAAAAATAAAAAAATAAAACTCATCTCAATTTAATTCATATATTCAAACACATATGTCAACTTATTTATATTTAAATACATCTCAATAGAATTTAAAAAATATTATTATTTACATATAAATTCAGATCATATAAAATTATCTCAACATTCAATAGCAATCTAAAACGACATTTTAAAGTTTTAGGAGAGCTAGATTGGCAAAGAAGCAAACAAAAGCAAAAATCACAAATGGACAAACAATCAAGTCCAGAACATCTATCTATCCTGCAACGTAAAAAGTGGGGAGGAGCCATTTTAAGGAGATGGAAGAAAAACGTGGAGAAAATAGAGAGAGTTTGAAAATACATCTAAACTCCTCTTAACATCCAAACATATTTAAATTCATTTTAAGTAAACTTTACAAAATTCACTCTATCACTTCAATCTATTATTATTTATAAAGAACTTAACTTAACTAAACATATAAACACAGCCTTGATTAAAACAAGGTTGTTGTTGCTGCGTCGTGTAGAATGGATGAATGGTACGTCCATCACTACGAATAGAAATATAAAAAGGGGTTACGTAGGTGACTAAACTTTCGGATCCTACCCTACCCGCCACAGTACCCATCACCCCCCAAGTTTGACCTGATTAAAGTTTAAACACATCATCTTCGACCTACGTTTATCCCTAGGATAAATTATATTGAGTAATGATATTTGATGCAAAACTAGCCGTGCATTTAATAATAATTTATTTTTATAAAAAAAAAAAATTATATATAACGTTATTCTATCACTAGACAATAGACAATAGTTTGCTAATTGAAGAAAAGAAGGACAAGTTTATAAGCTGAAGCCTAAAATCCATTTAAAAGTTTGACAAGTTCAGTCGTCTTGCCACCCATATTCAGTCCGCTTTACCAGAAAGAACAAAGTGCACAAGGAAAAGTCCAAATCCCATGAAAGATCTGGGAAACTCTTGCTCATAACTCGATAACCCAAACAGCATCCTTCCCATCTTTCATGCCCCCATGTAAATAGAGCCAGAGGAAACTGTCCCCCATGCCTCTAAACTTGCATTACTTTACACATGAAGCAGCAGAATTAATTAAAATCACATCCTCAATCCGAAGCAATCACTATAAATTGACTCTTTTCTTCTTTTTTCAGATCGTAGCTGTGAACTAAATATGTATGCCTAAAAACAAGCCAACAGAAGCACATAAACACCACCTCTCAGCCTCGAAGTTTGCTTTAGTACCCTGACCCTCTACAGCAAATAGGCTTCCACATCAAGCTTAACTTTTATGTTACCATATCTGCAAAGGCTCACCCACACTGGTCGTAGCATGTCCAGGCCATTAAGGTTGTTTGGAAATAATTTTTTATCTCATCTCATTTCCTTTCCAAACAATTACTTAAACACAAACACTTTCAAATTAATTATTATAACTTTTTCAAACTAATTATTATACTTTCATAAACTTCTAAACAAAACACAAAAAATAATTCAATTTTTTCAAATCGTAAAACAAAAATAATATTTAAAAAAATCATATTATAATAATATTTTAATTTTATAATATTTTTTATTCAACTTTTTCTATCTCATTTATCAAAATCCAATAAATATTTAACTCAAACTATCTCACTAATATTCACAAAATTCTTATCCCATTCCTCTAGCATCCCCTTAAGGCTCCATTTGCCACACTTATAATTTTTTGTTATACAGATGAGATGAGATGAGATAAAAGTTAAATAAAATATTGTTAGAATATAACTTTTTAATATTATTTTTATTTTGAGATTTAAAAAAAAAATAAATTTTTTATTATATTTTGTGTGAAAATTTAAAAAAATTATAATGATTGGATGAGATAAGATGAAATTATTTATATAACCAAACAAGGCCTTAGACACGAAACTCCTCCCAGTTGACCCTACCACGGAATAATACAAGCTAGGGGATTCCCTGATCATAATAATACGGACTCCTCGTGAACCAAGAGATTAGAGCCTAGAGGCATCATCTCTCTCCCTCTCTGGCTGTGGACTACAAACAAAACATTCCTATCCGATTCAATAACCCACAATCTTCCCCAATGGGCATCCTGCGCTTAATTATGTAGGACCTAAACCCTCCCCACCCCAGCAAGGGAGAAAAGAAGAAAAAAACTAGACTCTTGGTGGATGGTAGGATCCTATTTTGTAATAGGACTCAATTCACCATCCACCCAAAAAATGATAAAACAATCTCACGATAAATTAGAACCAGAGCATTTGATCTATTATGACAACAAACACAACAGCAGAAGTAAGACCTCTGCCCCAATCTGCATAATGTAATAGAAGGAAAATACATACAATACAAAGCCTTGCTCAAAACTAGCCGATTTTATGGTTTACCTAGGTTCTAAGAAAGAATTTGAGTGGGAAATGTTGGTATGTAACAACATTCCGAGTGATAAAATAAGGAAAGTCCTCAGTTTCAAAATGACTGCTGGTTAGTAGCTACACCAAGCAACGACTCCATCAAATTTCCCTACCAATTCAACCATAAGCCAAATATTCATCAACATGTTTCTTACACTTGATTCCCCGTAAAAAGAGGCATCTAAACAGTAAACACCATCCAAAGAAAATCCAAATATGATCTCACAAAGAAAATACCAATCACAGCGGAAAGGTTTAGAAATTTCCTTTCTTATAAAAGACAATATAATTAAAATTGAACTTGAACAAAACAGCAAGAACCGTATTGCAAAATGAAGAAATCAACAAATAGGGTCAAGCATTAAACTTGCAACTACTATCATTTGAACGTTTGTTAAATTTCTGCCACCAACAGCACTAAGGATGCATTTGGTTTCCAAACTCAGCTGAACTCAATTGAGTTCAGTCTAACTTTAAACTGAGAAACACTCAATTTTCAAATTACTAAACTCATCCCAACTCAAAACCTTCTTACACGTGAGACCCACAATCTTTTTCAACTTAAAACATCTTTATACGTGGGACCCACAACAGTTTTCAATTTCCCATAAAAAGTACTAAACTCATTTTAACATCCAAACACACTTTAAACTCAGTTTAGATGAGTCTCACATAACTCGTTCCACTACTCAACTCACTACTATTCATTAAAAACTCAGCTCAGCTCAGCACAACATCCAAACGCAGCCTAAGAGAACATACCGATTAAGGAATAAAATTACACAAAATTCAAACCAAGACACTTTATCAAACAGGTTAAATTACCCACTTTCACATTCTCCTAAAGATAATGCTCCTCAACCATCACATAAATTGAAAACTTTTACTATTTAACTCTTGTCGGCTTAGTAACGACGAATACAATCATGTGTACTCGGGTATTTCCAAGCTTAACATATTCAATTATGTGATAAAGAAAGAGATAATATAATACCAATTTATAATTACACATTTTCCATACCACATAAAATTTCACAAGGACCTCCACAGAAAGCAATGCAAGAAACTGGAGTTAGTACACTACAAAGCACAATTCAAGCGATTAACACCCCCATCAATATATCGAAATATTTTTAAAAAATCCAGAATTTTATAGTGCTAACTCTTTGGCAATTAAAGTTACAAAACAGAAATAGAGAAGGAAAAGGAAAAGATACCTTGCTGAGAAAGGCTTTGGAGAGGTTACTTAATTAATATGAAACAAAAAGAGAAGGCTCTGGATAGGTGGTGGAAAATTAAAGTTTACCACCATTGCAAATGATAAAAAACAACCTCCATCATCAAGGGAACAACAGCAGCATTATCAAGTCAGGTGACGCAGTTGACACTCATATAACTTACTTTAAACTTACCCTTCTTGAGCATAATGTCTTTCAGTACTCCACTGGAGAAAACTGCTTTCTATCAGGCACAAGAACAAATCTGCAAGACCAAAGAAAAGTTGATGAATGTTTACTTAAATGAAATTGGAAAGATAATTGCAAATAATAACATGGTCGCTACCTTCGAAGGCCACATCTTCCTGCAGTGAAATTTGCCTCAACTTCAAATTTGACGTACAATAACGTACTAACTTATCGTACTAACTACCTTAAAAGGCCAAGTGATCCTGCCGTGAAATGTATGCCTTAACCCTTAACTTCAAAGTTGATGTCAATAACACACTAACTGCCTTAAAGGCCAAGTCATCCTGCTGTGAAATATATGCCTCAACTTCAAAGTTGACTACAATAACATACTAACTGCCTTAAAAGGCCAAGTCATCCTGCCGTGAAATATGCCCTTATCTTCAAAGTTGACGTACAGTAACACACTAAATATCTTAAAAAAGGCCAAGTCATCCTGCCGTGAAATATGCCTGAACTTCAAAGTTGATGTACAAAACATACTAACTACCTTTAAAGGCCACGTCATCCTGCTGTGTCATATCTCCCAACTTCAATGTTGACATACAATTTTCTAATTTATTGTTACTCAAATGGTTTTCTAATATTTAAACCTTCTCATCTTGTATGGAGTATATAAACCCATTCCTGAAACAATTGTTTCCAGCAATAGCCTGAGCATTCCAATAAGTATTCGCATATCTTTGTAATCAGCTGATTCAATGCCAAATGAATCAATTACAGACTTACGGCACAAGATCGGCTAACTCAATGAAATCTTCCTCTAAAATGGAACGTACTTGCTGGTCAGTCAGACCTTCAAAACACTCTGCACTACTTCCAGGAGGCACGGATGAGCTCATCTGCAAGCAGGCCACAACACAAAAGGTAATGTAACAAACTTGAAAGGAAATACACTTCTATTTATTTCCAGATGTAGACTATACATGCCAAAAAAATAAAAAATAAATCTTATACGTATCTTATATATACCTACAGTATAATTCTTCTACTGCAAAGTAGAAGTCTCAGATAACCTCAGAAGTATATGTTTTGCTCACTCTTGGAGTAAGATCCACTAAAACATTTAAAGGTAAAAAGTGCAAGAAAAAAGAGGTGGATTGAGTATAATTTCTGAATAGTAAAACGGATACAGTTGACTAAACTTTGCTTTTGTCCTGCAAGCATCCCACACATATCAGCAGCATGTGTGGTGGTAAGAGAAGCTATGCCTATCATCATGTTCAAATTGCTAATAAAATATTACAGGTATTTAGGAAAAATTTTAAGCTATTTAAAACTGTATGTTACTTTTATTTATGAATGAATTTGCAGATTATTGCTTTGTGCTAGACGTACTTCGTTAAAGGAAAAACAGTGGGAAATGTTTTGTATAAGAATCTTACAACATCTTGCAATAAACATGGATGACCCTAAATTATATAATGTTAGAGCAAACATGTGCAGCAGATGAACATAGAATCCAGCATAGATACCAAACCGGCATGCAAAGCATATAGCGAAATAAAATGACTCATACTGAAGATGTATTCTTTTCCATGCATGAGCACAAGAGAGATGTTTACTATTTAGATATGTTACCTGCTCCCTAGGCTGCGCCCCTGAAGGAAGTGGAAACCTGTCAACAGCAACCGGCCCAGGCATGACCAGATCATCTAGCTCACTAACTGATCGCATTGGATATTTTGGTATCTCTTGGTTCCTGTTAACATGGTTGTCATCATGCATTTTAGGTTCAAGAGTATCAGGTGTAAGATATCCGTCATGCTGAATGCCAATGTGACGCACTGCCGAAACACTCTCCTCGGCACAAGAGCTTAAGCCATTTTCTGATATGCTATTTCCAGCACGAGATTGGGCAAATACTCGACAAAGGACAAAGGAGGCCTGCAGATGGATAATAGTTAAAGTGTTACGAAGGAAACATAAGAGCACTTGATAACACTGACCAACACTGCCTACCTTGATCTCCAAAACCCAATCTAGAATGAAAAAGCACCATTATCTCAATGAGTACTTGAATATTATCATAGAAAACTTGAAGGAAACAATGCTTCATTGATTGGCAAAAAGTGTCGTGAGTGTGTTGATCAGCATAAGATACAATGCCTCATGTCATCTAAGGTAGAAATGCTGTCTCTTGATTACTAGAACACGATATCTATCTGGGGTGATGTATGGAATATATGACAATGGTGGAGTGTTGAGTATTTCTATTGATTGGCCATGTTATTTAGGCTTGAGTTGGCCATCCAATTGCACTGACTTGAATTATCAGGAGGATGCATGATATATATTATATAGAAAAGACAGACAATCAAACCTATTTCTTGATTCAATAGAAGCTCAAAGAGATGAATATGGACCCAAGTAGGTTTGATTACGCTTACACCTATTCTTAAGCCCAACAGAAATGTAATGACGTTAAGGATCCATATGTTTACAGTATTTACTTTCTTTTTTGATAAGTCAATTTTGTTAAGAACGCAAAGGGCTGCTACCCAAGTACGTAGAGTGTATACAGGAGGTGCACCTAAGTACAAAGCATAGGAAACAGAAAACAAAATCTAAATAAGATATACATTTCAGTTCATCACTCATGGATCTTTCCAGAATCAACTAGAAAGAAATAACATTTGATTAAAAACTTGAATTACACTCTTTAATCATACTAAACCTAAATTCCTTGTTTACTGACAAAAAAAAAAAAAAAAATATCATACTAAACCAAAATTATAGATGGAAACGTAAGGGCAACCATCCTTTATTGCTTCGAAGTTAAAGTACCCACAATTAATAAACAATAAATACTACCAATTTCCAGAAAAAGCCTAAAAATTCAATAACCAATTCATACCAAGACATGAAAACAAAGAAGCAAACATCATTCGTTCATTCGCGTCGAAAATTTTCCACCCAAAATACCAAAACAAAAAAGCAATAGAAAATTAAAGAAAATTGAAATTACACCTCTTAGTTAGCAATAAGAACGTTCCTAAAGTACCTTAAGATGGTCAATTAGCGCATACTCGTGCATGACCCAATCGGTCCTCGTCGCGGTCTTCGGCAAATGCCCCAGATAAAATACGAAGCTCGATCTGGTCCCGACGACCACTTCCCCTCCAGGGCCCACCACGGCCCTCACCATTCCCCTTTTCCAGAACCCACTCTTCGTCTTCCGTCTCCCCCCTCTGCTCTCCTTTACATTCCTCGCCGCGTAACAGTACCAGTGCCTCTTCCTCGCCCCAAAACCGTAAGAAAAGCACGCCGCGTCAGGTAGATCGAACGGGTCGTACTTGTAGAGTTCCAGCTCTCTGATCAAATCGTAACCCTTGGAACCGCCATCATCGTCGTCGTTGTTCTTGTTGGTCAGGTAGTAGCAGAGCAGCTGTTGCTGGGAGGGGTTGAAACCGGAACCAGGGTGTTGCAAGAAAGACATCGCTCCGGGGTTTTGAGGATCACCCAATGGATTGCGTAGCAGAATCGAAATGAGAGGGTTGAGGAGGTTTTTGTACATGGCAATGGCACATAGAACGCGTGCGGCTCAAGCTACTCGGACGGTATGTAGTCCCCCGCGCGCGCAATAGCGTGGTACTGAGTGTAAGATCACTTGCAATCATTTAGACATTTTATTATCGGATAATGTTATTTTTTCTTCTATAAATAATTATTTTTTCTTAAGAAAAATATTAATAGAGTCCTTCAAACTTAGCATTCAATGTTCATGTATTTTTTATTTATTTATTTATTTTTATTTAATGATTAAGGAAGTGATTATTAATAAAATTATGTATTTTTTTCATTTTTTTCTTAATAATTAAAAATATTAAAAAAATACTTAAAATAAAATCAAAACAAAAAGAGCAGAAAATTTAAAATACAAAACCCATTTGTACTACGTTGATAATCTACATGCTGATATTTTATTCATCTATATATAAAAAAAACTTTTATATTTCTCACTATCATTTTATTTCACTTTTATTTCTATATATTCCTCATTAGCCACACTATTTTCCTTTTGAAAATATAAAAAACACTCATGATCATAGTTTCTAAAGCATGATAAAAGCTACAATATTATGAGAATATTGTACTTTGAAAGAGAGAAAAAATAGTCACGATAATATTAGGATCTTTGTAAAAAAATGCTTTATAAAACATGACAAAGAGTAAATAGTTCAAAAAAATTAGGGTTTTGTTTTTAATTAAAAAATATTTTTATCTATGTTGTTTTTGTTATTATGAGCATGGAGAGATTCATTACAATTATATATATATATTGAAGATATTTAAAAATATGGAAACATACGAGGATATTTCAAATTATTGAAAGAACAAAAAATATTTAAATTAAATGGAAATAGAATAGACAAGCTGACATAGAATACATTTCAAAATTCATTAGTATAATTTTTTTTTGTTAGCTATTTTAGATAGGAATTTACTTATGCCATTGGAAATGTAAGGTGTCTACTTATTTTTATTTTTATTTTTAAATGTATTATAGCCATAAATAGAGTATACAAAAATAAACTTACCACCAGTACATTTTTCCTAATATAGTTAAAAAAATTACTACTAGTGAATTTGTGTGTGTTTTTTTAAATGTTTGAAAAATGTTTAAAAAAAACCACAGAATGAACTAGAGATATAGTCCAGCGGATTTATACGTTTGATCTACTTTACAATAAAAATAATATTATAATCTAACATATCACATCAAGTTACGTTAATTTGTGAGTATACTTTTGTACGGCTAAAGTTAGCATTATTTCTCCTTAACAAAAAAAATCAAGCTTTTTTTAGAAGGTTTTGCTATATACATCAGCTACTATTCATTCTCACACCTCACACTTGATAGTTTTTTTTTTTTTTTTTTTTTAGGATGTGGGGTGTGGGATAGTAAAAAGTAGTTGATGAAAATAATTATTCTTTTTTAGAACACTTTTAACTGCAATCTCTCCACGACAACCATGCTCAGGACCATTTTTCTGATCTTGTGACTCAGATATATGCCTACTATCGATTGCAAAGGTTTTCATGATCAAAGTCCCTTATCCCTTACATCTTAGCAACCCCAAGACTTATCCATCCTAGTCTTTTCTCATGTTCAAATCAATAATTTGCTAAATATTACTTCACCAACTTTCTCATACTAATGCTTAATTTCATTTACAGCATTACTGACCCATCTCATGTATTTTTATATTCATATCCACCTCTGATGGTCTCATATATTTGTCTCAAGCTCAATGAGTTCAAAATACATTAGAGAGCGTTGGCATGCAAGACAGTAATGTTCATCATCCAAGCATGTGATCAGGTAGTACTAGAGGAAAACATACAAGTTATGAGAGTTATGAACCTAAATTAAGTACCAAATAAAAGACAGAAATAATGTTTACACGGGCTAAACACAGGGAAATGCAAAAAAAGAAGAAGAAGAAGACGACTTGTATGAGAGTTATGAACCTAAATTAAGTACCAAATAAAAGACAGAAATAATGTTTACACGGGCTGAAGAAGAACAAGAAGAAGAAGAACAAGAAGAAGAAGAACAAGAAGAAGAAGCAGAAGGAGAACAAGAAGAAGAAGGAGAAGAACAAGAACAAGAAGAACAAGAAGAAGAACAAGAAGAAAGCACTGTTAATTGAATAAGAAAAGTGTTATAGTACAAAGAGATTCTATAAAAGTAAATCTACAAACTGACATGATTTGTTACAATACGTTAGATCTACTTTACAATAAAATTAGTTTTTCAATTTAACATCACGATAAACAGTGCAATTTTCTTGCCTTTATTGTGGCTATAAGTGGCTAATAATAAAAATATATCTAATGAGATATTCTTGGTAGTAATATTTCAGTGAGTAATGCTAAAAACAAGATCCAAATGTACAAGTCAAGTGCAAGATTCTCAATTTCCTTTGGGATGAAACTGTAGCAATATATCCAAGCAAGAAGATACAATACTTTGTTTTCATGATTTGCTTTGTTTCCCATTGGATGAATATTGCAGGATCCTCAAAAGGGTTAGAGCTTCGCAAACTAAATGCAGCTAATCATGAGGCACAGAGACGGCATCCATGAACTCAAAATTAGACTCGAGAGAACTCATTGTCTCTGGCGCAAGGCACACCTCCAAATCTATGCTTCCCCCACCTTCATCTCCTGGGTATGATGACAATTTCCCATCAAACTTGTTTCCATTCCCACCTCTTATTGCCACTGCTTTCCCCATTCCAAACTCGGTCCCATACATGTTGAATCTGGGTGAACTCCCAATCAGTAAACTGTATCGATCAAAATATCGAGAAAGTTGTGAAACAGTAGGAGACTGCAGCCAGTTTTGAAGCCACCCCCGCACCACCTTGTCGGTGTGGTTATCCACGGCCTGGTGCAGCTGCCACGCCGCCCACCCATGATTGCGTTCAAGCAACTCGCCTGCCGTGGCTACGCCGGCCACTATATGAATGGAGTTCCCGAAGTAGTCCTGAGACCAGGGCGGATCCATTCTTGATCTGTTGTTAATCATCAGCTTGCAACTTGTTATCTGATCTTGTGGAAGACGGCGTGCACGCGTTATGCAGCTCCAGACAAGTGCCGACAAGGACTGGAAGGAAGAGATGTTTTCGGATTTGCACTCAGCGTTGGCTTTTGCTTTGAGTTTGGCTATTGATTCTGATGAGAAATGGAAAATTCTCTCTCTTAGTTCTGGGGCTTGATATCTGCTGATGAACTCATCTTGGTGGGTGAAAGGGAGGTTGATGATTGGACCATAACCATCAGGAAACCATCGTTTATGGATTGGGGGGCGTGAAATCGAAATATCGTCATCAGCCTGAAAGATCTCAGACCAGGTGTTCAAAAAGTGCCAGAAAGAGTTTCCATCTGCAATGGAATGGTTCATGGAACACCCTATAAAGATGCCATCTTTTAGCTCTGTCACTTGAATAGAAAGCAAAGGCAAGGTATGGCCATCAAAGTTGACAGCTTTATCAAGGTCAAAAAACGATTGAACAGTACTGGATGGCACATCAATGGGTGAAAGAATGTCAGATACTTTCACATCTACTGCTGCATGGATGAATTTAGCTCCAGGGCTGTGGTTGCAGTCGACGAAAATCAAGCATGAAGGCTGGCTTCCATTCATTTCTGTCACAAGGCGGCCGGAAAGTGGGTAGAAATGGACAAGGGTAAGGGAAAGGGAGCGCTTAAGCCTGTCCAAGACAGTTTTGAGGAAACCTTCTCGGCCATCTGCTGCCGGAGGCTTTCTGAAGAGAAGTCCCCTCTGGATGTAGTGTGCAGAAAGCATGGTGAGATCCCATGGAGCCAGGTACAAAGGCTGCTTGGACTCCTCTGAAGCATGCTTTGGTTTGATAAAGAACTCTGAGATCTGTCGAACTTTGGGTTCAATCTCCCGATCAGTGTGTTCTTTTGAATAACTCCTCTGCTTTATGCAGTTGAAGCAATGAAGATTTCTGGGCAAGAATCGGTTATCACTTGAATATTGTTTCAGAAGCTGGATGGGTAAGAATCGATGCTTCATGGCAAACACGTAAAAGCGGTAAGCTCTTAATTTGCTCGATCGTCTTCTCAATTAATTGCTTAAACTCTCATCGATCGGAGCTGCCATTTATATCCTTTTGGAAGCATTCCATTATTATGTAAACATCACCACATGTTCTTAAGGAAACGAAAGATCATCGACAAAGGTCATAGTGCTTAATTCCAATAAACAAAATCCCACACCTACGCTTGACGTGTGGGGTTTTATTTTTTCATTTTTTCATTTTCTTTATTTTTTTTATTTTTTTTATTTTTCTTTCTCTTCCCCACACACACATATATGTATGAATGTCTTTCGATGTTAAATTAAATTAAGTTGAATTAATTTTTTTTTTATGAATAGTAATAAATTGAGATAGTGGAGTAAGCTTTGTAGAATCTACTTAAGATGAGTTTATGTATTTAGATGTTAAGATGAGTTTAGATGTATTTACTAGAAGTTGAAAAAGATTGTGGATCCTGGATGTAAATAAGTGTTGAATTGGAAAAGGTTACAAGTCCCTATAAAGAAGTTTTGAGTTGAGATAAGTTTAGTAATTTGAGGGTGGATTTGGAGTTCAGATGAGATGAGATGAGATGAGATGTTTTGTTGAAAGTTAAATAAAATATTATTAAATATTATTTTTATTTAAAAATTTAAAAAAATTAAGTTGTTTATTATATTTTTGTATGAAAATTTAAAAAAGTTATAATGATGAGATAGATGAGATGAGATAAGATAAATTTGTATATCCAAACCCACTCTGAGAGTCAGATATTTAGATGTTAGATTTAATTTAAAATTAGACCGAACTGAATTAATCTTAATTGAATCTAACAACTAAACGAGACCTAAAATTCCCACACGTCAGGTGTGAGGTATGGGGTGAGCAACCGTTGCTGATCAGAGTTCTTGGTCAAAAACATTGTGCGCCGGCGGCTGCCATGCATTACCAATGGACTGAACCTAGCCGAATATTGTGCGCCATCAATGTTTGATATCAAAAGAAAATCAAATATTCTAATCATTTATACTCTCAGTTTCCGTAACAAAATAAAGCACAAAAACCTTTTTTTTTTAGTTAGTGTCTCGTAAATAAACACAAAGTTATTGCATGTGATCACTAATCTTCCGGTACACCATCAAAGAATATCTATTATTTCATCCAAATATTAAAATTGAGAGAAAAAAAAACTCATAGTTATGATATAAACACATTATTATATGAGTAATATTATTATACCCTTTAATTTATACCATTCATTATCCCCTTGACGTGGCATTGTGGTACCACGTGACATATTAAAAATTTTAAAAAAATATGGCGTCAAGTAAAAAAGTTATGTCACGTGATCATACAACGATGAAAAGATGACGAATAAAATGACAACGTGGATTGAATTGATATGATATAAAAATAGACATTCATTATTGTACTCAAGATCTACAGCTCTCTTTCAAAAAGTCTTTGTAACCAGTTGACATGAAATGATGTAAACATTATGAAATAATAAGATAAGCACCCCTCTATATTTGTTACAATCTTGGGGGTCACAAGGCGGCCTGCAAGAGGGTAGAAATGGACAAGGGAGTCTTGACGATTGCAGTCATCTTTGTCATCAGCTGATGGAGGAGGCTTTGTAAAGAGAAGACCTTTCTGAATGTAGTGTGCAGATGGCATGGCTAATTAAATCCCATGGCGTCAAGTAAAATGGTTTCTTCAACTGATCTTCTAAAGCATGCTAATTTGGCTTGATGACGAACTCTGAGAGATTTGTCAAACTTGGGGAAGATCCGACATCGATCGGGAAATTGTGAAAGGAATTCTTTGAGAGAGGCCTTGATCTTGAGTTGAGTGCCTTCTCTGCAGCTTCATATATGGCTTCATGCATATGCCTTGCATAGCTAATCCACTTCCCTCATTATTAAAAGAAAAATTTTATTTATAAGTCGGTGTGAATAACAAACTTAGTAAAATGTTTATACTTTATATGACTTAATTTGATTTGAAAGAAAAATTTTAAAATTTGAATTTTATAAATCAGATCTTACTATTTAAATGATGTGGATGGTGTACTCTACACACCGGCTTGATAATAGAATAACCCTGTTTGGTTTCACAAATGGTCTTAATCCATCTCATCTCAACATTCAAACATTTAAACACAAACACCTTTCAATTTCAAATTTTTAACTTTTTTATACAATTATTATCTGAGAATTATAATTTTCCCAAACTTCCAAATAAAACACAAAAAACAATTCAACTTTTTCAAATCTCAAAATAAAAATTATATTCTAACAATATTTTAATTTTATAGTATTTTATTCAATTTTTTTTCTCATTTTCCAGAATATAAAACATCTTAACTCGAATCATTTCATTACTATTCACAAATTATTGCACTATTATTACATATTTCATATTATCTGTGTAACCAAACGAGACCTCAACTCTTACGTACCATAAAGGATAATACTTTTTTTGAATGCTTCTTGGTACAACTTTTATGGAAATTTTCAAAGAGCTTTACTATTCATCATCTCCACATACCACACCACACTTTTTTTTTATTATTTTTATTTTTTAAAATTTGTTTTTAGTTTTATTCTTCTTAAACTTATTGAATTCTTTTACTCATCATCCATATACTACATATTTGATAAGATTAAAAAAAAAAGTGTGATATATAGTGTATAGAGATGATGAATATAATTTTTCATTTTCAAACTCTTCTTGTTACATGCCGTAATATCATGTCAGAGATTAACATAACATGAATAAGCTAGCTACATGTCTTGAGTGCCACGTAAACTTTGAGAAATTAAAAAAAAAATGTAATATTAACAAAACTCAAGAAATTGCAAATTATAAGATAACATCCGGATTGACATTGATGCAAATTGCATCTAGAATTAAATCAAAAGGATAGAAGGAACACAAAATTAGAACAAAACGAAACATGAGTTTTGAGCCATCCCTGCAAAAACACAAGATTTAAAATTTTGACATTGATAAAGAACTGCTTTTGATGTCGTATCCAGATACGATAGAATGATAACAATTTTGAAGAATTATAAATAAGAAGAATCTCAAGTGAGTTTTGAAAATATACTCTCATTTTCCGATTGATAAAACTTCCAATTCTAAACTGCTAACAAATACTTTATACTTTCAACTACTTAGCACCGAAGAATTGCATATCAAGATAATTCTTTTTTGTTCATGCTACTTAAGATCTAAGTATATTGTTCTTGATTGCAGCAGCCCTAAGTAATGAAGACAATAAAATATTAGCCAAAACAAAAGGAGGAAGTGGGCAATGAGATGGTAACAATAGCTTAAGCTTAAAGTCAAAATCATTCAAATTTTGTTTCCAAAACACAAGCTGATGTAGGAAGATAAGAATCCTACACAATATAGAAATGCGAAGCATAGCCAAACTCCAACTTTAAAATCTAAATAGAAGTAATAATGCCAGGAACAGAATCCAGGTGCCCCCTATTAAAAAAAAAAATGAAGTCAATTCAAATGGTTGAAACCACACATCAAATGTGCCGCCCCCTTCCAATCGACCAGCTCAAGAGACAAGATTGTCATTCAGAGACAATCCAGCTAGCTGATCAGCAGGACTGTTGGCCTGCTGCTGTGCAGCATTTACAACATTCCTCAGGACGTCCATGGCCTCCGCTACTTTTGCCTTCAAAGCCTCTGGCGACTCTAGCAGATGAAGGACCTCAGTCTGGTCCATTTCCAGGAGCATACCGGTAACCTTGGCTGCTGACTCATGCTCCAGCTGATCCACTAGAGGGTATAACGCTTCACCCAGCATCTGCCCACCCATAAGAGAGAGAGAGAGAGAGAGAGAGAGAGCAGTTAAATTCAAAACTTCAAGAGTACTGCAAACTAAAAGTAAAAAAGAACTAAGGTCAGGACCCACCGTCCTCTGTTGTTCAGGCGTAGCATTTGCAAGAGCCGTAGCTAAAGCCTGAATAGGCATAGGCTGTCCAAGCGTAGCGTCTCGCATTGGCCCACCACCAATGTCATAAGGAACTGAGAGCATGCCTCCAGCCAAACCAGACATTGGAACATCTGGCATGTTGCGACCAGGTGGATAACGATAGACACGTCCCCTAGGAAGCATCTGGGCAACAAAACACAACCATTTTCAACGAGGCATGTGCAGGAACCAGAACATAAATGAAAACCATAAGAAAATTCGAATTTCAACCAACCTGCTGCTGCATCAGTGGCACAGGTTGTTGCGTATGCTGCACAGGACCAGCTCCACGCCGGCCTCCTGGACGCGGGCCCTGCTGACCCTGTTGGACTAGTGGAACATAGAAATTTGGCATTGGAGCCCCTCCAGGCCTCATTCCAGGAACTAGTTGCTGCTGGTAACCAAATCCAGCCTGTGAAATATTTTTGCCAATCTTAATGAAGTTTTTGTTACAAGAAAAATGAAATATTATTGCCAAAAGAATCATTATCACCACTCAGAATAGCTGATGAAACACAATCAATAAACAGATACTGATATAAATATTACTGCAACTAATAGAACAGTCATAATATATTTACATTTGACTTCCAGAAACAAAAAATTATGCTCCGGAGATAAATCCATTAAATAATGTCAAATGGAGACAATTGACAACAAACACTGCGAGAGAGGAATATCAAACAATACTAAAATTGAATCTTTATATCAACCAAATAGTTCTAACAAGTGACAAATGATCAAACAATTATGAAGAAATGGTTACCATCATTTTGGATAAGTAAAACAACATATACAAAAACCTAGTTGAACTAATAAATATGCAACGGATTATAAAGTGTACTTACTTGTGGAGGAATTATAGCTGGGGGTGCTTGCCCGTACAAAAACTGTTGACCAAGACCTGGAGCGCCAGGAGGGAAAATTGGCATACGTGGACCAACAGATGGTGCCATTGCAACAGGCCTCATCTGTGAAAATTGTGCCTGAACAAATGAAATAAAACAAGTTCATTTACACATTAAGTTTAAAAAGGGAAGGGGGAGAGATGCATAGAAGTTCATTGAGAACCACACGTCTTAGTAAAGACTAGCAGAAGGTACATGAAACATTTATCAGCATTAATGTCTATGGTCTTTCTTTTCTTACATATTTTTAATTGTTTAGGTCCAATCATACCTTAACTACTACCAATCTTTAGGCTCAAACCTAAATTGACATGGAATCATTATATCCTCATGTTTCGTAAAGGATACATTCGAATTAATTCCATCAAATCTTGAGTTTTGGCTCATCTGTCTATCCATTTTTTTTTTATTGGCACCGGGAGTCTAGGAACAGCGTCTCGATTAATCCCGGAGGTACACAGGCCCTTGGCAAGGAGTTTCCCGCAAGTGCACCTCCGGTAATTTACGGAAAAAATCTCTCAGTCTGATGGCCCCTAGAGATTGTTTACAGATTTGAACCTTAGACCTGGGAGGAGCATACCCCTAAACCCAAGGCCTTTATCACTTGAGCCAACCCTTAAGGATTTCTATCCACAATTACTTAAAATTATAATAAACATGAAATCTCTTTTTCATAATAACATCCAAAGACATTCTATGATCAACAAAGAAATATCTCCACAAAATCCTTTCCTACTATCAAAAGATATATTTAATCTCTGTTACAACCAAAGCTTATTGTGTTGAACCCTAGCTTGCATCCTTTCTTCCTGAGACCTCAAAATCATATATATGTATCCAGAAATTGTCACAATCATAGCCTACTTGCAATCATAATCTATTTGCAACCTTTAATGCATATAGACTTGGCCTATTAGCTTTAGGGGCTATTGAGATCACAGATTTCCGACCTATTAGCTTAGTGAATGGAGTATACAAGATTATCTCAAAAGTGCTTGCTAATCGCTTAAGAGAGGTGTTAGGTAAGATTGTGTCTAAGCCTCAAAATGCTTTTGTGAAGTGTAGACAGATCCTAGATGCGGTTCTAATTGCCAATGAATGCTTGGATAGTAGACTGAAGGCTGACAGCCCAGGAATTATGTGTAAGTTGGATATGGAAAAGGTGTATGACCACGTTAATTGGGATTTCCTGTTATATTTACTGGGTAGGTGTGGTTTTGGTGAAAGGTGGAGGTCTTGGATTAGCTGGTGTATATCTACGGTACGTTTCTCTGTATTGATCAATGGCAGCCCAGAAGATTTCTTTCAGAGTCCTCGTGGTTTGAGACAAGAGGATCCCCTATCTCCCCTACTTTTTGTTATTGTTATGGAGGCACTAAGCAGAATGATCTTGGCGTTGTTGGATAATGGGTTCATTAGTGGTTTCCAAGTTGGCTCTCCGAGCAGGGGTAGCACCACTATCTCTCATTTGTTGTTTGCGGATGATACGCTTATTATGTGCAAAGTTGATCGAGACCAGGTGCGGGCTGTGAAGGCATGTTTGCTTTGTTTTGAAGTAGTGTCTGGTCTAAAAGTGAATTATGATAAATCTAAGTTGGTGCCGATTGGAGAGGTTCAGAATATTAGGGAATTGGCTAACACGTTAGGATGCAAGATAACATCTCTTCCTATGACTTATTTGGGACTACCATTAGGAATAGCTTTGAGGGCATGCTCAATATAGGATATAGTGATTGAAAAAATGGAGAGGAGACTGGCAGGATGGAAGAGAATGGGGTTGAATTACTTTGATTAAAAGTACACTTTCTAATCTACCCACTTATTTCTTATCTTTATTTCCTATACCAGCAGGTGTGGCGGGTCGTCTTGAAAAGCTACAAAGAGACTTTCTATGGGGCGGATTTGGAGAAGAGTTTAAATTTCATCTTGTCAAATGGGAGAAAGTGTGCCGTCCTATCTCTAGTGGCAGTTTGAGCATTAGAAACTTACGGTTGTTTAATTGGGCGTTACTTGGCAAATGGCTCTGGCGATATATCAAGGAACCCGAAGCCCTATGGAAAATTGTGATCAATAATAAATATGGTGGTGTAAGGGAGGGTTGGTGTACTAGAGAAGTTAGAGGGGCCCATGGAAGGGGGCTATGGAAGCATATTAGAAAAGGGTGGGAGGTCTTTCAGCGGCACACTAGGTTTCAATTGGGTACAAGTGCCAGAATCAGATTTTGGAAGGATGCTTGGTCGGCGACAGTGCTCTCCAAGATTTGTTTCCTATACTTTTCCTGATAGCAAGTGCCAAAGATGTCACAGTGGCGTAGGTTATGGAAATCGCTGGAGGGGGAATTCACTGGAATATTAATTTCAACAGGGCGGCACAGGATTGGGAGATGGAGCTTTTAGCAGATTTTTACAGTCTCATGTACTCTTGTCGTCCAAATATCTAGCATGAAGATGATTTGTGGTGGATTCCTACAAGGAGAGGTGTTTTCACTGTTCGTTCCTTTTATAAGGTCCTTACACAAGGGTCGGAGATACAGTTTCCATGGAAAAGGCTCTGGCGAAACAAGGCTCCTCCCAAAGCTTCTTTCTTTGTGTGGACAGCGTCATTAGGCAAGATCCTTATTACAGATAATCTGAGAGAGAGAAGGATAATCATTGTAGATTTGTGTTATGTGTAAAGGAGGGAGTGAGTCAATGAACCATTTGCTTTTGCATTGTGAGGTAGCCAGGACTCTCTGGAATGAGGTGTTTAAAAGGATGGATTTAGCATGGGTTATGCCGGAATCCGTGGTGGATATATTGGCGTGTTGGACCTGTATCCGAGGTATACATCAGATCAAAATGATTTGGAAGATGATTCCTACTTGCATTATGTGATGCTTGTGACAGGAGCAAAATGAGAGGACGTTTGAAGATAAGGAGAGATCTATGGCAGAGCTAAAAATTTTCTTTTTTAGGACTCTATATACTTGGGCCATTGCTGTGGACTTTAATGACATAGATCTTCATGTTTTCTTAGATGCTAATGTGCCTTTGTAGATAGAGCATAATACTTTGTAATTGGCAGTTGTTGCCCATTCTTGTTAATAATACTTATTTTACTTATAAAAAAAAATGCATATAGACTTGGCCTCTTATCACAAAAAAATTATGTCGTTGACCTCTCATTTTTTTTTGGATAAATAAATCTTCAGTAAGGCAAAACCTAACGTATGATTGACTTCTTTACAACATGACTGTAATTTTGTGTCGTCATTCCTTAACTAGGCATACTAGCACCAAAGACTATAACTCACATTAAAGTTCTATTTTAAGGCCTATGGTACATTTCCTCAAGAGTATATTCAATACTTATTCATCAAAATATACTTATTGCAATACAACCCAATAGACGTATTCATGAATTTTGTCGACTTGATACAATTTGGAACAACCTCCTAAGGAAAGCTCAAGTTACATATGAGTCCAATAGTTCAAAAGGGACTAGTCAATGTGACAATTGGAAATCCTTAGAATCATTATGTAAGAATTTCTCCTATCTAGACAATGTGGGCTCCATTCACCATCTTCCTATACAAAGGCCCTTGCCTCTTGCTCTTATTTCCTTTTTGTATAAATAAATTTTAATGTAACTTAATAGGGGGAAGAGAGAGAATTTTATTAAAACAAGCGCAACTTACAAGCCTAAAAGATGAGACTATAGCCCTTAGCGCCTCTCTACTAGCACTTGTAACACACGTCCCACATTATGAATATGAATAACCAGCAGAGTAAAGGTATTTATGGATGCTAAATACCATATCAGTCACTCACTAGGTGAAATTGAGCTATAAGTGATTTTAAGGAAGATTCATAGATGATATTAATCCTTCACAAGAAGAAATATTCATCAAATGCTAGATTTAAAGAAAAATACTGTTTAAAATTAATACAGCTCATATCCACAGAAAATCTAGCTGCATACACAATAAATTTTCCAAAGTCAAGATGCAAATAATTAGAGGTTGTCATCAAACTTCGTTTTGGTATAAGAAAAGGCTTACCAACTACACAATTACAATTGGCATTGATTAAAAAAATGCATACCATTAGCAATATGCATATATATATGACACTTCGGATAAAATTAAAACATCAGTTCTGTATTCTGAAACAAGAGTTTTGTATCAGTTCAATATAAATATATATATATATATTATAGTGGCAAAACCAAACTAGTCCAAAATTTTCAATATAAAATCTAATCCTACTACAATCACTGATTATTATGATCCCAATTTGACTTTTAAAACATCACAGCAGAGACAGCAGCTTCTATTCTAAATCATTATAATCTTTTACACGAGGAGGAAAAATTAATTCTCACTACATTACATACATGTTTGTTGGGAATTTGACTCCTAAATTAATGTAAATAACAATGCAGCAGCAAAAAACTGTTCATCACAGAAAATCACAAGAAACATCCAAGTATGCTCCTCAATATACCTGTAACCTTGCCCTTCTCTCTTCTTTCCGCTGTGCAATTGCAACATAGAGAGGTTTGCTGACAACCATTTTACCATTCATTGCATCAAGCTGAAAGTAAACAATAAAATATCAGTTTCAGGCTGCATATTCAAGACCAACATGAAGAAGTAGACTTACAGCTCGAGAAGCTTCTTCAGAAGTTGAGAAAGCAACAAATCCAGAACCTCTACTAACCCCACTGGGATCACGCATAACCTGCAAAGAGCAAGCAACTTTTTAAGGCCATGACAATAGAAGTCATGGAATCAGAATTTTGGGTTTTCAACACACAAGGAGGCTACTTACGAACCTTGCATGAAGTGATTGTACCAAACTCAGAGAACAATTCCTTCAGTTTTTCATCACTAATACTATCATCTAAATTCTTAACATACAAATTCATCCCTTGAAATTTGTCAACTGCTTCCTTCATACTCTGCTCAAATCTTCCTTTCAGCTCAAGTTCTCTTTCAGATTTTTTCTGTGCTTTTCCAACATACCATTCCTTGTCATCCACCACCTTTCCATTCAGTGCCTCAACAGCTTTGGCAGCATCATCTACATTCTCATAATTGACAAAACCAAAACCCTTTGATTTTCCATCTGCATCCCTCATCACCACAGCACTGGTAATTTTTCCATATTCACCAAAAATTTTCTTAAAGTCTTCATCAGTTGTTGCTTCTGATAGATTTTTCACATACACATTATTAAATTTTGTGTTGCCTAAAGAACTCTCTCTTTCCTGCTTACGAAGAAAGTGTGTGACAAACACTTGTTTGTCATTTAGAAGCATTCCATTTAACTTGTCTATTGCATCCTGTGCAGACTCTTCATTTTCAAATTGAACAAAACCATAGCCTTTAGACTGGCCATTGGCATCAGTAGCTATCTTGCTTGATAGAATATTCCCAAAAGCAGAAAATGTATCCTGCAATGCTTTGTGGTCAATTGCCTTGTCCAGATTCTGCACTCCAAGAAAGAAAGATACAGTTAACAACAAATACAGTCAATGAGCGATTCGCAAACCAGAAAAAAGGGAAATGCAGCAGAAGGAACAAAAACCACTATCATCAATCCACATGACTACACTGTCTGTTTGAGAGAGAGAGAAGCTATAACAATCCAACCCCAAGATGAAGTATTATCCCAAACCAACTAGAGTGCAGGATACCTAAGACCAAACCCAACCTACAAACTCCTTAACAGACTTGCACACAAAATATCCACCTTAATTGGAAAAAATCCCAACAGCAAAACAGTAAACAATAGATTCTACAAATATGCCTACACTTACAGAAATATTGAAGAAACAGGGTGGCGGGGAGGGCACATAAAAATTAGCTCAATACTAATACCTTGATGAATATATTCGCAGTTCCACTCTTACGAATGCTAGGGTCTCGATGAGAATACATGATTCTGATGGGCTTATTGTTCAATGGAGTGAAGTTCAGTACGTTGATTGCCCTTGCCGCTGTAGGTGTAAAAGCAATTATTGAGAAATACAATGTCAAATGTGGATGTACCAGATGAAATAGATATATTATAGTTTCACACCAAAGAAAAGCTCGAGAATAACATTCTTTTATAATTTGAATAGCTCAAGAGTAACTGCTAGAAAAAAGGACGACATAACCATGAAGTACTCCTTTGTGAACACAGCCAAACCAAATTATCGCATGAACCATAATATAGAAAACATTTAAACATTTAAATAAAACCATATGGAATTATTGCGATGATTGCAACTTGTAAGGCTACAAGTAATTACATGCTAATGACTACCGTTAAAGTATGCTTGCACCATTCTGTTCTGTATATGATGCTATTTCAAGAAAGAAAAAGAAAAAATCAATAATATTTTGAGAGTTTGATAAAACATTAACCGATCTGATAGTATATCAAAATCACATGGCCCTCGAACTAAATCTTCATCTAGACTATGAAACGAAAAAGAACTGCATGTAAAACGCAACCTTTGCCACATTAAAAATTTAAAACCTCAACGAAGCATGCATTTCCTTCAATAACAAGTACACATTTTCCAATCATATAGGAAAACTATATGCTAACCAAATAGCTCACTCGTGAAATAATAACACATAACAATCAACCAGCAACTACGTCAATTAAAGAAAAAAATCAATAGATATGGTAATAGCAAGAGTTTAAGAGCCGAATCAAAGACTGACCATCCTGAGGATTGCTATAGTTGACGTAACCGTAACCGAGAGATCGCCGGGTGCTCATGTCCCTGCAGACCCTCACCGACACGACTTGACCGACCTGGCCGAAAAGATCGTAGAGCTGCGAGTCCGTGACGTTCACGTCAAGATCTCCAACGTACAGCGACGTCGGCACAAACTGATTTGTACCGGCGCCAGAAAGGACACCGTTCGGACCCGAAACCGGAGTCTGATGCTGAACCTGAATCTGCGCCGCCATTTCACCAACAAAACAAAAACCAACTTGTATCCTTCTTCCTTTCTATTTTCGTTTTTTTGTCAATCTTTTTTTTTTCCCTCTCCTCTTGTTAATCCAACCTAACCCTAGAGAGAAAAACAGCCACAACTCGGAGACCAGGAGATAGAAGAGAACTTAAGGAATTCTTTTAGGGGTTTTTCTATGGATGATAGAGAAGGATAGAAAAAGGTAAAACCGGGATAAATCGACCAGAGATCCAAACGTAGACTCGCCGGAGACGACGAAGAGAGGAAGCTGAGAATCTTTTGTGTATAATTTTTTCTGAGGTTTTTTTCTTTTTTTTTTTTTCGTTTTTTTTTCCTGGAGGAGGGCAGAACGAACTGCACTGCACAGCACCAGGTCGATGCTGTGTCGTTTATACTGTGAGGTCGGCGGAAACCCTAGGTTTGTTATGGAGATGAAACGTGGACCGTCCGATGGTATGGTTTTTGTTGTTAGCCCCACCTGGCAGTTTGGATCTTGACCGGTGACGGCAAAATCCGGTATGGTCAGTCAGATGACGAAGGAATGAGTGAGCGAGAGGGAACACGTGTGGACACGTGGCGGCTTATCCACTAACCACGATTTTCAAGGTTTTACTTTTATCTTCAACCAAGCTTAATTGTTGCTTTAGAGGGGAAAAACTAGGATTAATTTCAGAGGTGACAATAGGCATGCTTGGAAACAGGTTTTATTTTATTTTATTATTATATTTTTTAAAATTTTTATATAAAATATAATAAATAATTTAATTTTTTCAAATTTTAAAATAATATTCTATTCAACTTTGATTTAAAATCATCTTATCTCATTCACTATCCAAACGAGACATTTGAATTGCATTCTCTAAATTCGACATGGATTTAGTTGGACTCTGACTTGTATAGACTTCGATCCGATTCTAATTTTGATTTATCGGAATTAGAGTCAAAGTCGAAATTGGTACATAGTCGGATTTGGATTTTTAGTTTTGGAATTTTTTTTTATTTTCATATTTAGCCCATTTTAAAAAAGAATATTTTGAGGCATTTCAAATTTTAATTTTTTAAAAAAATTTAAAACTAAAACTAAAATTTAACCCATTTTAGGGCTTGTTTGGAAAAGTATCCATCCCAAAATTCGCATTTTATCTCATCTCATTTCTAAATGTCACTCAAATATAAATACTTTCAAATTAATCAGTACAATTTTTTCAAACTAATCATTACAATTTTTTAAAACTTTTAAACAAAAAAATAAAAAACAATTCAACTTTTTCAAATCTCTAAACAAAAATAATATAAAAAAACTATATTCTAACAATATTTTAACTTTATAATATTTTTTATCTAATTTTTTCTCTTTTCTTTTCCAAAACCCTATAAAATATTAATTCAAACTATCTTACTACCATTCACAAAACTCTCATCTCATCTCACTCCCCAAATATACTAATATCTAACTTATTTTTATACTAGACTTATTCTAAAGTGTCTAATTACATATTATGATACCATATTATTACATATTATTTTCAGTGTCTAATTATATGTTATTATACATTAGTATTACATGTTATTATACGAATGTCTAGTTTATTTCTAGCTTAATTATATACTAGACTTTCTAGTGTCTAATTACATGTTATTATACTTTAGTAAATTAGTATATGTATTATTAATGTATTATACTAGAGTTATTTAAATACTAGTTTCTAATTTATTTCTATACTTGATTATGCATGGTTGTAATACTATGATATTTACATATACTAAACTATCATTAGTCTATTTATATTATAGTATAAATATATTATTTTATAATATTTAGCTCATACTAGTATATTATTGAATTTAACTATATAAGTTATAGTTATATAACCATATAACTATACTAGTATATAGATAAATGTATAGATAAATACATATTTTTATAATATATGTACAATATCAGAATTGGATTAAGAGTCGAAGTCAGAATTAGAGGGCCGAGTTGGCGTTGGAATCGAATAGGGCTATGCAAATCTTTCGCTAGGTCTGACTTTGACCAACCTCCGCTTCGATTCTGATTCTAACTTTGACGGAGTCAGAGTATTCGAAACTCATAGTCAGAGTTGGAGTTCCTCCGAGAATGTATGTAAGAGTTGGAGTTGGAGTTCGGAGGCATTCAAGCTCTGAATTCCTACTCCGACTTTTTTTTAAAAAAAAAAAAATCAAATGTAAAACGTTTTTTCCTTAAAAAATCTAACTAAATGAAGTCGTTCAATTTCAAGTGGAACGATGTCATTTTCTTCTCCCCCTCACTCTTTTGTGACTTCTATGTTCTCTCTTTGTTTCTCTCTTCCCACACGTCGTTCTGCACCGTTTGACGTCATCCTATCGTCATGACGAGCCCATACCACTGCAGAATACTTCCTGTCAGCCTTTGCGACGTTGCAAGTATATTACCACCTCCTCGTTTGATTCGCATTTGGGGTTTATTTTTTATGATTTCGAATTTCTAAAATTTTGGAATTTCATTGCATTGTAAATCCAATTTAATGCTCTGGTTGATTTTGTTGTTTGAGGGCTACCTAATTTTGTTGCTCAATTGTGTAATCTTGATTTTTGGGGTGAAATTTTTTACAAATTTTCTCCCAATTTCAATACCATGTATAATGGCCAAGCATGTAACACCCCGTATTTTTAGTGTATTTTTAATTGAAGGATTATTTGTTATTAATTTAAAATTTAATTATCTTGTTTTAAATTTTTAGATTTTAGTGGGTTTATTTTTATAATTTTTAATTTGTGAAAATTAAATTTGACATGTTTCCTTAATATTAATTATTGTTATGCATTTAATTTTCTTTTCATATTAAATTAACTTCTTGTTGGATTTAATTATTTATTTTCATTTTAATCACTACGTTTGAATTATTTTATTTCACTTGCTATTTTAAAATTGTTTCCGTTTGATCATTTTTGTGACCCAATATGTGAGGATTGGACCTCATTTCTTTCCCTACATTTTCTCTTTCCTCTTTCTCTTTCTTCATTTTTCTTTTCTATTCTTTTTCTTTTTCTTTCTTCTCCTTCTCCTTCTCCCGCACGAGACCCGTCTCTCCCTCTCTCTTCCCATGCGTTGCCCCTCCTTCAGCCCACCGCCGTGAGCCGGCGGTGATCGACACCGCCCCTCCCATCAGCTTCCCTACCGGTCGGCGACCCCACCCTTCCATTTCCAGACTTCCTCACGCTGCCGTTAGCCACCACGAGCTTCTCCAAGTCGCGGCACTCCTTGAGCCGCTGCGCCACCGTTGCGCCACCTCCGACCACCATTTCTTCACAACTTCATCATCCACCTCCTAGCAACCCAATGGACCCAACCCCAGCTCCGATCCGTCACCGATGAAGCACATCCAACTCCATTTCCATTTTGGGTATCTTTGCACTTCAACCACCCTTTGCTCTGCCACCCACGGCCAACCACCACCACCACTAGTTTCACCGACATTCCTAGGCCCTACCTTATCAATCTCGGGTCTTTGTTTGCACCCGTTCAAAAGTAGGTATTTGAGACCCATGGCCACAGTGCATTTGACATTGTTTTGTTGCTACGTTGTTGCTTCTTACAGTTCTGTGATCTTTCAAAAATTATATTATGGCATTGTAAATATTTTTTTCAAAGAACTTTTGAGATTTAAATGTATTTCACGCTAACTCATATTTACTATGAATTGGTTGGTTGTGCCGGACTGAGTCCGAGGAGTAAGGGGGTCGGTTGGATTGGATGATAGAGTTGCTTGTGTGATTGGTTTATACTACGAGATTTGTTGGCTGTTTCGGATTTAAATATTGGTGTTTTGTGTCTAACGTGGGTTATGGTGGATATTTGTGATTCTAGGAAGTGATGATATATTTTTGGATTATGAAGGTTTTAAGTTTTTAGGAATTAAAATAGGTTTTTTAAGAAACGTATGCTTAAATATCGAGATCCGTAATTGGTTGGAAACTTACGGAAATTATGTGATTATTTTTATAGGTGAAGATTTATAGTCGACTCGACATTTTTTAGGAAAATTCTGAAAAGTTAAGTTGTCCAGGTAAGCGGGGTTCTTATGCTAGATTTGCATAAAAATAAAATGGACTGAGGTTGATTTTTGAAAATAAACATGTTTTGTTATGAAAATATATTTGAACTATCTCAGTTATTTGTTCTGCATTACTCATGAGATTCTGTTTAAGAATAAAGTATTTTCTGGCATGACTAGTGTAGACATGAGCTATTTTGCATTTTGCTTCTAAACTGTGAAAAAGAGAGCGAATATGAAAGTTTGTGCATAAAATTATGTTTTGTGATTTCTGAAAAGTCTGTTATGTTCTGAAGATGTTCTTTACTCTGATATGATGTGATTTCTGAAAACTCTGTTCTGTTCTGAAGATGTTATATACTCTGATATGATATGATTTTTGAAAACTCTGTTCTGTTCTGAAGGTGTTCCGTATTCTGATATGATGTGATGTCTGAAAACTTTTGGCATGACATTCTGAATCGGGATGTAGTTTGTGGATGGTGACCTATTTGACCTGCCACGGGTGCTAATAGTGGCTTCTATTTGGGTTGGTACCAACTGTTCTGTTTCTGATGCACTCACTTTGGAAACAAAGTGGTTTTCTGGTGGTCTTTCTCTTGTGCACACTCGGGACTTCGAGAATAGATAAGGGGAAGATTCACATTCCGTTTCTGCTCGGTTAGCTACTGGAGTTTGCACAACCCTACCACGGGGTTAAACATAGCCTCTGATGCGATATGATGCTCTGGTACGATGGTGGTCAGTTATGCTATGCCAAAAGAATTTGAATAAGAATATTTTTGAACTTTCGCTCTGATATTTTTATAACATGTTCTGACTCTGCATTCTGAAAATAAAATATTTTGTTCTGCATTCTGAAATCTGTAAATACTCATGTTTGCATACTAGTATATGTTCTCTGCTTAGTGAGTTGTTGATAACTCACCCCCCTCTTATCTCCAATATTTTCAGATGATTGTTGTATATTTCAGCTGAGGATCGGGATTATGAAAAATTGGGTAAGATGACTTAAGAATAGTGGATTAAGAATATAAAGCTTTCAATGAGTATTGGTAATTTTTTATAATTATATTGCTGAAATGTGAGTATAAGTGACATGGAGAGAAGTTGGTAATTTTTTGGGGTTATTGTATTGAGGATTTTATATACGAGTAGGTGTGGTTAATTAAATTTGAAGTGTTTACATTTGATTTAAATCTTTTGGAAGAGTATTAGCAATGTTGGAGTTGATTATCATGTAATATGAATTAACTCTCCGAACCCTCGGGGACGGAGCGTTACAAAGCATATTGAAATTTGATTTGCAAATAAGTTGCCATATCAGAGTTGAAGTTTTCCATATTGAAAAATATAGCTGTATTGAAATTTGATTGGCTGTTTATAACTATTATACTAGAGTAAATGTGATTGGCAGATTTCCCTTAACATAAGATTTCAACTTACACTATTTCAAGTCTCAACTCTCAAGATTCGAATGACCCAAATGAAATTTCAAATCATTAAAAAACTTGTAACTAATGGAAATTTGTTACTGTATTAACTAAATATTTATTCCACGTTTGGTGGTTCTTGAAATTGTTTAATTTGCTATTGTAAGAACCATTTTCTTGGTGGTTCTTGTAGTTTCTATGGACAAAAATGTTGTAAAATGTATTATATCATTGAAAAAACCAATATATTATATCCTAGTTGCATGAATAAGAAAAAGTTGGTAAAATGCATGATACAGCCAACTGATCATCTATTTAAGTAGGTCAATGCCTTTGCCTTGCTACCACCAGCTTCTTATAGCCCCATATATAGATCAGCACCAATATTATTGTCTGTCACCCTTGCATGCTCATGCTGGCATTGACTATAGAAACATTTATAATTTGGTTGGTTATTTGTTTTTATTTTGTTTTGTAATTTGTTTTACTGCGTAGTTTACTTGGTAATTAGCATGAAAACAATAGTTAGGTAGTATGAAAATAACATGATTTAGGGACAGCATGAGAAAAAACATCATGTAAACCATACCTCAATCATGGTTAGGCAGAAACCATAGACCATGATATTTATTGCTTTGGATGATAAACTCACCATGCCAACAAGTTAATCAAAGACCATCTAGCCACTGTCAAGAAAAAACATGTAAACCGCACCTTCTTTATACATCTCATTGTCGGTTTTTTTTTTTAAAAGAAATCCTGGCTGAATTTTTTTTATTTTTATTTTTTATCACCTTTTGTGACGATAAACTAAAATTTTAGATGGCTGATAAGACCATAAACTAAAAGGGTTGCTTTTAATAATCATATTCATTTTTGTTGGGACTTGCAAAAATAATATAAATAGAAGAGCTTTGTTTACATAACGCACCTATCACATAAATTTTTCTTACGATGCTGAAAAGCTAAAAAAAAGATTTTGATGATCTATTGTATTGCCACACTTTTTAATTAATCTGCTACAAACAGCAATATTATGCATGTACTATTAAATCATATAATATGCCAAAACAAAAACGATATGATTCTTATATATAGTAAGTGTCTCTAGTCCTTTCCAATGTGTTACATTAATGCAAATGGATTTTCATAAAAGAAATTATCAAGAGTCCACAAATGGGCCATAATTCAAAAATATTTTCATTTAACAGAGAAGTAAAACATAATATATAACATGTTGTATCTTTATATATATAATATATATATATATATATATATATACAGTACATGTTTTTTTTCAATTGAAACCCCTAAATTGAAATTTCAGAGGTTTTACTTGAAACTCCTAAATCAATTTAGAGTTTCGGATTGGAACCCTAAATTAATTTAGGGTTCCAAATCCGAAGACCCAAAAACTACAAACTACAAACTACAAAAAATATATATATATATATATATTCAAACACAGTGAGCGACATCAATTTCAAACGCATGTACAAATCAGAATCCACAGCACACAAATTCACAATCATTCTTATCTTCCATCTCTGATTCAACCCATCCTTCCTCCAATCTCCAATCCAAAACTCAAAAAAAAAAAAAAAATCTAGGTTCGGAAGTCTTACCTTTGGAATTTGGCACATCGAAGTTACAAAGTTCAAACGACAGTGGTGCTCGTGCAATCGTGCCAGAGAGAGAGACTGAGAGAACGTGAGAGAGTGAGTCTGAGAGTGAGAGACAGAGAGAGAGAGGAGTTTGAGATGACGTGGGAGGGGGGGGGACCTAACTTAAGTTGAAACAGCGTTGTTTTACTTACTTATGGGTTTTTTTTAATATATATATAATTTAAATTTAAATTTTATATATAATTATGCCGGTTGGGAGAGCGAATCGGGGCTTAGCCCCTTCCGTCCCCCGGCCTCTGTTGGCCTCTAGTGGTGCAGGCGGACCCCTCGCACCCCACATGAGCGAGACGGAACCCCAGCCCCGCATGGGTGGGGGCGGGGCGAATGGGGTAGTGCAGCGGGGTACGAGGCCCCGCTGCCCACCACTAGATAGAATTGTTTGTATAGATGATCATTTGTGATGAGATGCCTTATACCATAATTGACAAAAAAGGCTTCCGTAAATTTGTTCACACTCTTGAGATATGATTTCTCATGCCTTCACGGTATATAGTGATACGAGATTGTTTGAAGATGTATGCGAAGGAGAAGGCGGAGATGAAGGAGATTTTTATTACCATTGGCCAGAGAGTGTCATTTACGACTGAGACATGGACGTCCATACAGAATATCAGATACATGTGTATCACAGCCCACTTTATTGGCAGTGAATGGACGTTGCAGAAACAGATTATTGACTTCAAAAAAATTGTTGATCACAAGGGTTCATCCATTGAGGCGGAGATGAATGATTATATAAAGGATTGGAGAATTAGAAAAGTGTTTTGTATCATAGTTGACAATGCCAGTGCCAATGACAATACAATTGATTGGTTCAGGCAGAATATGACGGTAAAAAAAGATATCATTCGTGAGCACGAGTTTATCCATGTTCGATGTTGTGCTCATATCATCAACTTCATAGTTGCTAAGAGGTTGAAAGAGGTTAATGATTCCATTACCAAAATCCGCAACCTTGTGAGATATATGAAAGCTTTACCCAAAAGGCTTGATAAGTTTAAGGTAATAACTGAACAACTTGAGATCTCATGTTCTAATATGTTGTACTTGGACGTTCCGACTCAATAGAACTCTACATACCTGATGTTGGATGTGGTACAGAAGTATAAAAGAGCGTTCGAGCGGATGGAGGTTGAGGACTGGGGCCTGAGGTATTCTTTGCTAGAGTCAGTAGGGGGGAGAAGGGGGCTCGGTGCGCTGTACATAATTGATTAGCCAATGTGAGGTATTTTGTTGAATTTTTTAAACTGTTTTATGACATAACTATGCGGATATCTTGATGCAAATATACTACTACAAACTTGTACTTAGACGAGCTCTTAAGGCTTCATAACCACTTGCAACAGAGTTGTGTTGACATTGTGTGATTATTATTTGCTATGTCTACGAGGATGAAATCTAAATATGATAAATATTGAGGGAATGTTGAGAAGATAAATAGATTATTATTTGTGACTGCGATCCTTGAACCCCGATATAAATTGGTCATTATAGAATTTTGGATTAGGGACGTCCTTGAGGAAGAGAAGGTTGCAGAGTTTATTAGAGAGCTGAAAAGTGATATTGATGACTTATATACCCACTACAACAACAATAGTCAGTTTTCAACCGTACGTGGTAGCTCCTCACACTCGACTAGCTCAACATTTTCCTTAGATGACACATATGCATATAGTTCATCTATTTTGATGTGGCAGTATCATCAAAACCATGTATCGAGGAATATTATGCTGTGTAGGGCTGAGATCAAGCGTTATTTTACGAAAGATGTCAATGCACCTGGTGATGCATTTCATTTATTAACTTGGTGGAAGGTTCATTCCGCCAAGTTTTCAATCCTTTCTCGAATAGCCCTAGATGAGCTAATCATTCATGTCACTACGATTGCCTTTAAGTAGGTGTTTACCACCGGAGGTCAAGTGTTGGATGCTTATCGGAGTTCATTGACACCGACAACCGTGGAGGCTCTGATTTGCATACAGAACTGGTTAAGTGAAATGCCCATTAGACTTAGGGGTAAATTCGGTCCGATCCGGTTGGTCTTGAGGTGGTTTTATGGACCGGACCAGACCAATTCGGTCCATACTTTTTCCACCCGGGATCAGACAAAAATACACAAGAATCGGTTCATTCTGGTCCCATTCGGGATCGAATGGTCTGTTGATCCCATTCGGTCCATGCCTTCTAGAAATCAATAAAATGAAATCAGATCCCAAGTGCAAAACATCTAGACATTTCAACATTATGATGCAATTTTAGCTTTCAGGAAGCAGTTTAGGAACCCCACAATGAATTATCAATCAAATAAATCACAAAAACAAAATGTCGTCGTTTGATGTTTAGCACAGATATTGTAAATTAGTTAAAAAAAATACAATATTTCTCACATCAAAGAAAAAATACACAGATATATTGTAAGTTTGGGATGCGGCGGTGACATGGGGATGAGCGGCGAGAGAGAGCTGAGATGATGCCGTCGGCGACTAGCAGCTCTCATGGTCTGGGATGCGGTGGTAACGTGGGGAAGCCGCTAGAAAGTGAGTGCGAGGGAGAGAGGGGGATGTGTCGGGATCTGGGGAAGGAGATATGGCCAGCGAGGAGGAGCTGATGATGCCATCGGCGATGAGGGGCTCTCGCGGTGGTCTGGGATGCGGCGGTGCGGCTGGAGGGGAAAGAGAGGGAGAGGGAAATCGCAGAGGAGGGGCTGCGACTGGAGGGGAGAAGAGAGAGAGAGGGAATAAGGGAAAATGAGGGATCTAGGGTTTTATATTTAATCTAGACCCTTCATCATCTAGGATTTTTAATCTAGATTCAATGCTAGAGATTAAACACTTTAAATTAAAATAACTGACTAAAATAGATAAATAAGCGTATAAATATAATAAAACTAATTCAAAACCAACTTAAATTTAAAACTAATTTAATCGAGGCCCTTCTTCATCATGAGTAGATAAATGGAAAAATGATATGGAAGATAAAATGATTCTTTTATCCTTTTAGCACATAAATTAAGTAAAAAAATTATTTAAATTAGTAAAATTAAGTAAACTATTTAATGTTGGTTATTCTTTTAACTCATTGAAAAAATAATTAATGATAATACTATATATGATACTCTAATAGTGTTACTACTACATATAGTATATATATATATATATATATATATTATAATGATATAATGATGCTACTAATATATATGTTATAGATTATATATTATATAATAATACATTGATACTAAATTATGGACTATACTATACTAATAGTAATATATGGTCATAGACTTATAAAGTCATAATGATATAGTCATTACTAATACTCATTAGTCATAGTGATATTAATACTATATATAGACTTATAGTTATAGACTTACATTGATTTAGTTATAAATTTATAATTATAGTTATAGTGATTTAGTTTAGTTATAATTATATTGATGATGTTAATTGTTACTTTATTATTAACTTAGAGTATGTCAATGTATTATAATTATGATAGTTTTAAGTTAATGCATAATGAGTTATATACAACTTTTTATATTTTGTATATGAAACAATAAGCATAGATAATTTAATTATCCATACACTACAAAAAAAGACAAAATTGCCGGCGTTCGATATGTGCCGGCAACTATCTCAAAAAACGCCGCTAATTAATTAGCGGCGGTTTTTTACCGGCGTAATCAACCGCCGGTAGTGGGTCGTCGGTATTTGTCCATTTCCGGCGTTTTTTCAAATGCCGGTAATTGAAAAATTCATTAGTGGCGTTTGTATACAGTTTAGCGGCATTTATTTAAACGCCGCCAGCTTTACTTAATTAACGGCGTTTATCAATACGCCGCCATTAGTTCGTTGCCATCCCATTGCATAAAATAGCGGCATTACAATAAACGCCGTTGCTAGTAAGTTGCCGGCGCATCATATATATTGGCGGCGTTTATTGAAACGCCACCAATAGTACGTTAGCGACACATTGAAAAAATTAACGGCGTTTAAATAAACGCCGCTATGAATACAAATAGCGGCATTACAATAAACGCCACTGCTAGTATAGTGCCGACACATCATATAAATTGGTGGCATTTATTTAAACGCCACTAATAGTACATTTGCGACACATTGAATAAATTAACGGCATTTAATTAAACGCCAGCACTAATTCCAATAGTGGCGTTACCATAAACGCCGCTGCTAGTACCATAAAGGAGGAAGCGTGGGGTCTTATAATGGTATGTAACTTGTATTAAACCATTATTATTAATTAAATAGGTATATTTTGAAAATTTTGTTAGAAATCAAGACATATACTTGTATAAATTTATTTTGACTGTAGGGCAAATTTAAAGTTCCTGATGACAAATTGGATGCATTCAAAAAATGGATACTGAAGGACCTGGGGAAGAAATGGAAAGACTACAAGCACGAATTGAAGAAAAAGTTACTTCATGAAAAAGACACCTCTGCAGCACAAGTTGTGGCAAGGGCAAGTCCCGATATGGTGGACTTATCGCAACTAGCGGAGTTGGCCAATCTTTGGTTCGATCCAGAATATAAGGTAACAATGCGCACATTTTTCTTATTGATTTAGAAAGTTAACCAACTAGTTATTTTAATCATAATTTTCATAATCTTTGTGATGTTGTAGTCAAAATGTAATAAAAATAAGGAGTGTCGCAAGAAGCAGCTGGTTGTTCACAGCGGAGGATCGAAAAGTTATGCAAGATATGCCCATGATGCGGTATTTATTTATTAGTATTTATTTACTGTTGAATATTTGTTAGTTTTTTGTTTTCGATATCTGTGTTTAATCTAGAATATTGGATGCAGCAAAAATCAACTGGGACGTTGCCAAATCGAGCCCAATTATTTGTTACGACCCATAAGAGAAAGGATGGCACCCACTACAATGATGAGACGAGGAAGAAAGTGGTATATTTATTTTCAAATTTATTACTTTTTAATTTTAATGGATTTATAAGATGAAAAATGTGTATTTTTTTATCATCTATTACAGGTTGAGATGGAGGAACTTTTAACACAAGACACAACTTCGATAGAAATGGGGTCTGGAGGAACCATGACTTGGGCATCAGATGATATTTATTCTAAAGTTATGGGCCCAGAACGGCCTGGACGTGTGCGCGGTTTGGGGTTTGGGCCAACTCCTAAAAGGCAAACTTGTCAACATTCACTACCAACTTCTACGCAAGAAGATGGTGCATTAAAGGAAGAGCTTGATAAAATGCGAAACGAATTAACTGAATTGCGGAACTTAGTAAACACATTTGTGCATGCACAGGTGAGCACCCCACATATGTTTAGTTGATATCAATAAACCACAAATTAGAATTTTTCGACCTTCATTTGAATTTATTTTCAGACTGCAGGACAAAATCAAATAGAGAATGAAGAGGAAGAGAAAGATGAAGAAGAAGAAGAAGGGAATGAAGAAGAGGAAGATGAAGAAGAGGAAGATGAAGAAGAGGAAGAGAACGACGAGGACGATGATTGATGGGATTATAAGTGAAGAATCGCAAATTATATTAATATTTTAGTTTAATGATATTTTTAACTTTCCTTAATTGAGGTAATATTTATGGTTATGTTATATATCGACGTTTGCTCCATTTTGCTAAGTTGGAATTGAAACAGATTGTAAAAATTTTGAACTCAAAGTGTTAGGTGAAGTGGTGGATTATGCATTAATTTTACTACTCTTTTATTTTTGTTGATAAAAAATTTTACTACTCTTTTTGGAAGTTGTGATTCTTAGTAAGATATCTTTTACTAGTTTGGTTCATGACCCATTCTTTGAACGATCAATCAGTGATTTATAAAGAAAAATTATTATTGAAGTCTGTTGATCAATTGTTGGAATATTTTTAAATCCCGTCAAAGCTATATATTATTACCAGCGTAAAATTGATCAATTGTAGGCCTTTTTTTAAATAATATAAACGCCGAAAAACTTAATAATTTACCGGCGTAAAATTGATCAATTGTCGGCGTTTTGTTAAACACCGAAAAAGCTATATATTATTTCTGACGTAACAATATAAAAGCCAGAAAACTAAATAATTTACCGGCGTAAGTTTGATCACTTTTCGGCGTTTTTTTAAATGCCGCCAAAGCTATATTATTACCGGCGTAAAAATATAAATGCCGGGAAACCACTAATTTACCGGCGTAAAATTGATATATTTTCGACGTTTTTGTAAACGCCGCCAAAGCTATATATTATTACCGGCGTAAAAATATAAACGCCGGGAACTTCAATTATTTACCGGCGTAAACAATAAGCGCCGGCAATATTATATTTTTACCGGCGCATAAACAACCGCCGGTAATATAAACGCCGGCAATTCTGTCTTTTTTTGTAGTGATACATCCATACAATATATTATATAATAATACATTGATACTAAATTATGGACTATACTATACTAATAGTAATATATGGTCATAGACTCATAAAGTCATAGCGATATAGTCATTACTAATACTCATTAGTCATAGTGATATTAATACCATATATAGACTTATAGTTATAGATTTACATTGATTTAGTTATAAATTTATAATTATAGTTATAGTGAATTAGTTTAGTTATAATTATATTGATGATGTTAATTGTTACTTTGTTATTAACTTAGAGTATCTCAATGTATTATAATTTATGATAGTTCTAAATTAATGCATAATGAGTTATATACAACTTTTTACATTTTGTATATGAAGCAATAAGCAAAGATAATTTAATTATCCATACATCCATACATGCTTTATGTTTACTTGCAACTTAGGTTATAGATGTAGATGTTAGTAATTTGTTAATGGTGTGAATTAGTGATAGGCTAGTTAATTGATATTCATGTCATACATTAGTTAATTACAATTTACATTAGTTATTTTTAATTGCTTTATATTTACTTACAACTTAGATATCTTAAAAAAAAGTTATCTAATAACTTTCAATAGATGTAGATGTTAGTAATTACTTAATGATGAATTGATGATAGGTTAATTGGTAATATACAATTAATAGAATATTAATTTGTAAATTTGTAACTACATATTTAAAATTTTATATTGTACATGGGGTAAGTTAGATGAAAATTATATAATTTATTATACAATTCTTATATAAAAAATATATAAAAAAATTAAAAATTAATTTATATTTTCAGTCGGTCCGGTCCGAAAACCTCCAATCCAGGACAGGACCGAAGACCGAAACCCTTAGTTTCTTAGGACCGAAACCGGCCAAGACTTTTTCGGTCTAGTCCGGGTTGGTCCGGTCAGTTTTCTTGGTCCAGACCGGCTGACTTTCAGCTCTAATTAGATTAGATACCGTTGATGCTGAGAGTTATACACTTGAATTGGATAACTTTATATGATTTTCAATTATTATTTAAATATTTTTAATGTTTTAATTAATTAACTTATAATTTTTATGATTTTGTAGACCTAATTGTGAACCCTAGCATAATTACGGATGATTGAGACGGACGCACTGTGGGATGGAGAACCCCCTTTAGTGGTGAGAAATGAAATACCATTCGCAAAAAAGCTTTGTTTATAATTACTAATTTGTAGTTTGTTTTATTCCGATACATTATTACATTGTACAATGTACATTGGTTGTGAATTTTGGTTATTTAATTAATATTTGGTTGTGATTGTGATGGTTGTTCGAGGGCTCCTTTATATTTCTTATTTATATTGTGTTTGTCATTGTGCATTTACTTCTTTTTGATTTTGTAGTGTATGTAATTTAATCATTGTATTTAAATTTTTTTAATTGTTTTTAATAGCATTTTATAGAAATTGGAAGCCCACTACAGTGTTAGTTTTTTTTTATAGTATTTCAGAAGCCCAAGTATCATAATGGGCCTTGGGCCATCGGAAGTGGATGTAGCGATTCAAAATTGGGTGTTGAGCCTTTGGAAGTGGGTCTAGGGATTTGGAATTGGGCCTTAGCCCAATCACACTTTGACTCTAGTCAGAGTCAGAGTTGAAATACATGATGATCGAGGTCGAAGGTGGCCACTCCAAGAATAAGAGCATAAAGTTAGAGTAGGATCAAATCGGAGTCAGAGTTGGTCCAGAGATACCTTCGACTCCGATTCTGACTGAAAAATTCTAAAAAATTCAACTTTGACTCTGTTTGTCGGAGTTGGAACGGAGCTAGATTCATAGTCGAATTTTTTAAGTTTTGCTCAGCCCTAATTAATTTTCTTAAAAAGTTGTCACTTTTTATAAGAGGTTCCATATTAAATATGTAATATAACTTCTAGATTTTCTTCATCTAAATCTTAAAATTTTAAATCAAAAGATATATATTGAAGATTGATATTGTAATAGTTATTAAATTAGCTATATGTAACACCCATTCCATTTCTTAGGATTAGGGATGTCACGTGCTTACGTACATATAGTCAGGCAAGAGATTTCATAATTTATTAAATCAATCTAAGTAAATAATTGAAGTCTAGAATTAAATCAAACTGCTCCATCTAAATCTAGCCCACATGCTCGTATTGATCATCATCCTCACCTTGGTGGTTAAAAACATGAAATAAAACTAAAATAAATTGAAAATTCAATAAGAAATGCATCACAACGTAAACATAATAAACATAAGGATTTTCATGAAATTTTTTATGTTGAGAGCTTAAAACCACGACTGATCATATTGATGCTTATGCTATGCATGACATGACTTGATTTATCTGAATTAACTGACTATTCTGACTTATTTGATTTGTATGATTGATTTGATTGGCAAACGCACTTAACCATATGTGCGAGGTTCTACACTGGCCCCACATCCCGGGGCTGTAAAGAGAGCCGCTGAGTAGTATTCTGGCATATTATGGTGGACCACACTTGAGTTCGTGACTTGTACATCTACCCTGAAACTGCATTTGTACCATGCATCTGAATAACCATCTAATTAAACTAATCTAATATTATCTTATATTTGAACTTAAGAAAGCTTACGTGTCTTATGCGACATAAGATGCATGACATATATACTAATATAAATAATTGTAAAATTTTGAATTTAAACATGATGAGGAAAATTAACATGATCATATGTAATGATGAATGACATGCTTGTATATATAATGACATTTGAGATACATAAACACTGGCTTTCAATAATTGGCTTTAATAATAATCTATCTGACTAATTAATGAGTTACTCCTAATTTATGATCAAGCTACTTACCTTACTGTTCTGCTTCTTGAACCTCACTTCGTAGTTCATTACTTATACGTGGTATTAAATGTCATTAAATTTGTCTAGGAAAACATGTCCTAATATCCCATTTAATTAAATTCATATTGTAGAAATAATCAAATAAATATTCTGTTTAATATGAAAATCAATGAATGCTGATATTTTAAATTACTTAACTTCTAATATCATATTTTCACTTTCAAATTATGATTTAGTAGAATACTTGGGCTATATTCAATTCTATTAAAATAAGTCGTGAAACCTCAATTCTTAAAATAGGTTTGCTTTCCTATAATTAACATAATTATTCAATTTTACAAGAAATCTAATAAATACTAATATCATTGAAATATTTTTAACTTTTTCTTTATTTTAAATTCACAATTTTAATAGCATGAATATATCAAATTCAAAAATTCATTTCATACAATATTCTTCAAGTGTTTAAAATAAAAGATTAAACCCTTACTATTTACTAATGAAATCTAATTGTAAAATTAATAATAAATAATATAGTTTAAATTCCATAATTATTTTTTGTAGGGAAAAAAAAAGTATCTATAAAATAGAGTTTATGTGCTAAACAAAAGGAAACCAAGCCCAACTTAATAAAATTTCGATAATAGTTAAATCGAGCCCAACACAAGATTCAAGCCCATTGTAAAAACACAAACTAAACTTAAGAATAGCTGAACTTAATAGAAAAACACATGTGAAAAACCCAAGTCTGCCTAAAATCATTTGCCATATCTCACAACTAAGGACATTAAGGTGATTTTTTTTTAAGAAGAGGACGGTACCCCAAATTTATTGATTGCCCTCACTTGTGGTGGAGGAAAACTGTGGTTACAAAAACTCGATACCTGGGGGCTATAAATAATCATAAAACCCAAACCTAAACATCAAAAGAATTAATAACCATAAAACCATAATACAATCTATTCCAAAATGACCACTACAAAGCATAAATAAACATAAACAACCTGCAAAACAAAGTTAGTTCATACAAAACAATAAAACCAAAACCAAAAGACCAATAAAATAGACAAAGCTAAAACCGAAAATGTGGTAAACCTTGTTTATCAATCCGAACAATACCCTTCAATGATGTGGCAAATCCCAATCATCCTTATAACAAACATCTTGCCCATTCTCTCCCTGACGGACCATAAAATCTACAACTTGATTACCCTCACAAAATTGATGTAAAACCAAAACATTAAGCCCCTCAAGATCTTTTTGTAGCTCCTCCCAAAAATCTCATAAATACCAACTAGTACACTTACCACCTCTGAGCCAATCCACCACCAACTTGGAATCACTGTCAATAACAATGTTTACACAATCAAGCTTTTTGCAAAGAGTAATACATTTTCTAACAATCCTCAATTCAACTTCATTATTAGTAAAAATCCCAAAATAGGTCGAAAAAGCCTCCTTAACTCTCCCTAGCTCATCCTGGATCACACCACCTCCCCCACTACTCCCCGGATTACTCCGACAACTACCATCACAATTTAATTTAATCCATCCCACAAGTGGTTTCTGCCAAGCCACCAGTCTATGACGCCTAACAGAAACCTGCTCAACCTGAATATCTAGAGATGAAAGAAATTTCTCCTCAGTGAGGGACAACTTCCCTACCGTTTTAATGCCACTGCCAATCTCCTAAGCCATAATTTAATGGCAAACCAAAGACTTTGAGTATTCTGAAATTGTCCCTCCATTCTAACCTTACACTTGCTATGCCAAAGTTTCTAAGTAATCAAACAAGGCACCATACCCACTAAAATCCCTTTAAGAGACGACTTTTTAGCACAAGTAAACCAAGACGAAACACGTGCCCACCAAGTGGAAGTTTGCATACATGAAATACCAGAAGCTATACTAGCAAGTTCCCAAACTTGTCTGGCCAGATCCCCCGAGACAAAAGCAAGTCTGACTATCCATTTAAACGAGACACAAAATTTTCTAGAGAAAACAATAGTCATGTGATAGGGGCTAGCTTAAGACTTACCGTGGGAGAAGGTACAAAGGGCGATGATGGATCTTGGGGTAGTGTGAAGTGCCCGGCGATACTTTCTGTGCAGGTGGAGGCAACGGATGGTGGCTTCCGAAGATGTAGTAGCGGTTGGTTTCCATGTAAAAATACCCTGTTTCGGGTGTATAGGAACAAGGCACTACGGTTGGCCATTTCCGGTGGCCGGGCAATGGTGGATCTCGAAAGGAGAAATGTGACGATGGTCTTCCGACTACTGGTGCAAGGTGAGGCTCACGTTGGTTGCATGGCGTCGACCTAAGGTAGTGGTGTCGAGGGATGAACGATGAAATGCTCATGGTGGTTGGCAGCCTGTAAAGGAGTTGTGCTTGACACGAGGGGCTGCTTGGACGTGCATAAACTGTATCAACCGTATGACTTGTTCCTTTGTTGGGATGTGGGGTGGTCACAACCTTTTTTCATTTTTCGTGTATGGCATGCTAGGCATGGAGTTTCCATCGTCGACAGCGTAAGTGCTGGTTGGGTTGAAGTGCTACCCTGGTCTTACACTGGGTTGCTACCGTGGGGGCTCACAGTTGGAGGAATCGCAAGAAGGGCTGGAGTGGTGGTGGCTAGGTGTTGTGGTGGTGGAAACTTGACGTGGAAGGCTTGCTCAGTGTGTTGTTTCCTTCAATTGCTACTTTGTGCGATGCAAAATTGGTAGAACAGATAGGAGGGTATGGAGGGGATGTGGAGGAGCTAGGTTTTGCATGTTGGGTTGCTCCATGTGATCTTGACTGTGATGGGTATTTCTTGCATGTGTTGCTAAAACCGCTTTGAGGGGCTGAGAAATTTATGCTATGTGTGAGGAGGTAGTGCGACAATCCTATATTATGGGGAAGGTGACGACATGTGCATGGCTACATGGGTATATATAGAAGTCGTGTAGGTTTTTATTCGTGTGAGTCTGATGGTTACAAAAAGGAAATCAACTTAGTCAAAACCGAGAGATGCAGGTGTAAGTCGGTTACAAATAGGAAACCCTTCCAACTAAGGAATCACTCGAGAGATATGTGTGATACATGCATGGAGCTTATAAATACACAGGTTAGGGATGCCAAGTAAATGGGCTTGGCCCTTTTCATGGGTCTTTGGGTCCAACTAAATTTTAGGGCTTGTCTAAATATTATAGGCTAAGTCACCTAATAAGCCTAACGACTGATCTTAAATTTCAAAATTGAGCCCAATTTATCCAATAATATTTTTTGGACTTGTAAAATAATTATTGGATCCAACAAAACTATTAATTGTAATTGGACTTTCCAATATAGCCCATCACTTGTAATCTAGGCCTGACAAAATTATCATTATAATTATTGAGTCAGGTCATTACACTATACTTTTCAAAGGATTCACATAAATAATAATAAATTTAGTAAAGTCTTATTACCTTTAGGGTGGAAGAAAGAAGTTGAGGTGACTGACAAAAAGGAAGAGTAATGCTCTGTACAAGTCCCAAATGTATAAGTCTTATACAAGACTTTTTTTTTTAAAATGTGGGTCCCATTAAAAAAAAGTGAGTTTTTCATACTTTTCCATGGTAGGGTCCACTTTTTTATAAAAGGCTTGTGCGAGACTTGTACATTTGGAGTTTATATATATCATTTCTTAAAAAAGAAAGGAGCATCAACTTAGGATAAAAAGAAGGGGAGATGAGGTGTATGACAGAGTGACAAGAGGGGAAAAAAGGAAAAGGGAGGACAAATCCAATCTATAAAAAGTCTTACTGCACATAGTACTTACTACCCAAGTGAGGCAAAAATACTTTGGTACCCACAATGAAGGTTAGAAATTCATGAACCGATAAGAAGAGCTAAGTTTTGCCCATATCATTATTTGCAAAGCCAAGCATAGCAGAGTGTTATGGGTTAAAGTCCTAAATAGCAGAAATGGAGAGTTGTAGCCCTTTGTGATGGAATGTCCCCTAATTGTAAAAAGAGAGGAAAGATGAAGGGTTGGACAATAGGAAATGAGACATAGCAAGGAGGGAATCCAAAGAGGATGGGTAAGCAAGCTGACAAAAAGCAAGATTGGGCTTTGCCTAGAAAGAAATCTCCACAAGCCTAGCACGCCACTTATGGCAAGATAAACACAATCTCATAAGGTTCTAATGTGGTTGATTCCTCGAAGGAGAGAAATACCTATACTACAAAAGCAATATACGAAGAAGCTTATGCAGTGAGGAAACTACAAAAATGGAGAAGAAAAGCGGGTAGATGATAAGTTTTGATGAGTAAGCTTATGCTAGAGCCTAATACCCTAACGATGATGTAATGGTAGTGATATACTAGTTGCGAATTACACAACTAAAAAGATCCTAGTGGATAATGGACATTTTGTACTAGGAAGCCTTTAAGAAAATGGGCGTTGACGAGGACTTAGAATGACCCCAATTCTACTTAAAATGTTCGCTAGGAAAAACAACGTAGCTAGTGGGGTCAATGAATCTTTTGGTATTTGCAAGGGCAAAGCCTTTTCACGATAACTATTATAACATATTTCTAAATAGTCATATGATCCTTCTCCTTTAACACTATAATTGGGCTACCAACACTGAACAAGATGAAAGTTGTCACATCAACATACATCTAATGATGAAGTTTTTAACAAAAAGATAAAATGGGAGAAGTACATAGAGTACAAATCTTGATGAGGGAGTGCTACACGAGTTCCCTTAGGGGAAGGAAAGAAGAAGTAATGACAACGGAAATATGCGCAAGCTTGCAGAAAGAATTATCATTGCCAATAGGGGTAATCGACCACACTATAGAAATCTGGAATGAGTGGACATTAAAACAAGCAGAGGTGGAGAACATTTGGAGTTGGTAGTCCTAAATGTTATTCGACTAGATAGAACTGTGAAGATTGGGACAAGAATGGCGACAACGATCAAGGAAGAGATAATCTATTTTTAGATGACCACTAAGATGTGTTTGCTTGAAGTTAAACCTACATATGTTCTCTTTTAGCTTCGAGTCAGGTGGGCGTCCAAGACACTCCCTGAAGTGCAATGTTTGATTGGAAGGGTGGCGCTCTGAATTGATAGATGCCTTTCCTTCTTTTGTGTCTTGAGGAAAGCACAAGAATGAGACAAGAGTTGCAATGAAACGTGAAGGAATACTTGCGTGCCCACCCCTATTTAGCCAGACATTGGTTGGGAAAACCTTGAGTTTGTACCTATTGGTGTTGCTATAAGCACTAAGCATTGCATTGATTCGAGAGGAAGGGGAAAACAAAAATGAATATACTTTGTGAGCATGACGCTTAGGGGAGTGGAGGCACAGTATTTGAAAGTTGAGCTTTTGGTGTTCGTGCTAGTAGTGGCAGTAAGAAGACTCTAGAAACTCGATTAAAAAGGCATTGCACTGGCTAGATACTTCCCACTACCTTGTTAATTGGACAATAGAGCTAAGTGAGTTTGACATGGAGTACCAGTTGAAGAATATTGTGAAGGGGAAAACCTCACCGACTTTGTTGTAGAATTCAACGATTTCCCAAGCAAAGAGACAATACAGCTAGTATTGAAGCCTTTGAAGATTTTTGCAGATGGCCCATCATGTCAAAAGCTGTAAGTGGACGTGTATTTTGCTCACCGATGATAGCCAAGAGATGAACTATGTGGTCAAACTATCGTTTAGAGTAATCAGTAACGAAAAGATTGAAGTATGAGGCAATGCTGGCAGGTTTGCTGATTATCCACTCGATGAAGGCGATTGAGGTATTGGTTCATAGGGACTCGTACCTGGTAGTGCAACAAATAACCGGAAGCTACAACACCAAGGGTGAAAAATTGGAGAAAAACATGTACGGGTGTGAGGATGTGAGGACCGCCCCCTTTAAAAGAAGAAACTAACTGTTGATGGGCTAAGCGAGACCGAGTAAAGGCTACACAAATTTCAAGAGTGAAGGAAAGCTCTAATGAACGATCAAGACGATCAAAACCTCTAGCAAGCAAGCTTGATGTAAGCACGACCTTGGGTGGGAAAGGGTTCAGGTTAGGAAAGATAGTGTAAGGAAAGGCTTAGGTGGGACTGAAATGGTTAGCACGTCATCTGGCAAGAAATGGTGTAGGCGAGCAATGGTACAAAGGCAATGCGGCTTTTTGTGTGAACAAAGACGCAGACGAGCAATATGTAGCACAAACACATTTTAGGGCGAGCAACAAACAACATGGTGCAAGGTTAGTCGAGCGCCCAGAGAAGTGGAGTGCCAAAAAATAGGATGGAAGTACTAAGAAACTGACATCTCAACTAGAAGCCTTCCCAATGCTGACCTCACAATGAAAGAGTCATGGATTCACTATTCGTCCAACCACAATCAGTGACTTTATCACAATGTTGATAACATTCATCCTCTGCAATTTGGGAAGCCAACCCTATTAGAAGAATCTATCATTCATTGGTCGGGCTTTTGAACTCTGGCAGAGCAAATCATTTCAGAAGTATGCCATTGTCCCAATCCAACGTATATCTGTACAACTAAGGAGCCGCCAACCAATGGACCAGTCTTGTGACTAGCTATAGAGAACTCGCGAGAGATTTCTCTCTCTTTCTGTTCTCCTTACCTGATGTCATCTTCACAAACTATGAACTCTCTCAGGCTTACTCACTCATACACACACACACAAAGACACACACACACACACACACACACACACACTCTCTCTCTCTCTCTCTCCCCTTCTCTATTTCTGTGGGCCCTAACTTCCTAGAGATCAGAGCTCAAGCATGCACTTGGACGTTAGAAGGATACCATCGGGATTTCAATATCTCAATGATGACTAGACTTGGGAAAGGCTTATGAACATATAAGTATTTGTCATGCCGATACTTACAAAATGAGAGAATGATGGTGTAGTATGCAAGCCCTACATATATTATAAGGAGAGTCCTCATTAATTAGGAATGCCTTATACCATTTTTTTTATATGCATGCGATCTTACTCGTGTCATTCCTATAAAGATCTGTTTATGTATTTTCCATAATTTTTCCTATGAAAGAACTTTTACTTAGATTTCCTCAAAATATTATATCTGAGATTTCTGTTAACTTTTTACAAAAAGGATGTAGATATTTTTATTGGGGAATGTGTACATGTGTGTGTGTGTCATGATTGCAAGTCGAGTTGAGATGTTATCTCAATGGAGCTCCATTGGTCACTTAGAAGTGTGCAATGACGGAGTGACGTCCATTATTTTGACACTGGGCATCGACAGGCTTGGAAGGGACGATAATGCTCTCGTACCATAGTCATTACCTCTTGCTGGTGGAGGCTAGAGAACGTCGTGATCAAGGACGGGGACACGAAGCCAGGCGTCGCTTGTAACAAACTCCCACGCGCAACTTTTACTTGCAGTATGACGAAAAGAACCAAAGTGTGTGCATGATAATATAGGGGAGGCCATGGCGCATACATTGAAAATGTGTGTTTAAATGATGGATGAGTAAAAGGGCCTGGGTTCCTTAGTGATATTTGTTAGGGGTGTAACTGGTCCTATTTGGTCTCGTTTTGGATATTTTATAGAATCAAACCGGTATACACCACTTTTGAAAATTTAAGAAACGACACAAGACAAATTAACCACCGAAACTGAAACTTTCGATTTTTTCTATTTCGGTCCAGTTCGATCCTCTTTTTCTAGTTTTACGGGTAAACAAAATCACACTCAAACAAAACTGTAGCAAGTGATCGACTCATATCCCTCATTTTATAATTTATGGCTAAAAAGTTATAAAATTAAAATTTATATGTTATATCAAAATTCAAATGTTATATTAAAAATTATAAGACTAATTCATGTTATATCATAATAAAATGTTATATTAAAATTTATAAGATTAATTTTATGTTATAAGATTAATACACATGAATAATAAGATTAAAATTTCATGTCATATTAATTAGCAATTAACATATAATATATATAATATAATATACAAAATATATTATATATAATATAAAAAAATAATATATATATATTTATATGTATATATCTACCAGTCTGACTAGGTTCGAACTGGTGTTCTAAATATTCAAATCAAAACTAGACCAGCTTCTAACCGATTTTTATTATTAGGAACCAGAACTGAACCAGACTAATTCCAAACCGGACCGAACACACTGGTTTGGTCGATTTTACCAATTCAGAAATTTTTTTTTACGACCATAATATTCGTGGCTAAATGGAGAACTTGGAGTTCTAGGATTTATGGAACTTTGGAATTATGTTTGAAGCTCGGAATGCTTGGATGGCTTTATTGCGATGAAACTATTTTATTTAAGATTGTTTGAAATTTTTATGGTGATATTGAATTCAATGCTTGCTTTATGAACTTTTAAGACCTATGGGTTATGAATAAGTGATAATTGGTTTCCTCGCCTAGTTTGAACTTCAAAAGCACATATGTAAGATTTCTTTCTGTTGCTTCGGGTATTGCACTCCCTGACTTGAGTTTTTATTGCCTGGTTCCTTTCTTCTATAAGTAGATTTTGTTGTCCAGGATCTCTTGAGTATTTCTCCAGCATGTTTTATTTTCATATATCTGCCTATTACTTAAAAGCGTCTATATGTGTACTGCTCATTACTCAACAGTAATGAACAGTGAAGAGGGTTTTTTCTTTTCTTCTTCGTATGTTTTTTTTTTCCGCATATCCTATTACTGTTCATCAACATTAATGAACAGTAAAAAGATTTTTTTATTTTTTTCTCGCATATTTGTTTAGTTTTTTTTTTTTTTTGGTTTGTCGTGTGAATGCTAATGTACGACGTAATACCACAATCGTGCGTGGAGAATGAGAGAGGGGAAGAAAGGAAAAGTGGAGAAAAATATTAGTTTTTGGATTTTAAATTTCAACCCTTTATCTTTAATTTTCAGATTTAATCTAACGGTAGAAGTTTAAATATTGATTTAAACTAACATAAAATAGATAATTAAAATATAAATATTCTATCATACACTTAAAATTAACTTCAATTTATATATATATATATATATCTGCTTATATTTTAAAAGAGGTTATCCTATTACTGTTCATCAACAGTAATGAACAGTAAAGAGGCTGTGTGGTTTTTTTTTCGCATATCCCTATATTGTTCATGACTGTTCATCAACAGTAATGAACAGTAAAGAGGTTTTTTTTTTCATGTTTGTTTGGTTTTTCTGTTTCTTTTTGGGTTCGTCTGTGTGAATGCCAATGTGCGACGTAATACCACAATCGTTCATGGGGAATGAGAGAGAGGGAGAAAGGAAAAATGGGAAAAAATATTGGTTTATAGGTTTTAAATTACAACTCTTCATCTTTAATTTTCAGATTTAATCTAACGATAGAAGTTTAAATATTGATTTAAACTAACATAAAATAGATAATTAAAATATAAATATTCTATCATACACTAAAAATTAACTTCAATTTATAAAATACTAATTTTTCATCATTAAATAAAAGATAAAATTTTACTGAACATTTTTAAGAGAATAATATTATATCATATACTAAAAGTCAACTTTAATTTAAAAAATACTAATTTTTCATCATTAAATAAATGATGAAATTTTACTGTATATTTTTAAGAAAAAAAACTATCTAATTAATTTGAATTTTTAATATAATTTAAATTTCATAATAAATGATGAACATAAGTAAATAATAATTTTATTCTTATACATTAGATTATTTTAATATTCGAAGTTACATTTTATTTTTTTTTTCAATTTGGCAGATCACGTTTACTACAGCTAGTTATTTTATAAGTATCTATATAGTCTTTACTTACTAAAATTTCTTGAACTTTCATCGTTATAGTTCCACTATGATTTTGCCTTTTGAAACTGTAGATTTTGTGATAGATGTCGGCAATTAGGATGAGTATGAGTAGAGAGAACCAACCCAACTCGAGGAATAGTATGGGGGCCTGTCCCTATTTAAGATTTTGACTTCTATAGTATTATGATATTATTTCAAGTGGGCGACGAACAAATTTTCGGTGTATAATTTTTTAACTATGATGGTGGTATTGATGTGACTTATGAATATTCCTTTTAGAGATTTAAATGTACTTCTTTGATACTCATGTTTCTAGTTATGACAAGTATCTTAAACTCTTTCTTCACGGAGTATTTTTAAACACGCATGTCAGACATACAAACAAACAATGTTCCATGGCATGTAAGGGTTTTGCTCTTGTGGTGTGCATCCTGACGTCGTGGCTACCTATCAGGCCATAAGCGAGGATAGAGGGCATCACAAATTTTAGAGCTGACAAGTTAGCCCATCTAGTCTCGTGATTAGGGGAGCAGTTGTCTGCGTAGCAAGTCAAGGCTTAGGTACTAGAATGGTTAGCAATAGGGACAATGGTCCCAATGTAGAACTATCAATTCCCGAGTGGGCACAACCTATACTCGAATACTTAAAGTAAGCCCAAAACGTGATGATGAAGATCCACAAAATGAGTATGTGGGAACCATTCTGGTGGGAGAGCATTGACGATATTCACTTATACTAAAAAACCCTTAAGATAAGCTAATGATGGTTTTAGCAACTCTGTGCATTTCCTCAACAGGGTAGTATTGATATTGTGGAGCCTTTGCCGACGAGCAAAGGAGAGGTAAAGTTTGTTGCGGTGGCGGTCAACTACTTCACCAAGTGAACAAAGATGAAAGTATTGGCGGCAATCACAAACAAATCACATGGTCATGTTACTATGTAAATTTGCGGTTTATTGATACAAAGAGGGAAGAAAAACTTTTACTCCAACTTGCCGTGGCAAACACAAGCAAATGGACAAGTAGAGATTACCAACAAAATCCTATTCTAGATGGTGTGGGCCCAAGAGCTACATGGTGTGCAGTGGGGATATTGGAGAATGGTCCTAACCTTGAACGGAGAAACTCCTTTCGATCGCTTTGACCTTTGAAGAGGAAATAATATGTAATATTATATATATATATATATATATTATGTATATATATTGATGGGTTTTGAGGGAAAATATTATATATTGGTTATACTTAAAAACCATTTATTAAGTAAATGCAAGACAAAACGATGGAAACCCAAACAATGCAGCCAATTAAACATGGATTTTGAGAGCTAGAAATGAAACTAATTTGGAATCCTAATTAATATATATAGCTAACTAATTAAAGAAAAAAACTAAAACTAAAATTAAATTTAGACCAGATGACGTCATAAGACATGGTTTCCAAATGAGAGAAGTTCGAACCCCACCCTTGTAAAAAAAAGAAAAAAATGATGGACGTTCCAAAATATAGATGCCATTCTAGAATACCATATATATATGTTTGTTTTTCTTTTCCTTTCTTGTTGAACTTTCCTTCGTTTTGAAGTCTGCATGCATACTTACTGGTTCACAAACTATTTTACAAGCTCTGGTAATTGATTCAAGAAATACGTACCTAGATCAATATATATGCAACCCAAAGTACTTGATCAAGTGGTAATTAAGTTGAGACTTTAAAAAATTACCTCACACAAGAACCACTTGGGACAATAAGGAGGTCAGATCAGAGGTGAAATCTATGAAATTTTTTTGGTATATAAATAAAATAGTAGTAGTACTCATGTGCCCACCCAACAGTACTAGATGTTACTACTTTTCTAATAAAAGTTGCATGTCAATCATGCAAATATATATAAAAAAAAGGGAAAAAAAAAAATGAAAGAATTGTGATAGTTGATTGATGCCCTACTTTATCAAAGTCTCATGATCAAGATGTGAAATATATCATAATCTTGTAGGCATTAAGGACAGAGGATATGTCCGTTTCCAAACATAAAATATGAAGGGATCGCAGCATAGGGCTTAAGAGGAAGTAAGTGCGTGGACTTCAGTGTCCATATGTTATTCCCTTTTAACCAAAAAGCTTCGATTCAACCACAAGTTCCCTGTAGTCAAAAGAAAATGCTCAGATCTTCGAATAAAGAGAGTGACTAGCCCTTTGATTACAAGTCAGGAATAATAAGCAGTAGAGTACAAAGAGAGAGAGAAAAAAAAAACTTTGTCTTTCTTCTTTCCCGAAACAAAGAAAAAGAAGAAAAAGAAAGAAAATAAAAAAGCACATCAAAGCAGCTTACAGGACTGGAACAAAAGCTCAAAGCTGAGAAAAAAAAAAAAAAAAAAATTCCAAACCCCTTCATCTGCCTTCCGGGTGTAATGGGAAGAGCTCCAGAGTTCTATCTCCCTCCTGATCTGTACATGACTTGCTTTGATCTTCTTCTTCTAAGCTTTCGGATGCCCAGCTTCTGCATTTTCTTTTGTATGGACTAACTTCCTGATCTCTTTCAAATCCCCCCTGCAATATTATTCGAATTAAGATATGAAAATCCTTGCTCATGACTTGACTTCTTTTTGAGAAACTCACGAAGTTTTGAATGGTTTGAAATTGAGCTTATGATCATGCATATACCCTGGTCTCCAAAGTGATAGTGGTGATGGGGACCGGAGTTCTCGGACAATGGCCAAGACCAAGACTGCTGCGCTTCTGCTTCTGCCTCTCTCTGGCTTTGTGATTTTGAAACCAATAAAACACATTCTTCCCTTCGATCTTGCCGTACTTCCCAAGCTGCGCGGTGATTTGTTCTATTTGCTGTGCATTAGGAGTGCGCATGCCGCCCTTGTACAGCATCTCCAATATCCCTATCTGTTCCTGCGTTGGATTCCACCGCGTCCCTCCTGGGTGCGTTTCCACCTGCATTAATTTTTTTGGCAAATATTTTTGCCATAAGTGGTGTCACACGGTCGAACAGCCAATCCTTAAAAAATTAACAAGATACACTCAAGTCTTTATGGTATTCGACGTCGCAATATCCCACATAACTGTTTTTAGACTTTAACGGTAGCATGGAGCAGTATCACTGGTTTTCATTTCCATCATTCCATTATCGATCCTTACATGTTCTCCCACCATTTTATATGAAGTATGTATATCTCATGGGATGATCGATAGGATGTAAGGTTTCTTTTTAGTTATGAGTATCAGTTACAAGAATAAAATGCGTGAACCAATAATGATTGTTACCGCAAATTGCATGCATATGTATGATTGTCATGTACAGGAGTATAAGCAAGTAGATCATCATAAACTTGGTTGTAGTACCTGGGGTGAATCTCGCTTCTCGTCAAAGGAACCGAACTTTGATCTGGGGCCACTTTCAGGCTTGATGAAGCTCTTGAGATCAAAAGCCGCAACACCAGCAGTTGTAGTAGTACTGTCGACGGTATTAGCCAGCTTGGGAGCAAGAGAGCGTAAGCGCTTGCAACCAAGCGTGAGGGAGGGTTCGTGCTCCGGCCAGAATCCACGTGCGAACTGATGTACCTTCATGCTGCTTCCCATGGTGAAGGGATGAGATGATAAGAGTGCGATAATTATATAGAAGAAGAAAGACGATCAGGGAATGAATTAAAGTGATGATGATGAAAGTGGGAAATGAGGTGGGTGCTCGTAAAGAAACAAGACTAAATGATGAGGTGAGGTTGACTTGGGTTTTTCCATGTATAAACAAAGGAAAAAAGAGGCACGAATAAAGAGGTAGAGAGGGATTGAAATGGGGGAACAGGTGAGAGAGAGAGAGAGAATTTGTATATATGAGCGTGTGGGTGTATGTGCGTGTGTGTTGGCCCGTCAAATCGGGTCGTTTTTTCTTGCTTTCATGATAAGTTGTACATGCTTTTCGGTGGCCTCTCTGGCTGTCTTTCAAGCTTTTTCACTATAAAGTGAAGAGGGGGGAGGGAATGAGAAAGATTCTTCCAATCCCAAAACTTGAAAATGGAACTCTTTTGCTTTCTCAAGATACGGATATGGGTGAGAGCCAGACTATGTAACTGATGAATGCCGTCGTCTTTTCTTTTTATGCCTTTGATCAGAGCATGTTGAAATAATAAATAAATAAATCCTACTCACTCAATATGATTGAAAATCAAACCAAAATACTAGTGAAAGCAAGCAAGCTGTGCACAAGAACAAATTACTAATGTACACATTATAATTTTCCTCCATCCACGTTCTAATTATTAAAAACCAAATTCCTTTTTTTCCCCTAAAACTGCATGTGGCTAGCTCCAATTTAGCAAATAGTAAAGCTGATAAACTACAACCTAAAAGTCTCCAACAAAATGAAATTTGATTGCATTTAGGTAGTGATATATTCTATGAATAATAAAAAAAAAATAATAAAAAAATAATGATAGAATATTGAATAATAGTGAAAAGTAAATAAAAAATAATAATAAAATAATAAATAATAGTGAGACATTCTGTGAATACATGAGGTATTCTTAAATCAGTGTCCATATATTTTATGGCATATACCTTCACTTAATTATCCGTACGTACCTAGAACTAGTGAAGATTAACATTGGAACCCATATAATTAATATTGGATCTCATGATTCACCATTCTCATTTAGTAGTCAATTCAGACTATTACAACTTCACCTTAACTCAGCAAGGACAAATGTTAATTACTACCGAAACCCTAATTTGTAGCCTTATTATAAAACTGATCAATTCCACCCAGTAAAGAACCAACATGGGACTTGGTATACTAAATGCACTTTTATCATACTCCATTAACATCCTATCATATTTTTTTTCACCCAATGCAGGGCTTGGTGAGACATAACATGAATGCGTCGCACTTGATCAATCTCCAATGTCTTTACAAAGCCAAAAGGACTAGTTTCACATGATAAGTTGGTAACCATGTATGACTTAGCATTCTAATTACTCATATATGAGTAATTCTTTCTTTCTAGAACTGGAGTATTACAGATTCCCGGCCCCTTTTAAATTTATGGCAGCTGCCTAGTGAGGGTCTCAATAGAAGTACTGATTGACACATGGTTTCGAGCTTAATTAGCGGGTTGGGTAATCTGTGACCTGTCATCTGTAGTCAAAAAGCCAAACTTGATGCATTTATTCTGGATTTTGATGAAATTCACGAAGACTTGGTATTTTGGTGGTTTAGGTTGAGCCATCATGCATTGAACACGGGAATGGCTCAATTCAATTAATTGCTGGTTCATTAATAATTAATTAATTCTGGCTGCATTTTGACAGATTGCTTTAACAGGTCATTTGCACTGTTTTTGGACATGAACTCCTGGCATGGAGACTCTGAGAGGCTGATTATATATAGATGATTCCAAGTATCCGGTTTCCTTATGTGGGATTGATTCATCAACTGTTTCATGCGTACAGCAAGCTCCTAGCTGCATGCTAGTTCGTTTGTTTTATTGGATGTTGTCTTGCGCTATGTCTTATCGCTTCATGTGTTGTAGCATTATTATCATTGCTTGTAGTTAAAGTTTTGCCTTGTTTCTTATGCTTGGTCTCGTAGCATGCAGCATGATGCCTGCTGCAGGTTTTGTAGTTGCAATTTTGTTTCAGTACGTGGCATTTAATTTGTATATTAATATCCTGGAGTATGTCCCCATGCACGCGGCAATCTAGCTACTTGGGTACTCTTTTCTTCAATGAAAATATTCAACTTATCCAAAAACAGAAGAAAGACAAGAAAAAGGGAAGAGAGAGAGAGATGGTGTTTGACAATATGCATTTTGCATTATTTTTTAAGAAACCGCGTTTTGAAAAACAAATCAAGATATAATTTATCTTTAATTTTAATTTTTCCTTTTTCTTAAGCATATTGCTAGTATTCAGCTCGGGGATAAGAAGCTTTGATGCAATTCCACCGTTTCTCACTAATTTTCTAACAAAGTCTCCTGTTTTCTAGAAGAAGTTAGAAGAAAAAGGGCCATATATTGGCAAATTAAACCACTTTCTTTCAATAATATTGATCTTTTTTTCCCTCTCTTTTTTTTTTTGTGTGTGGGGGCCGAGGAGGTTTCAGAACAAAACGATGGGTGCAACACGAGGAGGAAGTCACCCATATGATCTTTTTTCCTCTTGAAAGACACGGCCTGATGATCTATCATTGTTGAAGCTAATTGGCAAAAAGTTATTACTCCTAAAAATCGCAAAGCAAAGAACAGACTCGTGAGTCGTGAATATGCCTTAGTACTACGTACTACTGTTACTTTCATGCAATATCTGATTGTTATTCATCATCAATATCCCCGGCCGGTAACTAAATCATGCATGGTATAAACTCTAATAGCATAATAATGATTCGGTTGTCATCATCCTGATCATGATGTGACCCATTCTCCTCTCATAACCTAAAAGATCTCATTCTTGAATTTGTGTGGGGGATCTTATGAAAGATTATGTTGTTGCGTGATATTTGGATCTCAATCTGCTCGACAGCTCATTAACTTTGGTTTCTTCATGCAGATGTGTACTTTTGATGTCGAACCTAAAAAGTCATATTGTGTAGAAATTTGCTTCAGGTTAGAGAGCAAATTACGCAGTTTTATGTGTATATGTTATAATTAAGCTATATATAATCATCTGTATTTATACGATAAACGGCCTTTACAACTAATTTGTGCAGAGAAACTGAAAAGGTGAAAAGAGTACATGAATTATGATAGTGGCCACTCCAATCATTTTGCTGGCAGATCAGAACCTTTTGCATCTTCTTATATACTTAATTGGAGTTTTGGGAAGTTTTTTTTTTTTTTTTTTTGTTTTCTTATTTGGACCACTTGATCCATACTCGTATGAACATTTTTTTAACATTTTTAGCACGATGTTAACATGAACTTCGGTGTAGTAATCCAAAGCTACAACTATTTTATGAAAAAGGAGGACTACAACTACAAATGGATTACACAAAATAATCTCACAAATTGATGTGATTTTATATGATCCGTCAGATCTGCTTTACAATAAAAATAATTTTACAATTTGACAAATTATGTCAAGTTACATCAATTTATAAGATTACTTTTATGTAATCAATTTGTGATTAGAGTATTTGTGAGCTGAATTTTCTCGATAATTTTATAAGAGCATTGGCATTGGCTTCATCAAAAGCCTAGTCAAATGCAAAATATAATGAATTTCATCAAAATAGAGCTGCATTAGATTAACCAAAGAGATAAGTGTGAAACTTTAACTTACAGTAAATTGATGGGTTTCTTCAAATTTAAAGGGTTACTATTCACTCATCAAATATATTTTTTATTCATTTTTAATCTCTAAATGTCTTTTTTATTCACGTTTAATTTCCAACCGTCTTGTAATAATAATGTAAGAATTAAATTAAATTATTAATTAATATATAATTAGTATAATTGTAAAATATGAAAAAAAATAAAAATATTTTTATTAAAAAAAATATTATTATATTATTATTTTGATGAAGTCAATAGCTAATTCAATTTAGGGTTATGCCTAGTTAGAAAGGTTTTGAATTTATAAAAATTATATATTTTTTATTAAATTTTAAAGATAAATTTGATAATGCGAATGAAAAAAAAAAAAAAAAAAAACTCGAAAGAAAGAAAAAGATGGCTAGGCTTTGAAAGGTGGCTCCTTTTCAATTTAAATGCTATTGGACAGATGTCATTCTAGCTTGACGTCAATGCGTGGGATAATGATGACAATGTTGACATTTGGGATCATGAGCTTGATGAGTCCTTTTTCTTCTACTTTTTATTTTATTTTTATTTTTATTCTTTTGTTTGTTTGTTTGTTTGGCCTCAAGCAACCAAGCAATTGCAGAGATATATTCGATAACATGATACCTCCTCCCTCTTTTGTTTTGGTCGGGACCAATATAATAACGCACATGAACTCCTTAAATCACGACCCAAGATCAAGTTTTCACTTTCAGAAATGTTAACCCTTGAGATCGATCAGCTAGGCACTCATGATTCTACACCAAACCCTAGCAGCTGCTTTGTCCATAATAGGATTGGTATACATCATGATGAAGCACCTTTATTGTTGATCAGTACTGAAAGAAATCATTATATATAGCTTGGACAGATTTCCAGTGCAGAACCTACCTAGTACGTGTGAAACACTAACGTAGGAAAAACGTGAAATTTGATGTTGTTTGGATGTTGGTGAAAGAGAATTAAACTGGAGATTATTTGGTGAGAAATGATCACAAGTCCAAGGAACCACACATGCATGCATGCAAGACCAATCTATGATCATATGTGCATGCAATTACTTAAAGATCTGCAACGAAACTTAATCCTTACTATGATACGTTAAATCAATTACACATGATGCATATATACATGGAATATTTTTGGAAATATTATATATACTGCATATATATATATATATGTAAAAGTTGCTTTCTAGCTCCATTAATCAACAAAAGCATTAGTAATTAATTCAGGATTTAAATGCATCATTAATTGCCAGTCTAGAAGCCATGCATGTTAATTATGATTTTTTTCGAAGGAATAATCATCGATTTATCTGTCTATTACAGTTTGAGTGAACAAGAGACTTGACTAGCTATCCCAATCAACAAGCTGAGCCATGCACACAATTATTTCATGCAGGGATCGACAAACTTTTCTGCATGCAGATGATCACATGCATGCACACTAAAATGTTGAAATCTCTTTGGATTTTTTTACACATGCAAGCAGCAGCCTATTGCCTACACATTCATGTCATGTACGTTCATTTTCTCAGGAGGTTTAACAGGACTGGAAAAATGATATACATGCATGGTATTTTGTCGGTCAAAGTAAAAGATCAGCAAAATTATCATGTGAAGTTTGGTGGCATGATAGGAGTAGTGGATCCCACACAGTGGAGGAAGCGGTGGGAATCCATCATTAGGGGAAGACAATGCCATCATTTGCACGTGTCCATGGACCACATCCCATTTCATAACCAAAACTACTGTAGCTTTAAAAGGAAAAAAACAAAGATTACTACAGGAAATACCAAACTGTAGCTTCAAAATTGATCTCCGTCTATCTACCTCTCATATATGTATACGGTTTTTAACTACACACATACAGTAATAAATCTGTCAGGTCCGACCCTTGCAGAGGATTTCTCAGTTCCTGTCTCAACTTCTTTGGTGAGTAAAGATAATATAATTATCATGGTATGGTAGAAATTAAACTTTCAACCTTTGATCATTTGTAGTTCGGTCTTTTATTTTACTCTCTGGATTCTTATCACAATGCCTCCATTTTGGGCAACCTATGATCGATCTTCCAAACACTCATACTTTTATACGGTTTTATTTATGGTCACTGATCACCACTTGAATTATAACTCAAGTCATAAGGTGTTTAATCTTTAGAGTAGAGAATGAACTGCATGGGCAAAGGAAAAGAAAGCAGTTTATTTGCACCATCAACTACATCTAGGGCAGATTGGACGAGACATGTTGGTAAGGAAAAAGTCATCCATCACCAAAAAGAAAAAAAAAAACAAAAAACAAAAAACAAAAGGAAATCGCAAAATCGATGTGTGGATGGAGAAAGGTACTCTTCACCTACTTTGTTTTTTCTTGAGACTTTATATTTCTATACTCTAACCCTCATTTTGCTTAGAAGCCTTTTTAGCTTGGAAATTGATGGAAAAAGGATTGATGCTAATGTCACTGATCACCCTTAAATGTATAATGGCAAATAAAGTGAATGTGGGTAGGCATCATTGTTTGGATTGAAATATATTCCCAACTAGATTTAGATCATGGACGGGCATCTTTATACAAACACTTGCAAGCAGTAAATGACTTTATGTTCTACAGTGGTAGCTCCCACCTTTTCTTTTTCATCCTTCTTTTCCTTTTTTCTCGAGAAAGAGAAAGAAAGTTGAGGGATGGGATGAGAAGCATGATCACTTGGTGAGAAAAATAGTCATATCGTGTAAGGGAAAGTGGGTGCAAATATGTGGGAAAGTTATGTTGTTTGGGGGAAGTAAATGGATGACAGTCCAAGCACAATTAAGTGAATTGATGGCACTGAAAGATCCTCACTATCAAACTTTTTCCCTTTCCTTTCCTTTTTCTTCACATATTCCTTTGTTTTGTTTTGCTCCTTTTCCTTTTTCTTTAATTCACATGTTCTTTTAACCCCCTTTCTGGCTTTTATTGCACAAACTCGGAAGAGTTAAATCTTGACTGCTCTAACAAGAGTCTAAAACGTCTCTGTCTCATCTTCTTCTCCATTCTAAAAATTTAAGCACAAATTTCCTAAAGTACTCCGTTATTCCCAGCGCGTCAAAATCACTCTCAAATTGGAGGAACTCCAAGTCCAACATGTCCCACACACCCATATATAATGTCATCTGTATCCCAAATTCTCGAATTACTCTGCAATGAATTTCTTGGCTTCCCGCCAAAAGAAACAGGAGATAGAGAGAGTAGAGATCATCAGAGTGTGTCCAATTTAGGTTTGGAAATTAGCTCGATATCGCCAATTATCATGACCAATGATCCATCTGTATGCATGTTGTTGACAGCTTCTTTGCATCTTTATGATCCATGTACTTCCTCTTGGGAGTACTTCTCAGCCCTTCTTTAGGACAGTCTTAACCATTCATGATGCATATATCTATTAGATATGAGCACGATCACATGAGATTATCATAAGAGTAATATTAAATATAATCTTAAGTGTGAAAATTCTACATATTAGATTTATCTATCCGTACATATTAGAAATGCAAATATCATTTTTGTATCATATAAACATGATGTCATTGCAGCTTGTTATTCATTTTAGTATATATACATGTCATCTCCAAAAATAAGTTAAAGTTTCGATTTTAGAACTATAATTTATTGGGATGGATTAAAGTAGGTCAACCGAATAAAAATCATGCACAGTTTTGCAACTATACACGCGTATCCAAGCCTATACAAAAGCAAGTCGTACATGCTGGCCCCTAGCTAGCTGATCTCTCTATAAGTCTATAACACCTTCGCCGCGCGAGTCATCGATCCTTGGGCGCGGCATCAGGCTCCGCAAGAATTGGATACTGAACCAATGATAATGCCAGCTCCATCTTCTACCATGTCAACGGCTTGAATTCGAACTAGAATTGGGAGTGCACGAAAATATCACCAACCCAAGGTTTAACTATCATCAACAATATTATTATAAGGATAAACTCAATCCTACTATATATCCCATTGTGAGTGATAAGCGTTAGGGATGGGCAGCAGGGCCACGAACCCCGCCGCCCTACCCTTGCATGGGTGGGGTGGGGCTCCGTGCCGCAGATGCAGGGGTGGGTGGCCCCACCCGCATCTGAGGCCTCCAGCGAAGGCGGGGGCCAGAGGTAGGCCAGCCCCGCTCCGGGTTTCCCTTGCCCCGCTTATATTTATATATATATTTATATATTAAACCCTCCCTCCCATATGACAAAACGACGATGTTTTGTCTATGAGATTTTTTTTGAAAAAAATTCCAAACAAAACGACGTCATTTTGTCATTATAGATAAAACGGCGTTGTTTGGTCTAGGTTAATTAATCCCCCCTCCCGTGACTCCACTCCCCCCAGCCCCAGCCCCAACCCCTCCCCTTCTCTATCACTCTCACGTCGCACGACTCTTAGTCACTCTCCTTTCATCTTCATCGCTCTCTACCACCGTCACATCATCATCGATGAAGGTAAACTCCAAATTCGAACCTCTTAGTTTTAGTATTTTTTTTTTTTTTTGTTGAGTTATGGAGATTGGATGAAGGTTGGGATTAAATGGTGATGGAGGATAAGGTTTGTGAATTATGTGCTGTGGAGAATCTTGATTTTGCATGTGATTTGTGAATGTGAACTGTTATGATTCGTGAATGATGACTGTAATTTTGTGCATGAGTTTCGGATTGGTACCCTGAATTAGTTTAGGGTTCAAATTTGAAATCCTAAAAACTCCTAAATTAATTTAGGGTAGAAATTGGTCTTATATTAATTTAGGGGTTGCTGATTTTATTGCACGACATTAATTGATCATCAGCTGGATGGATATTGTGTATGTACATGTTGCATTTGGATCTTGCATGCTCGATTATTTGCTGTTACTATATACCTCGGGGTATCACTGCAACAAAATCTGAGTTTTAGATCAGGCAATAAATGTAATTAATATTTTGGGATGTATAGGGTAGAAATGTAGAGTTTTTCTTATATCCAAGTTCACGTAAATTAATAACTTTTGTTAGACATTTCAGGCTGAGCAATTAGTGCTTTTATTTTCCTCTTTAGTCTGGTCAATTTCAAAAAATGAATAGCCAATCAAAATTAAGCAAAAGGAACCTGCCAAGGGAAATTAGTCCAAATACATATGAGTCAGTGGTGGATCAGCCACTCTATGCTCAGTGGGTGCATGCTAGAGCTTTGAAACATTTGTTAGTTATATATAATTTGTTAAAAGATTTTTTGTTTTAAATTATTTCACCCACTAGAAAAATTATTGGGTCACTTTTGAGAATATTTTTTAATTGCACCAAGAAAGATTGTGAGGTTAATTATATTATGTGGATCCGCTTGTGATTTAGAGACAATAGAAGATAAAGGAGTTTATTTAGCCTTCTAAAAACAATACAAAACAGTCTATCAAATAAAACAACTTAACATAAGGCAAAGTTGAAAAAAGTAAAAAGAAAAAAAACAAGAGTGCCCATCCATCTAGGCTTCACATGATTCTAATTCAAGCCTATCAAAAGTGCAAAAATGTGTTTAAAAGAAACCTAATAACAATTGCAAACTATTGACTGTGTGACAAAAAACAAAAGAATAAGAAGCAAATCATTGATGACTTCAATCATGCATTATGTTTATATTGATAAAGGCAAAGCATCTCTCATTGCAAGAATCGGTTTCTTTGATTATCTTTTGGCCTTCCATCATCATCATGTTGCATGGATTTAGTTGTTTGAACTTGGTATATATGATGTTGCTTCATTTTAGATTTTTGTCAGTTGTGAAAAATGAAAAATCCGTCAGATTGTAGTGCTAGCTCTCCTATCCCTACCCCTACCCATACCCCTACCCCAATACCTATCCCTACAGACCCTTGCCCTGCTGCTACCGGGCCTGCCCCTTGCCCTTACAAAGCAAGAAACTTGTTTCTATAGTATGGACCCACTTTATGAAATTAGAGGGTGCATGGTGACCCCAATAACCACCAAGCTAAATGGTGATCCAAATAACCACCAAACTAAGTGTAACTATTGTGGTAAAGTGTATGGATGCTACTATAGGAGATATGGTACATCCCAATTAAAGGTACACTTAGAATAACAATGTAAGAAAAGTCCAATATTAAAATCTTTACAAGAGAAGAGTCAATCTAGACTAGAGATTGGACTTTAAAAAATGGCGGATGAGAATAGTGGGGGTGCAATGTTAAAGGGGTATACTAAGTATGATCTCGATGAGTGTAAGAGACACCTACCTCGTATGGTTATCATGGACGAGCTACCTTATCAGTTTGTTGAGGGGAAATAGTTCCAAGCATATATTAAGTACTTGGAACATAGGTTTAATATTTTTTCTCTCCACACGGTGGCAAAAGATATAAAGATACAGTATATGTCAGAGAAAGAGTCGTTGAGAGGCCAATTGGTGAGTCAAATGGTTTGCCTCACCACCGAAACTTGGACATCGATCCAAAATTTTGATTATATGTCTTTGACTGCGCATTTTGTTGATTGTGATTGAGCATTACATAAAAAATTTTAAAATTTTACCAAGTTTCCAATCACAAGGGTGAGACGATTGAGATGACCTTGGAGGTCACAATAGGAAGTGGGGTTGGCACAAGTGGAGACCGTTACAGCTAATAATGTCTCATCCAACGATGTCACATTGAGGTATCTTAAAACCTATTTTAGAGAGGAAAATAAGACAATCATGGGTGGTGAGTGTTTGCATGTCAGATCTGCTGCACATATTCTGAATCTAATTGTTACTGATGGTTTGAAAGATCTTGATGACTTGATTGCCCGAGTCAGAACTGCTGTGAGAATTGTGAGATTTTCTCCTACTAGATTGGATAAATTCAAGGTTGATGTGAGGTTTGCGGGCATAACATTGAAGAAAAGCCTCTGTACTGATGTTCCTACAAAATGAAACTCAACCTTCTTGATGTTGGAGGCGGCCCAAGAATATCAATCGGACTTTACTTTATTAGGTAATGAAGACATTCAATATGTCGTATATTTTGATGAGCATGAGGGATTAGAGAAGCCTGTTGATAATGATTGGGAGGTGGTTGCTACTTTTGTAGATTTTTTTAGGCTTTCTGTGATGTCACAACGAAGCTATCTGGTTCTTTGTACCCTACATCCCCTTATTTCTATCAGCAAATATGTAGGGTAAAAGAAGAATTGGATGACATGTATGCGAGTGAACAAATTAGGATGCGGGAGATGACATTGATGATAAGGGTGAAGTATGACAAGTATTGAGGAGATTTCAATAAGTCTAATATTTTTTTATATATGGCTGTTGTTTTTTACCCCCAATTTAAAATTGATGACATGGTATACGGATTATGAATTGCGCATTGAAATGCATGGGCGGAGCTTATTGCGGCAAGGGTTAAGGAAGCCCTTGTTAGATTGTTTGAGGAGTTTACTATCTTCAGGGATGGTAATATTCTGACACGTATACCTTCTGTAACACCCCACCTAATTAACCATTAGAATTAACCTTAAGACACCCTTAGATTAAGCTTATAATTTTGGGCTTTAATTTTTTATTATTATTTTATTGCTTATTTTATTATTTTACTTGGAGGGTGAGAGAAGCAAGTTGATTAGTAATTCTATTACGTCCTATAGAACCTTAGGACTTTATGGGCCAAGCCTTAGAAGCCTTTGACCAAGCCTCAGAAGCCTTTGACCAAGCCTCTTAGGAATTAAAGACTTGATAGGATAGCCTTGGCCTAACTATGAGGAAGGCTTAAGGCCTTTGGGCCAAGCTTGGTATAGATTTGACCCATGATCCAATTATGTCAAGGCAAGTTTTTCAAGCCTCAAGATCCCCTCATCCTTGTGGATTTGAGGTCTCTTATAATCCCTCAAAATTTAGAAACAAGGTCCCCACTTACTCAAGCCCAAAAGCTCATGGCCTCTAACTCGCACTCATAGTCCTTTTAAGCCGACAAGGCCCAAAGTTTTGTTTTGTTTTATTTCACTCTTCAAATTGAAAACCCAATACACCATACCATGAGTTTCCTTAAGCCCATGTCATACCCTAAGTATCCAAATTAAGTTTTAAAAATTAGTTAAGACCATTAATCAACTTAGCCAAGATTAGTGATATTTAAACCATGTTTTGAAACTTAATTTTCTTTCTTAACTTTTTTTTAACCTTTTGATTTCAGATATTCTTGTTTTAGTACTCAATTACATCACTCTTAGATCATAATAAGACCCTAGATAAACCTCCACATATGTTTTTAGAGGAAATGACATACCAAACCTCAAATCTACACTAATCGACACACATGTATGCCCTTTGTATGCATAGACTGTTTTGCCCTTAAGCTCAATCTTCTTGTGCCTTTTTCTCAAATGCACTATGGTCTTTTAATACCTATATGATCCCTTATAACCCAGACTAAGCCTTGGATGAAACTTGTTTCAAAAACCAAACCAAATAACCAAAACCAATTACACCTAGGAAACTAGTTGAATTGAAACTGAATTGGTTGGGTTTCAACCACCCATCTGCCATGGTTAAGCCACCACCCCATGCCACCTCCAGCACCACCCAATCCTCAAGAGGTCCTCATGAGCATTTGACCCAATTTTCCCACCCAAAGAAGGCACCAAAACCGTAGGCACCCAAGACCACTTCACTCGGCAACTACCTCCCTTGCATCACCTTCTTTGAGCTGCACCTCCATGATCACATGGTAGCTAACACTCCACCTTCTACCACCTGAAAAAGGCTCCAAGGAATGACCAACCTTACATATGCTCAATTCAGCCTTGAAGAAGAGCCTAGAAGATGAGTCAAAGTGATGATCAGATCTGCCCATGGAAGCCACTTGAATCCGTCAGCCCCCTTGGATGGTTTTGATGATTTTTCTCCTCTCTCCTCTTCACCATGACTTGACCAGCCCCATAGGAGCAATGAAGCAACTTTAGTGATGAAATCCTAGTGGTTTAGGGCACTGTTTTGTTCTACACAGGTGACACAAAGTGATGGATTACAATCTGAAAAAAAATCAGCCCTTACATCATCGCCCACCTCAACCAATCCTCATGGACCATGGCCAATGCCTATACCCTGTTGGCCACCTATAAAAGGCCCCTTCATCCCCTCGTTTTTCCACACCTCCTCTCCAGCTCCCCCTTGAGCAAAGAAAGCCCCCCCAAGTCTTGAGAGAAATTGAAAGGTGAGTGAGTTTGAATGTTCTTAGAAGTTCTTGAGAGTTCTTGTGTTAGGAGCTTGAATGGGCTATAAAATTTGTAAGTATTCTTACTCTAAATCTTAGTTTATATGACAAGTTGTGATTTTAAATGTTGAAGTAATTTTTGGATGAATTTAGAAAAAAATACCATGCTTGATTCAAAACTGGGTTCATTAAGGATGAGTTAAATGTTTAAATTATTTTAAGTGGAAATTTAGCTATGGAATGTCTTAAGTATGTTTTGATATGATTTATTAATTTCTTAAAATAATCATGGAATATTTGTTTTTTATTAGAAGCATGTCATGATAAGTTTTAATTCTATCTTATTTTGATCATCAAAACATGCTTGGATTTTAAGTAAGTTGTGATTAAGGCTTGAAGCTTAGTTTGTTCCACCTAAGCTTGATGATTAAGCATATAGAAACCTTCTAATTGGGATAAGAACAAAATTTTCATATTTTGGATGAATTTTGGAAGCATACCTTAATGATTTGCACTAAGAACATCAATCTTGATTAATGGAGGATTAATGAAGATTAAGGTTCTTAGCCATGATTAAGTATTGAGATGAACTTGCTTATCCAAGAATTAGCCTTTATCATATCATTAAGGACTATCGTGATTTTTTGTGATTAAAGAAAGTTGCTTAAGCATGGTATTCATAGGAATCAATAGTTGAAAACACATGAAGAGATCAACTAAAGTGCATGCCATGGGTTGGGAGTGTTTGAGCCTGTTCCACTTTGAATTTTACAAATCTAAGAGTTTAGATGGCTTTAGAATGTAAAAAACATGAGGTACATGAAGTTTGGTTAAAGAGATTTGTTTGCAAATAGTAAAAATTTAGGGCTTTTTTAGGGGTATTTTTGTAAATACACATTTTTGAAACCTTTGTTTATGAACCTCATCCATAGTAGTATTAATCCTAGCAAAGTACAAATTTGATTTCAGCCGCTACGACCTTTTTCAAAACTCACGATGTTTGTAAGTTGGCTTTTAACTTACACATTGATAAGTTATTTATGATTTATTGATAAATGCCACATTCTTATTTCAATTATCATTTTGAGCATAAAATATATTGTTATATGATACATTGTGTACATACTTACATGACATGTGATATTTTTATCATTTTTGCATATTGTATCTATAAATGTCATTTTCACTTTAAAGCTTACTACATATGCATATGTCATAAAATATTTTTTTCAACATAGTATAAAAAATAATCTTGGCCACAACCCCAAAGGTTAGGATGGAGAAATATCCTAGTTGAACTCCTTTATCCACTCTATAGTGTTTAAGAATATAGTGGTAACCTCTGGGTTGACGAAGAACAGTCAACGGGTTTCGAATGAGTTATTTTAAAAGAATGCTGGAGCGAAATCAAATGTTATGACACCTAATGCTGGTGGGTGTATATGTTAGGATGTTGTGTTATATTACCAATGCATTACAAACGAGTCTGTAGACAACGTAGTTTCAACGTGAGTTGTACAACGGTCAACGATAGGTACTCAGTGCATATGAAAAACTGTGACGATACCACAATATGAATTGCTAATAATGATAAAATGTTATGATGAAATTATGTTTGTTTTACAGTTGAAATAAAAATGTTATCTGAACGAAAATATGTCTCGATTTTTCTGAAAATGTTAAGGAATCTGGATGGGAGACACATGCACATTTTTTTGTATTTCATGCATTTCATATTTATCATTCTTCAAGCATAATTTATCTTTGTATAAGTTGGTTGTTTAACTTACTGAAATTTTATGTAAATCTCACCATTTGTGGACCCACTATCATTTCACTCGAAATGATAAAAGTTGTGATAGGATTTGAAGAAGACGGGGTAGATGGAGCTCTGGATCTAACAAATTGAGGTGGAGCCAGACCTCGAGGAGAGATTGGACTTGATCCTTATGTTTATAGCCTCAGTTCTTCTTACTCTAGAACGCATGAAGCGTTCGATTTAATTTTGGAGATTTTTATGTTTAGCTGTGCTACTATGTGGTTATGAACCTATGATGGTCAATAATGCATTTGAGATATTTTTAGTTATTCTGGCATAAGGTTATATTTTCACCCTTAATCTGCTACGAATATTGCTTTCTGCTAGTTGCATTTATAGGATGCATTGCATATTAACTATCATGTACGAGGGTATGTAATTTTGAGTTATATGTCCCGATACTCTAAGTCTCTGTTCCATCCCAAGCGGAGGTTGATAGTGTCAAACCTACCCTCTTCCTTCCCTTCACCTCCTTCAGAAATTGGGGTTGAGAAAAAATATAGGTTGGACTGGGGTGAGAGGTTGGAGTACAACCCCATAGTCTGTCATTCTATGAAAGCTCAGTTGGAGGTAGACATATAATTGGTAACGGATCCTCAACCATTTGCACAAGACTTTGATATATTAGCTTGATGGAATAGTCATGCCATGAAGTATCCTATCTTTGGAGAGATAGACCGCAGTATTTTGATCATCCTTATTAGCAGCAAAGCTTTAGAGTTGGCCTTTAGCACCGGAGGTTGCATATTGGATCCATTTCGGAGTTTATTATCTACTACAATTGTGGAGGGATTAATTTGCACACAGAATTGGATCAAGGGGACCCAATTCATATTCTGGATGTTCTTAACTTTCGGGAGGTCGAAAAGGAGGAGGGTGGTGATCAACCTGGATCTGGACCATATGGTAATCGTGAATTTCATTTTATTATTTTAATTTATTTATATTCATTTAATCGATATTAATTTCAAACTTAATCATGAGACGACGTCTACGACTAGCTCCACTGCAGTATGACTTCATGTGTATTAGACCCACCATTGCCATCTGTCATTGGTTTGCACAATTTGTCAAGCCCTTAATTGTTTTTTGTATTTATATTTTATATAATTTTTTGTATCTAATTATTTTACTTGTATTTTTTATCTTTTATAATCTCAATATCAAATGCCGAATCCTAATCCTAACTTCCTAAGGACCCAATGATTACTCTCATCTTGATCCCAATATCATCTTGGTTAGTACTTTTAATTTTTATAATTTTTACATTTCTAATATATGTTTTTATTTTTAATTTTTATTTCATGTTTATGAATCGAATTTGTTTTCCTTTTAAATTATTGTTTCAGGCTTTATGATCTTGATTCTCAAAGTCTTACAACAGTCAGCACAACTCACTTTTCTACTACCATGGCCACCCCAAATTCCATTGAAGAATGAAATGTTATTATTTTGTTAATTTAGTTAATTGTAATATTGCTACAATAGTAAAATTTGTAATACTTTTAGATGAATTTATAATTTTGTAGTAGTTTTCTCTTAATTATCATTGTAATGTACTAATAACTTAGTTATAATTATTAGTTAATAGTTGTAACTTAGTAGTATATAATTAATAATTTCTATTATTGTAAATTATTTTTTGTTATTTTTATTATTAAATTTTATATTTTTAATTTTTTTTTACTTAAATTTTGAGCCCAAAATGGCCTAAAAACATTTTCTAGGCCATTTTGGGCTAAGAATCCTAATTGGGCCCACAACCCATTCATACAGGCGAGGGGGTGAATGGTTGGGGTGTCTGCCATCGCACCTCGGTACATGGATTGTGTACCCCACCCCTGCACACGAGGGTGGGTGCCGGGGTGGAAAATCCCACCCGTCCACACATGCGAGGGAGGGGAGAGGGCTACCCCGCATCGTAGGGGCAGGTAGCACCCCTAATAAGCATAGATAATGTATAGAATCTCACATTATTAGAAAAAGAAAATTCTTACTTTTTATAATGAATCTTGTTGATGCTGTAAAAATCACACAACAGGATGAAAAGGGGGAAAGAGTCATTCTCGGCCCACTTGGGTGACTTGGGTCTCATTCTGTGTTGCTTGGAGCCCCTGACAGTGTTCCGACGCTGCTGTACGGTGGCGATGCGTATGTCCATGGCGGTGAATGGAAAATATAAATGTAGAGAAATAAAAGAGATGAACATATGAGTTTATGTGGTTTGGCATAATAGCTACGTCCACAAGCATTTGGGGAGGAGAAATCCATTATAATAATCTTGTTTATAGTCTCTCATTCTTTACTGTACAATGATGGCTTCAGATAGATTTACTAGAGGAAAATCGGTCACTGGAGGCTGGAGCTCCCTATTCTCATGTTGGAGGAGAGGTCGAAGAGGAAGCTGGCCCCTGAAGAATAAGATGACCCTCATATTTATCTCATTTTCCTTTCCCGCGTACGACCCTGCAGTGGTAAGGTCAAGCCTTTGCGTGTCTGATCGTCCCTGACAACCCCATGCTCCCTGATTGCCTATCAGCCCACTACACTCCCTGAACCCATGGCCCCTACCGCCTAACACTATGGCCCTATGCCCCCTGACACCCTTCACCTGCTGCACGTCCCCCCTCGTTCCCCACTCATATCTTTTTGTCTCTTCTCTTAATGTGGCCTAGTGATTGGGCCTTATATTGGGATTTATTATTTTTACCCCTCATAGTACTCGACGTTTCTTAAACGCATGTAAGGACCTTGAGAATCTTTAAAAGTAAAAAATGTAGCCGACTTGGTTTGCCTGAATACATAGGGAAGTAAATTCTGGAGATTGGTCCCCATTCATTTGTTCTTTTGGCGCAAACAGTAAATATTTCTGAACTCAGGATTGAGATATGCGCTCGATTACGCAGACTGTGGGCAGACAACTTGTGCGAGTCTAGGGACCCGACTTCGTGGTGAGTCTAGGGACTCGGCTTTGTTGGATGGGGTTTCGGCAAGTCTAGAGACTTGGCCTTACCCTGAGCGAGTTTAAGAACCCGACTTCGTGGCAAGTCTAGGGACTCAACTTTGTTGGACGAGGGGTCAGTGAGTTTAGAGATTTAGTCTTATCTCACAGTTGAGTCTAGGGACCCAACTTCATGACAAGTCTAGGGACTCGACTTTGTTGGATGGGGGTCGGCGAGTCTAGAGACTTGGCCTTATCCCGCAGCGAGTCTAGGGACCCGACTTCGTGGCGTGTCTAGGGACTCAACTTTGTTAAACGGCAGGTCGGCGAGTGTAGGGACTTGGCCTTATCTCGCAGCGAGTTTAGGGACCCGATTTCGTAGGGAATCTAAGGACTCGGCTTTGTTCGACGGGTGGTTGGCTTTATTAATATCATACATTTTATATATGGTTAATGATTTATTATTAATTGATAGCATATATTATTTTATATTTTATATGGTCAATAATAATAAATTAGATGAAAATTACATCTTTGCAGTGAGTTTTCGTTAGATTTGACGTTGGTGGTAGACGAAAGGAGGAGATTTGTAAGTTTTGAAAGTAACCGTGTCCAATCTGATGCAATTATTAGTTTTAGATACACATTGTGAATTGAATGAAAGTTCGAGGGGGCAAAGTGTAATTAACAAATTTTTATAGTAATTAACACATATTAGTATAGTATTGAATTTAACTATAGTCTATATAAGTTCTAGACTTTAAAAATGTATTTACAAAAAGAATATATATTATAATTTATTATGCAAAAAATATATTTATCTTTGATATATATATCACTTAATATTAATGTTTATGTTTAAGATTAAAATTTTAAATTATATTAATTTTTTATTATAAGATTATAATTTATATGATATATCAAATTTTATATTAAAAATTATAAGATTAATTTTATGTAATATCACATGTTATATTAATATTATGTTATAAGACTGAAATACTTGAATAACATGATTAGAGTTTCATGTTATTTTAATTAAAAATTTAGCATCTAATACATATAATATAAAATAAAAAATTATAAATATATATATATATATATATATATATATCGATCCGGTTTCCCAATTTTCTTTTACATCTCTAGTGGTTGTGATATGTTTCAACTTGTGAAACTAGAAACAAGTCTTCTTGATGGGCTTTTATAGCCCCTGTCTGTACTTTCTAGGCCATGGACTAATATTGATTTTATTAAGAGATTGCCAACATCCCATGACTTTAATTGCTTATGGGTCATTGTAGATCGCCTAACCAAGTTCATCCACTTTATACACCTTATCTCACCTTTACACAGCCTCAAACTTAGCCCAACAGTTCATCAAACATGTCTTTAAGCTGCAAGGGATGACTTATGATAAATGTTATCATATTTGACAGAGATAAATCATTCACAAGCAAGTTCTGGGGTGAACTATTCAAGCAACAGGGGTTCAGTTGGCATTCAGCTCAACCTACCACCCTTAAACCTACAACACCACCAAACATGTCTCTACCCAATTTACCTCCTTTGAAGCCCTCTTTGGCTACCCCAACTCGAGACTAGGGAGTTATCAACTTGGATCTACACAGGTGGAGGCAGTAGACTCAATCCTAAGGGCCCCAGAACAGATCATTCCTCTACTACTAAGGAAAAACCTGCAAAAAGCTCAAGAACGGATGAGAAAGTATGCAGATTTTGTTGGGAAATATTATGAAATGCTTTGTAAACTAGAGAATATGTAAAATAACAATAACAAGTTAGAAAGAGAGAACCTGGTGTTGAGACAAGTTGTGATGGATGCTTTCCCTAGAGTAGATTTCGCTGCCTGCTATTTTAACCATGCACTAGATTTCTTAGCAGTCTACTCCTAAGATACAATGTCCGTTCCTATTAATCTCCTTGTCGGTGCACACAAAAGGAGATCCTCAAACCCAATATAAAATAGCCAAAGCCCAAAGAAAGAAAGACAAAGAGAATGAAGAAGTGTTTCTCTAATGTTGGTAGAGAATTTGGAGATGTTGAATTTGTGGGTGAGGTTCCCTATTTATAAAGAATGAAATGACACTTGTGAAAGGTCACAACTAGAATGAAATGACACTTGTGAAAAGTCACAACTTATTTAAATGAAATGGTACTTGTGAAAAGTCATATCATATAAATGAAATGGTATATGTGAAAAATCATATCACATAAATGAAATAGTACTTGTGAAAAGTCATCTTATATAAATGAAAGGATATTTGTGAAACAAAATACTGCTACAGGTACTCGCCGTCGGGTACCGTTTGCGAAATCGACTGACGTCAGCCAATATTATTAAAAAAAAAAAATTCACTCTTTCCTTCTGCTACGATGGGTACCTCTTAGAGCAGCGACGACTTTGACTTGGCTGACTCCGACTCGGACCCATACACTGAAGAGGAAGAGGAAGAGGAAGAGGATGAGCAGGAGCAATACGACAACGCCGAGGACCAACAAAAGCCCCAAATCTCGCCGGTGACCCAAGCTAATTCCAAACCCCTAGCCGAGGTAGACACCAAGCTCAAATCCCTGAAGCTCAAGTACGGTGCATCTTTCTCTCCTTCCTCATCGCAAAACCTTTATTCGACGAATTCCGTCAAGCTTTACCTCCACATTGGCGGCAACACCCCCAAAGCCAAGTGGATCGTCTCGGACAAGCACGTATCATATTCCTTCATCAGAACCTCCAAAATTGATGGTGAGGATGATGAAGACTTGGACGGCGCTATGGGACATTCTTGGTGGGTACTGAAAGTGGGGTCCAAGGTTCGTGCTAGAGTTTTGACGGAGATGCAATTGAAGTTGTTCGACGATCAGCACAACTTCAATTTTGTATCCAACGATGTGTGGGCCTTGAAGTTCCCCACCGACCAAGCGTTTAGGAAATTCGTCTCTGAATTTCAGGATTCTCTTATTTGTTTGAGTTGTTATGGGTTTTGAGTTTTAGGAAACCGGCAATCAAAAGCTACAAAACGATGATAGTGTAATCCGCACCGTTTCACTAATCCCACAGGGAACCATGGGTTCTCTGGAGGGTACCCCTCCCGGGTGCAAATAACATTTTTGTTTATGAAAATCCACAACTAAAATGAATAAGCACTTTTGAGAAGTCACAATTTCTTAAATATTAGAGAATACATTGAAAATGTTTCTAATTCACGAAATGACACAACCCTTTGTTTGGTTGGAAAGCGGTTAAGGCTCATATCCCAAGAGGCATACATTGGTTCAAGTTACCAAAACACATTTTCATTTAAATCTAGACAATCAAACCGATACATTGAACAAATGTAATGGTTCATATTATTTTTACTTTGTATCAAATATTTTAATCATTTCTAAGTTTAAAAACTAACCGATTTACAGAGAAATGAATGAACTTTGGATATTGGTGATTGGATGTATTTGAGATTACCGTCGTATTGTCAGCAATCAGTGGCTCAGAGGCAGAATGTGTAGCTCTCCACCTGTTTCATTGGGCCATTCCAGGTCATGGGTCGTGTTTGAGTAACACCTACCTTGTGAAGCTCTCTGAATTGGCCCAGATCCATTCCGTTTTTAATGTGAGCCCATTGAAGAAGCTAGGTAGAGGAATCCAATCTATTTCTCAACTTCCTCCAGTGGATTCCCTCGAAATCAAGAAACCATAACCGGTAGCAGTGTTGGATAGAAGGGCTCGAAAGAAAGGAAACCTTCCCTTGGCGGAGGTCTTGGTCTGTTGGCAGGGGCTAGCTGGTGAAGATGCAGCTTGAGAGGCCTTCTACAAGATGAAAAATGCCTACCCACACCTTCTGGGCAAAGTGTTTTGAACTCGGAGGCTCTGATACAATTCCGGGAGGGAATCGACAGAACACTTGGCTAAGGAGATTTAAGGGCCATTGATGGATTGGAAGGCTATGATGATGCCATCACATTATGAGGAAGACTTATCTAGAAGTCTTTATTTCTGAATGTTATTTCTTTAAAAGTGTATTAATTGTAGTAAATTTCTATTGGTTGTAATTTGTGGTTCTTGTTACCAATGGTAGCATTAGTAATATACTAGTCTGTTACCGAGATCCCTTACCATGATATTAAGAAAAACTTCATTTCTGTACTTTTCTATTCTTTGGAGATAACTCCCCTTGAAATGAGGATATTCTGGTTTACTTTATTATTCCATTGTTACAGCCTGTTAATTAAGGCTTGGAAATAAGTTCTAGTTTTGCTAACGGTGCAAATATAGCTTGGAGGTTTCTTGCATGAACAAATCAGGCTTCATCTTTGCTAATCTCAAAAGAAATGACACTACAAGAAAACTGTTTATTTACGATTAGTTATTTCCAACGAAATGATTATTTTCAGTTAAAATGAGTTTGTTTTCGTCACAAATAGTCTTTTTCGTCATAAAAAAAGTCACAAATACTCGTGTTTCTTGTAGTGTGAAAAGGGTTGGTGAAGAGAGATAATTAATGATAAATGGATCAATTTGATTAATTAACACAACTCCATTTGAATTTAATTTGTCTATTTTTCTCTATGTTTGATCATTCAATTCAATTAGATAATTGAAGAAGATGTAAATCTATCTGTTATGGTAACCAAGAATATGGAGGAGACTAACAAACATAAATTGTTGTTAATCATGGGAAGAGTATTATATATACTTCCATTAACTTTGCTATCCAATTGTCAAAGAAGAACAAAAGGTTATAACAACTCTGAAAGATGTGTGTTTAATTGTGAGCTTGAATGATTACAAAGTGCGTAGGCCAAATTCATCACTTTAATATAATTGTGAAGTATTTGAATACTTATTTGGTAACACAACTGTTCTCAACTATTTACAGATATTTCATTTCGATCATCTATATCACTCAAACACAAAACACATTTTAATTTCAAATCTTCAACTTTTTTCATCTAATAATTACCTAATCATTACAACTCATCTAAACTTCCAAACAAAATACAAAAAATAATACTGTTTTTTCAAATTACAAAACAAAAATAATATTCAAAAATAATATTCAAATAATTTTTTAACTTTATAATATTTTTATTCAATGTTTTCTTTCTCATTTTCCAAAATCCAATAAAATGTTTTAACTAAACTATTTTGCTACTATTAACAGATATACGAAGATATTCTAAATATCCAAATAGGCTCTCAGTAATTATTAGCAATAAAGTTCATGATCATCTATCAAATGATCGTTAACCGATCAGACGATCAGATGTTCAATGAACTGCTTGAACAAAATCTGAATGATTCATCGTTTCTTTTCACAACTCATCTCAACTCATCTCATCTCATCTCATCTAATCATTACAATTTTTTCAAATTCCTACACAAAATAAAATAAACAATTCAACTTTTTCAAATTTCAAAATAAAAATTATATTAAAAAAATATATTTTAACAATATTTTATTTAATTTTTAATTTTAATCTCAACTCATCTGATTTCATTTATAAAAACAGATTGAAATAATCTTCAATTAGCGAAAGAAAAATGTTAGGTTGCCTCCTCCAAAGTGACCGCTCACTTTGACTGCTAATGCAAACCTATGTTTTTCTTTTAAGTTTTTTCTTTTTTTAATTTGCACTAGCGGTCAAAGTGATCAGCCCGCCACCGACGAAGCAGAAGCAATAAGGAGGAAGAACTGTTATGACATACATTTCGCATTACAGTGGTGGTCAATTATAATGCTGGAAACTTATATTCCTCGAAGGAAATAACTTGTCAAATAGAAAGTAAATAATAAAACAAGAAGAAATCATGACTAATTTGCTGGTAAACAAAAAGTAAGCATATAAATCGTGCCCATATAGAAAGTAACGGCGATCAAGTTGCCGCCTTTTTAGTGCTTATACGTATATCCTACTTCCTCAAATTCTTTCAGAGAAATTGGCTTCAATTTGATGTCACGTTGTCTGGTGTTGTCTGCTGCATCAGTTCTCCCCCACTTAAAGTGGAACTCGTCCTCGAGTTATGATCAGCGTACAGGGGTTCATCGGGTGGATGGTATTCAAAGAGGTCTGCTACGTAAGTGCCTGCAGGGAAACGGCTTTTAAGCAGATGGATCATCACCAAGTCTCCTTCCTTGAATATTTGAACTCTCCGATGCTTGTCTGCAGCAGCCTTATAATTGCTGTTAATGGTTTCCAAATTTTGACAAACTTGTGAGTGGATTTGTTGGATCCCCTTGGAGGTTTGGTGTAGACGATCTCAAATGGGGTCTTGCTTGTGGACCGATTGCACATGTTGTTCAAGGCGAATTCCACTTGTGGCAGGTTAACGTCCCATTGCTTTGGTTTATCTCTTGAAATGCACCGAATCATGTTTCCCGGTGTGCGGTTGGTCACTTCTGTTTGGCCATCCATTTGTGGATTGCAAGTGCTGCTAGAATTGAGGGATGTGTCGAACTTCTTCCATGGAGTTATTAAAAAATAGCTGAGAAACTTGACATCACGATCGGAGGTGATTGTCTAGGGGACTCCATGAAGCCGAACGATCTCTTTAAAAACAAAGATGGGCTATGTTCGAGGCATCCCAAGTCTTCTGGCAAGGAAGAAAATGTGTCATTTTAGAGAACCGGTTAACAACGATATACAGAGCCTTCACCCCATTGAGTATGAGGCAGTCCTAGCACAAAATCCATACTCAAATCCTCCCAAATATTTTCAGACACTAATAATGGGGTATACAACCCTGTATTTTGTGCTTGTCCCTACATCACTTTGCGGCAGAGCAGCATCACCCATTAAACAAATAGTTTAATCATGTGTCGACTATCGTGCACGGGCACTGAGTACGCATGCTGGGTTTTGTTAATTGGATTGGGCTGACAATGACTCAAAAAACTGGTAAATGAGATAAGGAATACAAATTATATATTACAGGTCTTACATGCAGTGAGATAGATTTCCTTCTGAGCAATACCCATTGATTTCTGGTATGCAAATTAATATATGTTAACTGAATGAGATAAGGACCTGAGAGATCAACTGGTAAATGCTTGAAATTCATCATGAATATTGCAAATTAACGTAAGTAATGTTGAATAGAATTATTAATCTGCCCATAACAATTTATGGTTTGTTCTTGAATTCCTTGAAGAATTTACAGCTCTTCCTCTTTTGGCATGATCTTGAGCATTCTTATTGGCATAAGGAAATAGGGATAGAGATAAAGTAGGAGAAAGATCGATACATCAAATGGGATAGGTATCTTGTCAGAACTTGAAGGTCTCAAGTGGTAGAGATAAAAATATATCAAGTGGATCCTATAATATTATATGAGAAGTACTACATACACAAAGAGAGTATGCACAAATAAATCCACAAACTTATATGATTTTATGTGATCCGTTAGTTCTATTTTACAACAAAAGTAACTATACAATCTGATGTATTGCATCAAACTACGTCAGTTTGTGAGTTTACTTATATGTAATCTCTTTATGACTAAAATATTTCTCATTTTATATTGCTACCAATATAAATATTTCAGAGAGCATTAAATGAGAAATAAATATCGTATGACCCACTCAATGTATTAATTATCCCTCTTTCACTTGAAAATTTTCAAATTCGGACAAGAACTTGAGGTCTTCAAATTTGAATAAGAACTTGAGATAATTTTCTCATATGAGTAAAATTTAAATGAGTTTCCTTTTCCTACTTTTTAGAGCATTCTCATCCCATTCCCCATAAAATTTCTTATAATTTAGCTAAAAATAACATTTTCTAAAAATTTTACACATCTTTCAAAAATCTCATACATCTCATTCTCTATCATTTTTCTATTATATTAAAATAATATATCTCTATTCTTTCTAGTTTCTTTATTATTTTTTTTTATCACACTTCTATTTACAAACTTAACTACTCAATATTTTTTCTTATGTTTTGAACTATTATTTTTTATTTCACTTCTATTTACAAACTTAACTACTCAATATTTTTTCTTATGTTTTGAACTATTACTCTAGTGAATATTTGAAGCAAAAATTTAAATTATTTTTTTGCATGTATGATAATATTTTTAAAATTATTATTTTTATATTTTAGTAATTATTTAAATTATTTTTAAAATTATTATTTAAAACTATAATAAATATGAGCATGAGAAAAAATATAGATGATTGGAAGAAGAATTTATTTTATTTATTAGAATAAAATATTAATAAAAGATGATTTAGAAGATAAACAGTAGTTTTCCAAATATGAAATTATTGTTCATCTCCTAAATATTTTTCCTAAAATAGAGATTTGGATGTAGGAGAAATTTTAACCAAAATGGTAAAATGAGCCTCAAATTATAGAAAAAACAGTGTTAAGATATACCGGCTGCGAATGCTCTTAGCAGGTTGAAAGCATGATGATAGGACCAATCATGGTCACTAATGCCAAACAAATATTGGTTAATGCTGCTGCCTTGTGGCAGAAAACCTCCATGTCATGTCCAGGATTAAGACATTGATTAAAGTGAAAGACGATTAATCTGCGATGCCTGGCTTGTCGGCCAACAGAAATTTGTAGAAGGTTCATCCTCAGTCTGGTCGAAGAAAATAACCATATTTAATTTCTTGAAATAAAACAGGAAAATAAAATATAGTTACCATAAAATTTTAAATGATACCAAATTCTAATTTGATGATACACAAGAAATATCTTTTAAAATTTTGTTGACAATTTGCCAGAAACCCCTTAAGACTAGCCATTTAAGAGCATTGACTAATGCCATTTATCAATTATAGACAATAACAAGAATAAAAGTATAAAAAACTAAGGGAAATATACAAATTAGACGAGACTATAATATATATATATATATATATATATATATATTATAAGGTCGGGGCCAAGGCTCCCCCTTGCCCCGATGGCCATCCCTTTCTCTATTTGTATCGTGTGTGATTGATTCCACTTTTTAATTTAATTTTTCTCTTATTTTATGGGATACCCTCTCTCAAACCTTTCCAAATGTGTAACATTGGGGGTTGCAAGGTTTGCTTTGTTTTCTGACAGTAGTATTACCTCGTTGAGGACACAGAAAAAGAAAGTCATATGGGCAAATATTCTAGATGTTCTCTCTTTCATACACATGTATATAGAAGCCCTGTTTATTAAATAAGATTAATTAATTATGTAGGTTTTTTAAGAAAATTTTCTATTGGCCTTAACGTTTTAATTGTCCACTAACCAAATTAACTGGTTCCTAAAGGTTAAGTTTGCTATTATTTTAGATGCTTAACTTAGTATACATTTAAACCTAATCTCAGCATGCATGCAATATATATTATACGCATTTTGTGTTTCTTAATGTTAATGCTTGAAATCCTCTTAGGATGATATGTTTGCATGTCCCAAAATAACACGAATCTCAACATGAAGGGTTTGTGAATTTTGGCTTTATTTATTTATTTTTTAATTTATTTACATGGACGAATTCTTTGGTCCACCCATGCGAGCAAACCTAGATGGGGGCAGCGCCCTAAGAGTATTGCCAAGTCCAAATTTTTATTAGAATTTGAGATTTTGACTATAGAAAATTTTTTTAGAGAGGTTAATCTATATTGAACTAGTCATTTTAAAGTCAAAATAGTAATATAATATTATATATTTTAATAATATTTAAAAAAATTAATATTTTGATACACTTGTATTAATATTAAAATTTAATATTTTGTAAATACACTTGTATTTAATATTTAATATTTTGTATTAATATTAAAAGAGAATGGTAGTTGGATGGAAAAAAATTATAAAATATTGATTTGGTCCTTCTACATTGACTCTCCAAATATGACTAGGGGCCCTAAATTACTGTAGCTGAAAGTTTTACAAATATCCCTTTAGCTAATTCAATGCAGGAGTTTTAACTTTAAAAAAGCTAAAATTTGGACTTGGACTTGGCAATGGTTAAGCCATCTTAACCATTGTCAATGCTCTAACATCACAAACATGTAATGCCCCTATCCCAGAGGTCCGGAGAGTTAGCTCTTCTTACCTAAAATCATCTCCAATATCACATAGTATATACTCTAATTTTTCTCTATCGCACAAAGTACTCATCAATTCACATTAATTACTCCAGTAGAATTATTCTAAGACAATACAAAATCTTAATATAAACATCAACCTCCCAACAAATCACATCATTAGAGCACAACAAACTTATTGAATAAAAATCCTTAATACTCATATAAACCTTCTATGCTTAATACATCATTCTTAACTCATTTCACCCATGCTCCATATTCTTGATCATCAGCTAAAATATTCAAATCATCTGAAAAATGGATAGAGATAAGGGATGAGTTATCAACAACTCAGTAAGCAGAGGACATATACTAGTATGTAAATATGAGCATTTATAGAGTTCAGAATGCATTACAAATTACTTTCTTTCAGAATGTAGAATCAGAATATTTGTTTTTAGAATGTAAAGTCAGAACATGTTATCAAAAATATCAGAGCGAAAGTTCTAAAATATTCATAATAAAAATCCATTTGGCATAGTATAAACTGAAACATCACATCTTGTTTTATCATATCAGAACTAAAACCATATTTAACCCCCATGGTAGGATTGTGCAAACCTAGGAGACCAACCGAGTAGAAACAGAATGTGAATCTTCCTTTTATTATTCTCGGAGTCCCGAGTGTGCACAAAGGAAAGACCACGCAAAAAATCACTTTGCTTCCAAAATGGGTGCACCGGAAACAGAAATGTTGGTGCCAACCCAAACAGAGTCCACAGTTTTACACCCGCGATAAGGTCAGAACGAAACAGAAACAAAATGTTATGCCAGAGGTTTTTAGAAATCATATCATATCAAAATACAAAACATCTTCAGAACAAAACAAAATCAGCTCACTAAAACATAATTTATGCACAAAATTTCATATTCGCTCTCTTTTGAACAATTCAGAAGCAAAATGTCAAAATAAGCTCATGTCTACATCAGTCATGCCAGAAAATAATTTATTCTTAAATGGAATCTCATGAGTAATGCAAAACAAATAACTGAGGTAGTTCAAATTTCTTTTCATAACAAAACATTCATACTTTTCAAAAATCAACCTCAGACCATTTTATTTTTATGCAAAATCTAGCATAAGAACCACACTTACCTAAACTTCTTAGCTTATTAGAAATTCTCCATAGCAGTATTGAACGATAATCAAACGCCACCTATAAAATTGTCATGTAATTCCCATAAATTTCAATCGAACAAGAATTTCGATTCCTAAACCTGAAATACTAAAATAACCTGTTTTTCCTAAATGTCTAAAATTCTCTTAATCCTAAAAATACCTTCACTTCCCAAATTCATCAATAATCACTTAATTTCTTTGACAACAATATTAAATCCTAACTTATTTACTATTGAAAACAAACTATAAAGTTTAATACTAGATAATATAATTATATCAGGATAATTTAAATTAAAAAACAAATTTATTTAATAAAAATAAACTAGATCATATAACATATTTGACTTAATTAACATAATTTCACATAAAAGTTAAAATGTATATTTATTAGTAGCTATAATATCTCTAAAAAATAAGACTACCTACTAACAAAAAATATTAATAAATTTCAAATCTTAACCAATAATTAAACCAATATTACAAACTCAACAATAAAAAATATGGAGTCCTGCTACGAACACAAAGAAATCTCACAAAGGATTCCCATACCTTGTTGCTATGCCACATCAGTTAATTTTTTTTAATCTCATTCTCATTTGGGCGAAAACCGTCCCATTCCTCTCCCTCCCGCTTCAATCCTCCCAAATCCAGCCCATCGTTTGAGCTTCGTCATTCTTTTCCTAGTATTTTTCCAGTTCCTTTGTGATTCGCCGGCCCCTTCCATGGCTAGTAAGTTTTTTTTCTAGTTTTCCCCTTCGTCGGTTGCTTTTCTCATTCCTTTCCACTTAGCATTTGTTGTCTTTGTTATTTTTGTTGTTTCTAATCGTCGCCAATGTCATCCCTAACTTTGTCGCTCTCCACCATAACTCTCAAATCCCAATCCTATTTTGCTATTACCACAGCTTGGAAAAAAAGAAAAAGAAAAAAACAGAAAGAAAACAAAGAGGAAATAATGGTTAAACGATAGTGACCCATCAAGCCAAAGACCACAAAGAAGCAACCCCTCAACCCGAAGATGGAAGCCAAAACCAGCGTGCTAAACCCATAGATGACACTTTAGAGAAGCTCCAGAGCGTCAAGTCCCTCAACTCTCTCCTTCTCAAAGAAACCTTTAAGGGCAAAAAATAGGTCAAGTCCTTGGAATATGCGAATGAGTCTGTTAGTGTATATGTGTCATGTGAGTCCCACATTGGTCTAATAATGCTCTTGTATAGTCTTTGACTTCATATATATGCCATATTGTATATAGCATAATTGATATATACATATAGAATAGATCAATACAATTTTAACATGGCATCAGAGCCACTACTCTGATCCTGTAAGTACAAGTAATTTTCATAATTCTTAGCATTCTTTCACTACCTCTATCTTGTATAGTTGAGCCATTCAAGTATTGCTCACTGTCATCAGATAATTGCAATCATTGTGAGGACTACTACAAAATTTCGGAATCATCGTGCTCGGAGCTTTGTTTTGATCACGCGGCATACCATTGGGAAGATCTCATTGAGACTGACTCAACACTGGCAAAATCTATCAGATTTGAGTTTGCACACGCCACGCACCAACAAAAGTTGATGTCGCGCTGCCCACACACTTTCCAGCTCCACATCCACGCTCTTCACATCGCTGACACCAGCCCTTCTCTTGTCAACAGCCACGTCAACAGTCATCCACGCTAGCTCTGTTGTTAACTTTCTCTATCCAGGTGTTTTCTGGATATTTTCACATGCTGATCTCATTTTCTTAGTCTATTTTTGCATATCTAATTTCATAATGGCTCAAAGTAATGAGATTCTTCATCCTATTCATGTTATATTAGATGGTAGAAACTATATGGTGTGGTCTCAGTTTTTTTGCAGCCTTCTTAAAGGCCAGGAATTTTGGTTCTATTGCACGAGTGATTGGGCAAAGCCAGTGCAAAAAAGAGATGAATGAGTAGAACAATTTCTACAGAACCTTCTCAAATGGGATAGTCATAATTACCAAATCCTTACTTGGATGCATAACACCTCCATTCTGACTATCTCCACTCTACTTGGTAGTTATGATGATGCTCTATCGACTTGGACCATGTTAGCTAGGCGTTATGCTACTCCTCATGGTTCTAGAGAGTATCAACTTATGATCGAGTTATATCAGCTCAGACATGAGCCTCGCCAATCCATCAATAACTTCTTTGATCGTCTTTGTTACATTTGGAATCAAATTGATCTCTCTAACCCACTCTGGAAGGATCCCACTGATCCTGACATGTATGCCATTCGTTGTGATCAACATCATCTCTATTAGTTTCTCATGTCCCTACAGGATGAATTTGAGCCGATCCTTGGTCAACTGCTGAATTTCACTCCGACTCCTTCCCTAGATATGTTGTCAATGAGCTAATCTGTGAGAAAACTCGTCTGCAAACATTACAGACTTAAAACAAGCTCAGTGTCTTGGATACCACTCCGTCAGTTTCCTCCTCTGACCAACCTCATCAATCTGGTTCTAAAAAGCATGGTCCTAGCAACCGCCGATGCTATAAGTTATTTTTTCATTATTGTAAACGTTCTGGCCATATTATCGAGACTTGTTAACGTCATAACAAGAAAGGAACTCCTACTTCTTCTATTGCTAGTTCAGACACTCCTCATGTCTCTGAATCCATTAGAGATATGCCTCAGTCTTCTGGATCCATCGTCACTTTTTCCACAACTGACTTGGAGAACCTCCTCAATTAGGTCCTAATTCGATCTGGTAATGCATCATCCTTTTCTATTCTTTTTCTTTTGCCGGGTAAGTCTCTCTCTTGGCTTATGAATTTTGCGTGTCACAATCATATGACACCCTCATCGTCCTTGTTCTCTAAAATGCATTATGCACATCCACCACTTGTTATACACACTACCAATGGATCCACTATGCTTGCTCCTAATATAGGCTCTATCTCTACATGTAACATTTCCATTTCTAAAGTGCTTCATGTTCCTAAACTCTCTTATAACTTGATGTCTATGGGGTAATTGGCTCAACTTGGCTATCGTGTTATTGTTTACTACTCCAGTTGTATTGTGTAAGATCGACATACACGACAGGCACTTAGGAAAGATCCAAGAGTGGAGCGTATGTTTCCAATGAGCACTTTTCATATTCTCTTAGTTCATCCCTGTCCACTCGTGGGTGTTTCTACTATCACATGTCCTTCCTTTGCCCTCTGGCACTCTCGACTTGGCCATACATCCCCTATCTGAATACAACAGTTAGTTTCTCGAGGTCTTTTAGGTTATGTGTCCCAAGATACATTGATTGTATTTCTTGTCAGCTAGAAAAACAACATACTTTGCCTTTTCATAGTAGTTAGTCATTGTCTACTAGTATTTTTTATTTGATACACTCTGATGTCTGGGGACTTGCCCCTTTAACTAGTATTAGTGAATCTCATTATTTTGTTATATTTATTGATGATTTCACTCGTTATAGTTGTGTATATCTCATGTACTCTCGTTCTGAACTATTGCATATTTATTTAACATTGTAAAAATTATTTAAACCAAATTTTCTAAACGCATTAAAATTTTTTGATCTCGGAATGCACTTGAATACAAACAATCTACTTTTCAAAGTATCATGAAAACATATGGCATTATCTAGGGGTGAAAAACCGACCGGTCGGTTCGGTTTTGGGCCCAAACCGAGACCGACCGGTCTGTTTTTAATAGGCTCAAATCCGGCCGAAATTGACCGACCAGGGTATGAAAACCGGCCGGTTCGGTTACCGGCCGGTTTACAATCGGTGTGGCGGTTTTGGGCCGGTTTGGGCCACTGTGTTTGGGCCGGTTTGGGCCACTGTATTTGGGCCGGTTTTAGTACTATTTGGGCCATTTTAAGACCCAATTCAACCTTTTTTTGAGCTCATTTTGTTATTCAAGATCATCTACTACAAAGATTTTTTTTTTACAGAATTTTTATAATTAATTAATTTAATCAATTTCTTTTTAATTTTAATCATGCCATGCATATATTATTAGTAACTAATAACTATTAACTACTACATATATACTACTTATATTTTATAATCTTATTATCTTATATACTAAATTACTAATTACTAGATAAATAAAAAAAACTCCACTAGATGTTTAATACACATTACAAACAAAATTAAATTGTCTTAAGCAACAAATAACAATTGTTTTTGAATAAAACCCAAAAAATCTTGCAGTCTTCGACTCTTCAATCATCAATAATTGTGATGTATGATGCTCCTAACTCTATAAGAAAACACCAAATAATCAAATTATCAATATTAATAAATTAGGATAATGAAAATAAATTAAATTAAATAATAAAAATAAATGAATATGGAAATTGAATGAGTAAAAGTTAAAAACACATTACCAGATTCTACTACAAAACTCTAAACATTATCAATGGAGTCTCGAATATCAATTGGCGTTGACGGATATCGCAACCAATTCTGAGTACAAATAAGTGCCTCAACAGTTCTTGGAGCCAAGGAACTCCGAAAAGGATCAACTACCCGACCTCCCGTACTAAATGCGGACTCTGATGCAATCGTGGAAACAGGCATGGCTAACACGTCTCGTGCAATTCTCGCAAGTATAGGATAGTTAGACTCATTCACTTTCCCCCAATTCAACAAATCAAAAGATTGACTGAATGCCTCACAACCATCTGATAAATACCGATCAATCTCTGTTTTGGTTGATGTAGATCCAGAGGCAGTCGATGCTTGCAACCACTCATAAAAAAGTTGTGACTCATGATTGTCTTCAACATCATCTGAAGGTGCAGCTGACAGAGGGGAAACATGTTCTCTACTACTTGAGGAAGAACCGAACGTAGCATTATACTCCTCATACATGTCTGATAATAATTGTCTCACCCTCGACAATAAATTTTCAGCCCAATTGTGATCATAAATTTTTTTCAAGTGAAAAGTAAGAAGCCTCAACTTACTACGTGGATCAAGGAGAACTGCAATCAACAACAACAAATTCAGTTTATCCAATGAACCCCAATACTTATCAAATTTCATTCTCATGCTTATGGCCATGCTCATCAAACAAGTATTCTGACTCTCACACAGTCTAACCAACTCTTTTTGGAGCCTTCAAATCTCCAAAAAACTTGTGTTTACCGTGACATGTAAAGAACCAGAAAATCAACAAGTGGCATCATAAAACATCTTCAAAAATTTCATAAAAACCCGCACTGTCTCCCACTCGTCAGCTCTAGGAGGCCCAATGTTTCCATCCTTAAAGTAAGAAAAGAAATTGTAGTCCGCACTCTCCATTCGCCTAAAAGCCTTTTCAAATTTCTTAGCAGCCTCCAACATCATGTAAGTTGAATTCCATCGGGTTTGCACATCAAGGCACAACATTTTTTTACAATCAATTTTTTCCTTTTCTGCACATCTCTTAAACTTGTCTAATCTTACAGGGGAGGAGCGCACATATCTAACCGCATTTCTAACCATTGTAATGGCATCATCACACTCCTTAAGACCCTCATTCACGACAAGATTCAGAATATGAGCACAACATCTCATGTGCATATACTTTCATTCCAACATATTCTCCGTAAAAAAATGTCTCAAATATGCAATTGCAGTATCATTTGAGCTAGCATTATCAACAGTAACAGTAAATATATTATCAATGCCCCAATGAAGGAGGCACGATTCAACATATTTTCCAATTGTATCCCCTCGATGATTAGGGATTAAACAAAAATTTATAATTTTCTTCTGTAATTTCCAATCACTATCAATGAAATGGGCAGTTAGACACATATAATTAAGATTTTGTACCGATGTCCACGTATCGGTAGTTAATGAAATCCTCATTCCCCCATCTTTGAATAACTTTTTAAGTTTGACATTTTTAGATGCAAATAGTTTCATACAATCTCTTGCAACCGTCACTCGACATGGCACTTTAAATCTAGGTTCAAGCAACCAAACCATCTTCTTAAATCCTTGCCCTTCAACAATTCTAAATGGTAATTCATCGAGAATTACCATCTCCGCAAGCGCCATCCTCACAGCCTCCTCACTATATTTATGAGTTACAAGATTTCTTAAAGAATTATCACTCTCTCCAAACCCCTCCGAGGATACCTCACCTGCCAATGTTGTTTGGTATTTATCTAAAGGCCCACGCTTATGAAGATTTTTGGGACATGAAGGTAGATGGTTTTGCATAGTTGAAGTTCCGTTCCTCTTCGAGTGGCAAGCGTATATCTTGCCACAATAATTGCACTTGGCCTTAGGATCATCTATGGAACAACCCTCAACTTTTGTAAAATGATTCCAAACAATTGACGGATCATTCCCCTTCCGTTTCTTAGGAAGTAGACAATTACTACTATTAGAGGCACTTGAAGTCGGGGGTTTTGGTATTTGGGAGTTCGAATCAAGATCAATTGGACTTGACAAAGAATCCATCTAACATGTAAAAACAAGAAAGAACAAAAAATCACCACAATTGTTAATTACACAGCAGCTAGTTTGCAACATGGCAAACATCACAAATCTAATATTCTAATCTACATTTTAGATCGCTCATAAATCTCACAAATTATTTTACTTTCAATAAACATCACAAATTATTTATAACGTAAACACATCATAAATTTAACTTTCAATAAATATCACAAATTATTTATAACATAAACACATCATAAATTTTACTTCCAATAAACATCACAAATTTTTTTTTTTCAACAAAATTACATCCAATCCGTGAATGCACTGAATGGCAATGCACACTGCCGATGAAAATCAATCAAAATTCTTCAACAAAATCCTCCTCACTATTTCAATCATCTCAAACAAGCAAACACAATCCCTAACCCTAGATTGAAATACCAAATCAGAAAACATAAACACTAATCCACCGAACTTTTGCAATCTTGAGTTCTAAATAAAATCTCACAAAATACTTATAAATAAATAAATAAATCTCAAAATCATACCTAAAAACAACAATGGAGGCTCTCGGATTCCCTATGGTTTGCCGGAGGAAGCGTGGAGACTGGAGACTGCGCCGCTACTGGACGATGGACCGCTGGGCGTCGGTGAGCCGTGAGTGGCTGGAGTCGCTGGAGCCCGAGCCTGGAGTCGCTGGAGTCAATGGAGTCGTGGACGGCGACGCTGCGTCACTCACGGAACTGGCCGAATTGTCGAAGACTCATAGAAGAGAGGGAGGCGGAAACTGGGTAGGGGGGTCCGAACGAAATGGACCTGGGGCTAGGGCTCGAGGACAATATGCCCTAGTTGGAATGGCGTCGTTCCCTTTATTTTTTTTTTTCTAATTTTAAGATGAAAACGACGTCGTTTCACTTATTTAAGTGAAACGGCGTCGTTTAATAAATGAATATATTTAAATATATATATATATATATATATATATATATATATATACGGCGTTGGCCGGTTTTTCAGTTTTTGGTTGGTTCAAACCTCGACCAAACCGGCCGATGCCGGTTTTGATGATTTATCACCGACGGCCGACCGGTTCCCTGTCGATTTTGGCCGGTTTCGAGCTCCGGCGGCCGGTCTGAGTCGGTCTCGGCCGGTTTTTCAGTTTTCTGTATAGCCCTTTATCCATCAAACCTCTTGTCCAGACATCTCTCAACATAATGGAAGAGCCAAACGAAAACTTCGTCATATCCCTGACATAGTTCGGACTCTTCTCCTCTTTGCTAAAATCCCTGCCCCATTTTCGGGTGAAGCTACCCTTACTGCAGTTCATACCATTAACCACCTTCCAAGTCCAGTCATCTAAAATCAGTCTCCATATGAGCATTTTTTTTGGATCTCCCCTAGCTATCAACACCTTTGTTCCTTTGGTTCTGCTTGCTTTGTCCTTTTTCAACCTTATGAACATACAAAGTTGGAGCCACGTTCTCGCCTTTGTTGCTTCCTTGGCTACTGTCAGACTTAGAAGGGTTATCGATGTTATGATCCTATTACTCATCACCTCCACATTTCTCGTCATGTTGTGTTCTGGAAACATCACCTGTTTATTGAGGTATCTACTTTTAGTCCCTTTTATTTCTCAATCCTCTGCCTTAAAGCTTTTTCCAAATAAGCAATCCAATCATTTTCCGCATGTGTCCATATTCAATGTTTCATGCATTCCACATTCTCACTCTTTGGACACTCCTAGGGGGTATCTCCGTCTCTTGAGCTGCCTCCCTCTTCGACTATAGTCCTTGAACCTGCCCTACCTGCGGATCACACAGTCAACCTTTCCCTTCACCGTTCTTCTCGGATAAGATCTCTTCCTACTCATCTGCATGATTTTTATTGTTACATTGCCTTTACTACTTTGCATGAGCCTCACTCCTATCGTGAGGTATCCACTAATCCCTTATGGCATGATGCAATGACTAAGGAACTTGATGCATTATCTAAGAACTATACGTGAGATCTGGTTGGTTTGCCTCCTAGAATTGGTTGTAAGTAGATCTATAATATCAAGACTCTCTCAGATGGTTCTATTGAAAGGTGTAAAACTCGCCTTAATGCCAAAAGTTTCACACAAGAATATGCATTGACTATGAGGAGACTTTTGCCCCAATTGCCAGTCTTTCCTCTATTCGCACTCTATTGGGTGTTGCGGCCTCTCATCAGTGGAAGCTCTTTTAGATGGATGTCAAAAATGCTTTCTTGACTGGTGATTTGTATGAAGAGGTCTATATGGGGCCTCCACCTGGTCTCTCTTATCCACCAGCTAAGGTCTACTGCCTCTGTCGTGCTCTGTGTCCTTAAGCAATCCCCTCGCGCCTGGTTTGCAAAATTCACCTATACGGTTTCTCACTTGGACTACTCCCTTAGTTCCCATGACTCGGAAATCTTCATTCGTCGTTCCGACAAAGGTGTCATTTTGCTACTACTATATGTGGATGACTTGATTATTATTGGTTATGATCTTAATGGCATTCATGAACTTAAGGACTTCCTCAATCAGCAATTTGAGATGAAAGATCTTGGTCACCTCAATTATTTTCTTGGCTTGGAGATCACTTACTCAGCAGGTGGATTCTACCTCACTCAAGCCAAGTATGCATCTGATCTTTTGTCTCGAGCTGGCCTTATTGATAGCAGGGCTGTTAATACACCCATCAAGCTTCATGCTCATATGACCCCTTAGTGTGGAGAATTATTGTTTGACTTCACACTTTATCAATAGTTGGTTGGCAGCTTAGTTTACCTTATAGTCACTTATCCAGACATTTCTTATCTGTGCATCAGGTAACCCAGTTCATGTTTGCCTCTCGAACAGCCCATTGTAATGCACTTCTCTACTCAATCTCCACTAGTTTTTCAAGCATACTCTGATGCTAATTGGGTAGGTGATCCCACTTATCGCCGTTCCACTAGAGGTTACTACTTCCTTCTCAGTTCCTCATTGATCTCTTGGCGTCGAAAGAAACAGACTATTGTCTCTCGATCCAGCACTGAGGCCAAGTATTGTGCCCTAGCAGACACATCAGCTGAACTCCTTTGGCTCTTATGGTTACTACAGGATTTAGGTGTAGCTCTCACCTCAACCACTCCTCTCTACCGTGACATTAGCAATGCCATCTAAATTGCTCATAATGGTGTTTTCCATGAGCTAACCAGGCACTATGAGATTGATTATCATGTTGTTCATTATCATTTGCTACAGGGTTATCTTCAGTTACTCTTTGCCTTCTCTCAAAATCAGCTTATCGACATCTTTACACAATCTGATCCTATGGCTCGATTTCATTATTAGGTTGACAACCCCAAGATGGTTTCTCATACACCTTAAGTTAGATGGGGGTTGTTAGTGAATATGTGTTATGTGAGTCCCATATTGGTTTAGTAATGCTCTTGTATAATCTTTAGCCTCCTATATATATGCCATCTTGTATAGCACAATTGATATATATATATATATATATATGTAGAGAACTGATCAGTACAATTCTAACAAAGTCCTTGGAGTAGTGAGAGAGAAGGGCGAGATTATGTGTTATGTACTTTTTCATAGACCCATATGGGTGAAATGGGTATTGAGTATGATGGGTTGGTGAGAGAGAAGGGCGAGATTAAGAAAATGAGCTGTGAGAGAGTCTGAGATTGGGCTTTTGAAGAAAGTGGGTTCTCGACGACAACTGTGGGGACGGGATTGTGTGGCAGGAGACTGGCTCCCTTTGTGTCCCTGGGGGAAGTGGGGGTTCTAGTAAGGGAAAGGGGGAGATGGACATGTACGAGGCAGGGAAAAAAATTAACTATTGTGCCACAGTATTGCATATTATGGAATCCTTTGTACTCTAAAATTTTCCAAAATGAGTATAAATATTGAATTATATATATAATCCTAATAATAAAAATATTAATATATTGAAAAATATTAATATTATAATCTAATAATAATAAAATTTTAATTTTAATATATTATTGTGGGTTAAGCGGGTTGGTCCGTTGTTGACCCGTTTATTAATTATATCTTAATAGGTCAACTTGTTTGTACTCAAATAAATTTTTATCAAATTCAAACTCATTAATTTCGTGTTAGGTTCATGTTGAATTTATATATTGATCGTGTCACATATTGCCTCTCATATTTACATGCTTTGACTTTGTACAGGCTGTAGCTTGCAGAATGAGAAACAAATAATTGTCTCGTTTGTTTTCTTAAACCATTTCATCTCATTTTATTTAATAATTACAACTTTTTCAAGCTCCCACACAAAATACAATATACAATTTAATTTTTTTAAATTTCAAACAAAAATTATATTTTATTTAACTTTCAATTTTCATTTCATTTCATCTAATCTGTGTAAACAAACAAGGTATGCTTACAACATACTGCTTCCATCAATCAAGTATTAGGCGGCAAAAATCTAGTAAGATTGCCCCCACATGATTATTTGTCTGTCTCAAAGGTCCAGTTAAATTATGTTTGGATGTTGAGATGAGTTGACTTAAGTTATGAATAGTAGTATTTTATGAATTCTATTGAGATGAGTTTAACTTTTTTAAGTTGAGATGAGTTTAGTTTTTTTTGTTGAAATGTTTGAAATAAGTTGAGATGAGTTTAACTTTTTTATTGAAAATTTAAAAAGTAGTAGGTCTAATCAATGATTAGTTTTAGATGGATTGAGTTTGATTCAACAACCAAATATAGTGTCGTGACAATAGTTGAGATGGTTTGAGTTTGAAAAATAAAAAGAAACCTCCTAAAACCTAATTACAATCATTAAATATAATTAAAATTTAAGAAATGATATTTATGACTCGTTTGTTTTCACAGACGAGATGAGATGATGTGAGTAGAAATAAAGTTGAAAGTTAAATAAAATATTGTTAGAATATATTTTTTAATATTATTTTTATTTTGAGATTTGAAAAAGTTGAACTGTTTATTTTATTTTGTGTAAGAATTTTAAAAAGTTGTAATAATTAGATGAGATAAGATGAGGTGAAATGAGAATAGTTATGAAAACAGACGAGGCCTTATCCTCTCATAATATGCAAATTTGGCTTTGGTTATTTTTGTAGGTAAGATGAGATGAAATAAATTAAGGTAAAAGTTAAAAGTTGAATAAAATATTATTAGAATATATATTTTTTAATATTATTTTTATTTTAAAATTTGAAAATTTTAAATTATTTATTTTATTTTATATAAAAATTTAAAAGAAATATAATGATTAAGTCTCGAACTGTATTAAAAATTCATATCAATTAATTTCATCTCATTATTATAATTTCTTTAAATTTAAAAAATAATATTTTATTCTATTATTTTTCAATTATCTCAATTTACCTGATTGCACGTAAAATAAAATTTTTTTATGAAAATTAAGGACGGCAAGCAATGTCACGGATGCCAGAGGTATTAATTCCTTGTACTTAAAGTTTTTTTTATTATTATTAATGTGAACATTCGTAGGTGGGAATGCAGAATCGGCACTTGTCACATCAATCAGAAATTAAAAAAGAAAAAGATATGCATTCCTCTTTAATAGCATTTAAGAAGGGTGTGGAAGAGAATGACAAGCTGGTCACAGTGAGTGACAACCTGGTGATGTTGGCAACATGGGTTCTTGTCTGTCCTAATGTTGTCTCCAGGAGAGGTTGTTGCAGTATTCTCCATGTCCATGTCAACCGTTTGAAGCATCATCCATTTGCAAGTTGAGTGCATAACACTCGAGAAAGATACTAGACCAATAAATAAATAAATAAATAAAATAATTGAATCAGATAGAAAAATACAAATAATCTATGGAGGACGATTTTTTGTGATTACATCAAGAATCAATATATATATATATATATATATTAAATATTATATATATATAGCTTCTTCTTTTAAATTGATAGAAGAGTAATCATATATAGTTACAAATTTTTTTTGTACACTTTAAAATTGTACAAAATCATTTTTTTTGTTTGAAATATTATACTTTACATTATACTTTATATTGAACATATATATGTTTGAAAAGTAATCTATATAAAGGAATTATATAAAAATAAACTCACAAACTGACGTGATTTTATGTGATTCGTTAGATCTAATAAAAATAATTTTACAATCTAACATATCGCATCAAACTACGTTAATTTCTAAATTTACTTTTATATAATTATTTTGTAGCTATATGTTGTAAGTGAAGCTCGAAGTTTTATCCATTAAGGATAAACATCTACAGATCACATGCAAGGCAATATGCTTAGTATACATGATGGGTGTATTGTTGTTAGCCACATACTAGACTTAGGGAAAAGTCTTGAGATAAGATAGGCTTTGATGTTAATATTAATGTTTTATGTGGTAGAGGCATTAATTAGCTTTTGGCGGTGCATGTAATTCTACGACTTGTGATCATGTATTTGCGTCGAAAACGATCATTTAATCTATAGTAACATTTTTAATGCGCCCAACAAACCATTCTGCATATAAAAGCCATCCACACGAATTATGTTAAAAAATAATTGATACTTTAATTTTATTAAAATTTTAATTGGATCTTACAATAACATTAATTGATGTGTTAATTAATTCTTAACATACCAGTTTGTATATGAGAAAACTCTTTATTACGAGATTGAAGTCATTTTTATTGTAAATATCTAACATTAAATAAACATTTTGTTACGGTATACCTCATTTCATATGGTATTGGAAGATACATTAAAAAATTTTAAAAAATATTTTAATCACAAAGTAATTACACAAAAGTAATATTATAAACTGATGTGTCTTGATATGATCTTTTAGATTGTAAAATTATTTTTATTGTAATGAAGATCTGACAGCTCATATAAAATTATATCAATTTATAAAATTAATTTTATGTAATCTTTTTATAAATAATCACTCCTAAAAAACATTCTCAATAACTCCCTATGATAGTTCTCTTTATTAATTTCAAATTTTTACGAGTTTTAAATTATATTTTATATTAGATATTTATAAGAAAGAATGATGATACATTCACAGACCTTTTCATGGAATTTGCACCGGAATGTGGAAAGTTCTTTTTATTAAAAAGCACTTAAAATATATATATTTTTAATTAATATGATTTGAATGGTAAAATACTAAAATCTAATATACAAAGAAACATAATTTCTCCTAATAATCGTTGAAACTTGAAATTAAATCAACAAAGTTGAAGAATTAACAATTAATTAATTAGAAGGCAAAAGAAAAAAAAAAAAAAAAAATCTCACCGCCCACAGGCCGTCACCCATCAACTTCAAAGGGAATAGCGATTTCGTAATGGAAAAATATATGCATCTGTCCCACACCGGCACACACTCAACCTATTGAGTGTAAAATAAAAAATAAAAAAATAATGTAAAGTGTGTGCCGGTGTGGGGCAGATGCATAGCATTTCCCTTTCGTAATTAGCTTCCATTCTACGTACAACGTCGTCGGTGACAACCTCTGCGATTAAAGGACCACACAACACACGAAGATAGTCTTAGCTTTTCTTTCATGGTTTTTTTGTGGTGTCCACAGCTCACGTCATGAGTACCGGTTCTTGTTGCCCAACTCTCTCTGCCTTATCTTCTACCTTATCTTCTTGTCTTCCATCGTTTGCCAACTGAAAAATAATAATTGAAAAGAAAATATATATATATATATATATAGATATATGAAAGCTTGCATTGGTTGGTCGGTAGGCCATCGCTGTTCCCCTCTTTCCACGGCCATTCATCTTCTTCTTCTTCGTCCTTAATCGAATTTCCAGCACTTTAAAAAGTGCTGGAGAGAGTTTATATATCCAGAAACAAGGAAAAAAATGAACTGTATATGAACAAAAAGGAAAGCAAATCGTGAAATTAAAGAACTAATCTGATTATGATCATTCTCTGACAAAACTATTTCTGCTGATTACTACTTGATCCGGTTACAACTGGGGGTAAACTAAACGTATCAAACAGGACCTGTTGATTCTATTTAATTCACAACCTTCTTTCTTCTTTTTCTTAGCGGTGCATGTGTCAGATGAGATTCTCTCTCTTTTTCTTTTTCTGCCACACCACGAGAAGATGGAAAACACATGAAGAAACTATAATTAAGCAACTGCCCAAGTATATAAGTATTTATATATATATATATATATGCGTGTCATGTCTTCAATCTTCATCGGAGTTTTCCGGGCCCGGATACTCGTTTAAATCGGGCGGCTCTGAGACTCGACCAGACTTCGGTTGTGACGGATGGTGAGCTGCTTCGATTGCGTCGACTCTGGCCCCGACTTCGGTGGCTTTCTTGCGTATAGAAGCGGCAGATATGTCGCCGAGATCGTTGACGTGTCGATCTTCTTGGAAGATCAAATCGGGAAAGTTAAGCCGAGCGGAAGGGCCGCGGAGATAGAAAACGGCGGTGTCGTAGGCTCGCGCGGCGGCGATAGGGGTTATGTAGGAACCGAGCCAAATCCTAGACCTCTTGTTGGGTTCTCGAATCTCAGCCACCCACTTCCCCCACTTCCTCATCCTTATACCTCTGTACGGCTTCTCCTGGTGCTGCTGCTGCCTCTGCTTGCGCTTTTCTGCGCTTGTCGACGTCGAAAAACAGGTTCCTTCCATGGCAGGATGATGACGATGATCACCCATCTACGCTAGGTATATAGATATTAACAAAATTTGAGTCTTTCTTTTGAGTTTTTCTCGTAATCTTTAATAGCTACAACATATAGCTGAAAACAAGAACAAAACCCAGGAAGATTCGGCTTTCAGACTTGGAAAGTACTAAATTAATTGCCATCCCATGCCATGGCAGAAACAATTTCTAGGAATATGCAGAGGCAATATATACTTATATATAGAGAGAGAAAAACGGGGGAGGGGGGTCTCATGATCAGTTTCCTACTTGGCTGCTAGTCTGTCGTCTGGGAACGGCCGCCACGTTGATCTTCCTTTAAGATAAATCCAAAACTTGCCGACATAATCCATCATCTCCCATCTCTCTCTCTATTGTTCTTCTGTTATATAACAGTGCTTAATGTGAATGTGAATGTTAATAAAATGTATGTGTTCTGTTGTAGCGAGCCCGAAAGGACAATTTGGAATTAAGAAAATGAAGGTACCGGTTTTGTGGGCATTGTGAGAGCCGACGTACGGATATGGTTACGCCTCTAGTACGCAAGCATAAAACCCCAATTACTCCAAACCCCTTGGGTAATTAATTTATATATATATATAATGTTTAATATAATTTTACGTCACGTTTATTTTTAGAGATAAGATAAGATGATATAATATGAGTTGATAGTAAAGTTAAAAAATTGAATAAACTATTCTTAGAATATATTTTTTAATATTATTTTTATTTTAAAATTTAAAAAAATTGAATTGTTTATTTTATTTTGTATGAGGATTTGAGAAAGTTGTAATGATGAGATGTGAGATTTTTAAAATTTTGAGTTTTAATCTTGAAAGCAAACCAGGCCTTAAAGTGTATAAATCCCGTGCACTCATTTAAAGTGTGTACTATTAAAATAAGTGCATTGTGAAAAAAGTGATTAAAATATAAGAGAGGGGGAGAAGGAAGGAGCACGAAAGCACTCAGCCGAATAACAACTTGCCAAGGGTGGGAAGAACTTGCAAGGGATGGATCTGTTAATATCTAAAAATAGCACAACAAGCCGGAAGGAGAGAAAGAATTATTCTCGGCTCGCTATGACAATTCGGGCGTTGATCGGTGTGGTGTGCAGCCCCTGGCAGTGGTTCGGTGCATTTGTACGTTGTCCGTTCATGCATCCATGATAGCGAATAGAAAATAAATATAAGGAATAAAAGCGATAGAGACACATAGATTTACGTGGTTCGGCATAATTCTTACGTCCATAGGTCTTTAGCGGGGGGAAGAATCCACTATAATATGATTGTTTTACAAGCTCTCATAGTCACTTATTATCGCTGTATAATGGAGATCAGAGATCTACTTTCTGAAGGTGACCCTATCGTTGGTGCTCTAGTTTCCAGGTTGAACAAGCTTAAGCAGAAGTTGAAGTCTGGAAAAAAGTCCCTGAAATCTTCTAATTCCCTCTCTTTTATTTTCTGCCCTTGTTCCTATATGTCACATCCTCTCTCATTTATATCACATCTCTCATTTTCCTCCTAACACCATGTCGTTCCTCAGTGTTTTGTTCCCTCATTCCTTCTCTCTTTCCTCCCTCCTGATAAGACCCCCAACCTTGAGTTGGGCTTAGAAAACCACTTTGGGCCTAGTATACTTTATCTCATCTAGTTGTCTGCATTCTTAAGGGCAGTTTCCAAAAGAAAACCTTGAGAATCTTTCAAGATCCATAGAGAAATAAATTCCTAGAGCGGGTCTCTAGTTATCCGTTTCACTTGCGTTAAGCGATGAAGATTTTCGAGCACGAGGCTAGGCAGGAGATGGGCTCGATCGCGTTAGGTGCAAGCGCAAAGCTCATCTTGGAGAGATAAGCGGGAGGCTAGCTCGACTACATTAGGCACGAGCGTATAGCTCGTCTTTGGCGAGAGATAGGCTCACTACATAGAGTGCGAGCGCGGAGCTGGGCTCACCACGTAGATTGCGAGCACGGTGCTCGGCTTAGCGAGATAAGCGGAAGGTTAGCTCTATCTCCATTGGATTATGCATTTCCAAAACTTTATATAGCTATGAACAGTATTTTTACAAATTTGAAGATGCATTGTTCACTCTCCAAATCAGTCTTATTTTATTACTTTTTCATCTCTTCTCCCCCTCTATCTCTATCTCCACCAAAGGATAGAATTTTAGAAAAGAAATTCTAGTAGCTGCTAAATAATAGAATTTGCAGTGGTGCTAATGGAAAAATATAAAAAAATAATAATTTTAGGAAAAAAAATAAATAATAATAAAAACTATGCATAATCTAATGTGTGAGCTTTTCTTGATATAAAAAATTAATCTTCAAAAGATATAATTTTATATATGCATGTAAAGAAATCAATACTAGTACTATTAAGATCAACATGCTACGTGCACGCACGCAGGGTTCTGTACATGGACAAAATGCATGGACTGACGTATAATCTAATCAACAATAATTTTGAACTAATTAATTTTGATGTGGCATGCTATGTCAGCCGTGCACTTAGCATTTTACATATTAATAAAATATATCATGTATACACACTTGTGCGAATGATGATGATGATGAGTTTTGTATGTGTACAAGTGGATGGAGTTTTGAGGGGGCAGAGATAGCCGAGAAGAGTCGGTGCTGGATGGATGGATGGGGTTGTGAAAATGGATGACTTTCCGTCCACGCAATGAAGAAGAAGCCAGCCCCAGGCATGCAGTCGAAATAGCGTAGGGGGGCGGGGGGATGGGGGGGTCGGGTGGGGACTAACTTTTCTAATTCGGAGGCGGAAGATAATCTCATGTAAATTCTCTTTGAAACTCTCTTCCTTTTATTTTATTTTAGGAGTAACTTGTGTATTGATTAGTATAGACAGATCATAGCTATAGACATGTCATCAGGATCACACATGCCCTCGCCTGTCTTTTCCTCTTTTTATAATATTGATTGATAGATGGTTAAAAGAGGTCTAATTTCTATACTCATTTGTCAATTCATGTATTAATTGACACGTTAAGGACGGTTTGAGATCACTTCTCAATCTAAACGAGGCTCGTTTGGTTATAGAAATTATATCAATTTATCTCATTTTATCATTATATTTTTTTTAAATTTTTACACAAAATATAATAAACAATTCAACTTTTCAAATCATAAAATAATAATAATATTAAAAAATAATATTCTAATAATATTTTATTCAACTCATATAAAACCATCTCATCTCATCTCACTATTCAAACAACTTGCAAATTATCTATATAAAAGTCATAAGGTGTATTTTTCATTACTCGATTTTGTATCTATGTTAAATAGAAAAAATGATATTTACAGTTTTAAGATATATAAGTCTCATGTACTTTTTCTAAAATAAATAGATAAATCTGATAACTACATAAATGCATCTATCATTACTATTTTAATAGATCAATAGTACTATTAATTTTTTCAAATTAAAAAGTAGAAGATATCAGTTTTAATAATTAGAGGCATGAAATATAGAAGTAACACCTAACATTAAAGGATACAAATATAATATTTTTCCTCCATGTAGTGGTTTGCTTGCAACAGGTGACTAGCCACGATCAGACGTGGCAAGTGTGTAATGGTTTGGCAAAAAGATCAGAAAATTAATGACTTTTTAACACCTAAAAAGCCTTGAGGGCAAAACTCACCGTCTAAATAATAAATTAATTAACATATAATTTTAAAGTGGAATCAACAACTTTGACTTCATTTTTCTTGGGGCAATAGACCCTAGAATTTCAGATATTACATTACCCTTAAAAAGAGTTGTGTTATACAGGATATTTTTTTATCTATTTTATTAATGAAATTAGTCAATAATTATTTTATATTAAAAATTGATATAACCAATCACAATTAGTAGAAGAACGCACAAGAAATATAAAAAAATTAAGAATAGTTTTACATACAATTATAAAGTACATAAATACTACGTAATTGCTTTAAAAAAAATGGGGTCTATTGTCAATTAAATGGGAAACTGAGAGACAAAAAGGACATTGTGTAAAGTAAGGTGTTCGGCTAAAATGCATGTGTCGACACCCTCTATTTTAATTAAACTCCTATTTAGTAAAGTGACCATTCGGTCAGATGAGGAGGAAACCAAAGACGAAAATAGAGTGCAGTCATGGCACAGGTGGTCGGTGGCGCCACTATCGACCACCCAATCACAGTGGCTATCAAAGGGGAAAGAGGAGGAGACATTACCGACAAGATTTGCGGTGGGAGTGGACGGATTGAGCAAGTCGAGCAACCTCTGATAAAGATCTGGCATTAAGCCAGGAATGGGAGAGGAGATAGAGGCTTGGTGAGACATCAACGACAAGGGAAGAGGCTTGCCGAGGATGGAGGACGTCTATCGGTCGCGGGGCTCACGTCCCGCAGGATACCCAACGATCTGCCAACATTGGTCACGGGTGTGGCTGTGTTTTCCACATTCGGTGCAAAGCAAGGGTTTCTTCGGAGGACCACCAGAGTGAGCGGCGAATACGTGAGAGACGTCCGATGGTACCATTGGTCGGACATGAAGGAGACGCTGCTTGTCTCTGGTCTTCTCACCGGTGACAATTTTTCCGGTGACAATGATCGGTTAGGTTGATACCATGTCAAGAATTGAAACTTTGTATTTCCAAATTATGATTTTACAGTGAAGAGTGATCAGAATAAATAGATATAATGAATAAATCTAAGGTAACTATTACAATATGGTATGAACTTACAATTACAAAAATAAATGCTAATTCCTAAAATCGTGGAGTTACAAATGAGGAGAAGATCTTTGCTTGATTGTTGGTAAGTGAGCTGTCAATATCTTTTGTTAAAAAGTTAATTTTTTTATGTGGATAACTAATCACAATAAGTAGAAGAACACACAAGGAATATGAAAATATTAAGAGTAATTCTATATACAACTGTGAAATATGTAAACGTCGCATAATTACTTTGAAAAAGAATGAAGTATGCAGTTAAAAAATTAATTTTTTTTATGTGGGTATCCCTTTTTATTTATTTTTTTTAAATAATTATACAGCGTTTACACAATTTATAATTAGAAATATTTTTTCTCAAAAGTTACTGACTATTGTATAAAAATATACAAAATGTTTCGGGTCTCGAATGTGTGTTTCGAATGTTTTTTTTTTCTATTTAATGATTAAATAAGTATTTTTTAATAATTTTATGAATTTTTTTTAAATGTTTATAATAATTAAAAATATATATAAAAAAAGGAAAAGATAAATAAAAATAAAATAAAATACACTATTTCATAGATATCTTCGGGTTACTTTTTCTTTGGTTGTAGAGCTATGGAGCAGTAACTCTGGGATGGAAAGAAAAAGAAAAAGAAAAAGAAAAAGAAAGAAAGATTCATCAGTTGTTGAAATAATTGGAATCTGACAGCAACAGGTTTGCAACTATTTAAAGCCTCGACAAAATGTATTAAATATTGGAAAATGGTACAGAAAGTATAAACTATTCCACGATCAAACTGACGGCACCAAAATTAATGCACCAAACACCATTCGCACATCACGATGTGGATTTCTGAATGGTTTGTTCAGCTTAATATAAATTTGTGAATTATTTGGAGAGAGAATTCGTGGGAGTTTGGCTTTCTGTCTAATTTGGGATGATTATGCAGTCGGCAGGACTCATAATCAGACTTAAGACTCGATTGGATTTAAAAATGAATTGGGATATTTTATGAATAAAAAAATAAAATATTATTTAATTTTATTTTTAAATTTTAAAAAATTATAATAATAATATGAAATGAGATAAAATAAGATATTTCAATTTTATATAATCAAACCAACCCTACACACATATAAATATATATATATATATATATATATATATATATATAACAGTTGGTTCACTTTGGTTTGCATCTTAATGCAAAATCATGTCAATCATGGCTTTGATATCTCAGCTACTAGTGGATTATATTCTAATCATGGAAGTGCTCAACTAAAAGGAAAAGCTTTCTAGCATCAAAATTAAAGTGTGCTAAACGCACCGACACATGTATTGATTTATGCAGTAATCTTATAAAAGTGATTTTATATATTAAATAAGATTTTTGGGTTAATTAAGACTGATATTGTTATTATTAAATCAACTTATAATTTGTTTTCTAGAAGAAAAAAAAACTTATAATTTGTTTTTGGTAAAACAATTTATACGTAACGATTCTCATTTTTAATTATATAAACCTAATATAATCAAAAGTCGGTAGAAAAATGTTGATGCAGCGTTGGTCAAAGTTGCATTGTCATTAATTTTTGACTGAACTTAATTTCAAAAACGCCATTAAATTAAGTGCATGGGTGGCCAGTGCCAATTGATCAAATCATGAGGTTAGGCTCATGGTATCAAATCATATTAACGGGTCATATTCGTATCGTATCAAGATATATATATTATATTATATGGATCAATTCAAACACGACCTATTAAATTTATCGTGTCAAGATCTTAAACCCTAACATGACCCATAAACATAACTGGTTGACACGACATGATCTGTTTTGACTCGTTAGTGAATACTACGAAATAGTAATAAACTTAAATAATAAACTTTGGAATATTTTTACCCTCCAACTCAGACTCTCAAAACTCAGCATCCTAAAAACTCTAACTCCTTATTCATCCTACAAGACGGGATTGAATAGATGACAAAATTCAAATCCGGAAATAATATAAATCCGGCTATAATTTAGCCTAAAAATCTGAAAAATAGTTTCTAAAGATAAAAGTTAACATAAAAGAAATTATTCCAAAAATAACGAAATTATCTAAAATAGAAGATTCAATGATATACGGCTTGATTTAAAAAGTTCGAAAGGATTTGGTGGTTAGCAGATTGATTGTAGTAAAGACTCCCGACCAAGATGCCATGTGAGTTGAATATAACTGGTCTCCTCACCTACCGAAAGGAAAGACTCATGATCGGGATGATAGAACCCTCTCGCCAACCTACTAAGCGGTAAAGCTACTTGCCTTTACTAGTTGTCGCCCACAATGTCGTTTAAGTTGGTCGTTTAGACTAGTCACCCAATCTAGTCGTTCGGAGCCTTGCGGCAAGTCTTCTCACCCAGAAGGTAAAATATCTCGCTTATCACCTAAATTTTGTCACAAATTCTGGTCACGCTTGGGTTTTCTTGCCTTCTGAGAGGAAAGACTATTTGCCTACTGAGAGGTAAGTCTTCTTGCCTTTTCAGATCTCATCGCCTCTCGTCGGTCTGGCTCCATAGTCTTTTTTTTTTACCAAAATGCTATCATTTTGTACTAAATCTTCTCATTCCTGCAAATCCAAGAAAATAAAGAAAAATATATAGAAATAAAATAAAATCAATAAAATTAAAAGATAACTGACACTTTTCATAAATAAAAAATGATAAAAATCACATAAATTAACACTTATCAATAGCAGAGGTTGTTTTAAAACTACATCCTAGTAACACAGGTGATAAGGATAAGTGGATTTGGGAGCATGAGAAAAATTGCATGTTTAGTGTTAAAAGTGCTTCTATTCATTTGTTTTGGTTAAGGAAGTTTTCTGTTCTACAACAATTTGATCATATCAGTTTATTTATGCTTGCTGCTGTGGAGGTCCATTTGAAAGGTTCATCTGATGACTTAATAGGTTTCATTATGATGGCATGGGGGTTCTGGTTTAGGAGAAATAAGATGGTTCTTGACCACATCAGCTTGCCTCTCTGTTAAGGAGTTGGTTTAGAAGTGGTCTCCCCCACCTGAGAACTTTTACAAATTGAATGTGGATGGTGCACTATTTTTTTTATCACAACAAGGTAGGTATAAGAGCCATTTTAAGAAATTATGTGGGAGATGTCATTATGGCAGTTAGCAAAGTTGTGGCTGAAGATCTTGAACCATAAATTATTGAAGCAGTGGCTTTATTAAGGGGGTTACAGTTTTGTCTCAACATTGGCATCCATAACTTTATCATTGAAAGTGACTGCTTGTTTATGATCGATGAGGTCAACAGTGATACAAATTCCTTTGCAGTAGTAATAACGTTAGTTTTTGAAATAAAAAGACTGATGCAAAGTTTCTTACAGTGTAGATTATAAAATGGCAACAAACTGGCTAATGTGGCAGCACATCAACTTGCAAGGCATGCATGGTCCATTACTGATATGCATATTTGGTGGCATAGTGCCCTTAATTTCATTGAGAATGTCATTTTCATTCATAAATACTATTGTAACCTGGTTTGAGGTTTTATGTCATTTTCAGCTACTAGTGGATTATATTGTAATCATGGAAGAGCTCAACTAGAAGGAAAAGCTTTCTAGCATCAAAATTAAAGTGTGCTAAACGCACCGACACGGGTATTGATTTATACAGTAATCTTATAAAAGTGATTTTATATATTAAATAAAATTTTTGGGTTAATTTTTTAAGGCTGATATTGTTATTATCAAATCAACTTATAATTAATACATGGGATGCTTCTTTGTCGGATTATTATCAAATCTCACTGGATTATTCGCTTTTTTGTGGGATTTGAACTTTAATGTTGGGCTGCTTTTGAAGTTTGATACATGGGATGCTTCTTTAAATATCTGTATATCCTATGAGTTTTAATCTCTTATCATAGTATTCTTTTGTTAAGGGTAATTAATAAAATTAGAATTTCATAAAAAAATAAATAAACTTATAATTTGTTTTTGGAAGGAAAAAAAAACTTATAATTTGTTTTTGGTAAACAAAATTATAGACGTAACGATTCTCATTTTTAATTATTTAAACCTAATATAATCAAAAGTCGGTAGAAAAATTCAGTATGAGCAATGTTGATGCAGCGTTGGTCAAAGTTGCATTGTCTTTAATCTTTTGACTGAACTTCATTTCCAAAACGTCATTAAATTAAGTGGGCGGCCGGTGCCAATTGATCAAATCCTGAGGTTAGGCTTAGGGGTATCAAATCGTGTTATTGGATCGTGTTTGTAACGTGTCAATGTATATATATTATATTATATGGGTCAACTCGAACACGACCCGTTAACTTATCGTTTTAAAATCTCAAATCTTAACACAACTCATTAACATAACGGATTGACATGACACGTCCCATTAATGAATACTACGAAATAGGTTAACATGATACGACCCGACTCGTTTCAACCTCTTTAAGTAAATGGGTTGAACAGATCCGAAATTAACCCGTTTGACCTGATTAAGTTTAACATAATTTTATATAAATGTTAAAATTATAATATCTATAAAAAAATATATAAAACTAACTACAAGTCTAAAATTACAATCCAAACAATAAGAACATCAAAATTAAAATTTCAACAATTTTACTTTAGGTATAATGATATAATTATAATTTTAACTTTCTTAACAGGTCATAACGGGTCAAAACGTGTTGACCTGTTATCAACCCGTTAAGAAATCGTGTCTTTAACGGGTTAACTTGTTTTGACTCAAACTCATTAAGACTAAACTCAAACTAGCTATTATCGTGTCGTATTTGTGTTCGTATTGTATTAACAAGTAGTGTCACATATTATCACCTATGATTAGGTTGCATGCATGTGTGGTAGTTTTATCAGGAGCTGGTTTGAGTGGAACGAGGAGACAAAATTCTTCATAAAAACATGAGAGCGTTTAGACTTCTGATACTACAAAGAAGTAGAGTACGTAGAGATCTCTCTTAAATCACTAACTATTACAAAAGATGAACCTATAAATGGAAGAATGTAGTTTTGGGGGCTGCATGTATTGGCTACTGCACTCGGAACTCAGGTCTAGCTATTGTCCTCTACAATTAAACTGGTTTTATACACCTCTATTTTTTGTAATGATTCTCATGCTATAGAGTTGTAAGGGCTGCTTGGACAAAGGAATGCGATGGGTGACCAAACTATATATATAGGTATTGTCACCACTACATGGATCATTGTGTTGCAATAACCTGTAAACACCCATGTTATTGAGTCTCTTGGTCAAATTTCAACAAGAGCTTTAACTGGCTACCTATAATCAACAGTACTTTTGACCTCCTTTAAGCATATGCTTTTGTCTTTTGTCATTTCCGACATTCAATGAACATATTATATAGCGCTCAGCCATCATTCTTCCAATGATTAATCTTGAAATATATGGTCAACAAACAATTTTTTCGAGACTAATTGCATTATATAGCATTTTATGTCTATAATCAAAACAAAGCGGGAAAAAGATTCCAAGACTATATTCAGCTTTCTCCTTTTGTTTTTTGGTGGGTTGATAAGGGTATGTTTGGTTGTTGACATCAATTCAACTTTATCTTAATTTATTTCAAATCAATCATTGATGAGATTCATTACTTTTTTAACTTCTCATAAAAAAGTTAAATCCATTTCAATTTATTTCTTATATTCAAACACATATCTCAATCTATTTATATTTAAATACAATTTAATAGAATCTACAAAACATTACTATTTATATATCAACTCAAATCATCCGAGATCACCTTTACATCTAAACACCTAAATCATTGCCCAATTTGTGAAAAGTAATATTAGTAGTGACCTACCACAAGTGGACGTGATGCACATCATGATTGGTCACTCGACCAAGTAAAGAGCCTACCCATCCTTCAGTGTTAATTGCGTTTGCCTGCAACAGATCATATACAAGAACCCCAAAGCAGTGCATCCTCTTTGCCTAAAACCTTGTTGTGAAGCAAAAAACAGGGGAATCTCCACTTGTTGATCATGCCATATTTTGGACCCGACAGTCAACGTTTGGTTGGATGACATTAGAGATGGTTAGGGCTGAGCACCGACCGATTCGGAGTCGGAGGGCCCAGACTCTGACTCCGACTCCGACTTTGTCGGAGGTCGAATCCGACCTCCGACTCCACGATGTACATTATCCGATCCGACTCCGACTCCGACTTGTCGGAGCGGAGTCGGATTACCAAGAGGAGCTGCAGCCTGCTTGAGAGGAGGGGCTCTGCGAGAACGCCTCGCGAGGGAGAAGCTACGTGAGAGGAGGGCTGCGCCTCGCCGCCTGCGCATCGCGTGAGAGAGGGGTTTCGCGAGAGAGGGGCTCTGCCGCTGCGAGAGGGTTGTGCGAAGGATGGGCTTCGCGAGAGGGAGGAGTTGTGCGAGAAAACTGCGCCGGCTGCGGCGCTGCGCGAGAGAGAGGGCGACTGGCGAGAGAGGGCTGCGGCGCTGCACGAGAGAGAGGGCGCGAGGGATGGGCTTCGCGAGAGGGAGGAGTTGTGCAAGAGAGGGAGTCAGGGACCAGAGGGTTGTGAAAGACTAAGAGAGCTGCGCCGGCTGCGGCGCTGCACGAGAGAGAGGGCGACTGGCGTCGGGCGAGAGAGGGATGCGGCGCTGCGTGAGAGAGAGGGCACGGGTTTGAACTTGAAGAAGGGCTAAGCTGGGCTGCACTGCAGACCTAAATGAGAAATTGAGAATGACTAAATTAAATTCAATACCCCACTCCCAGGTATCCAACGGCGCCGTTTTTGCTATAACGAATAGTTACTATAGTAATATACTAATATACATTATATACTAATTAATATGAATCTATTTTATATTATATATATATATATATGAAGATTCATAAAAAAATATATGATATATATTATTATATATGAATATTAAAAAAAAGACACCGACACTGTATACGAAATATTATTAATACACTAATATACTTTATATATATATTAATATATATAAATATATGTAATACACTAATAGTATTAGTATATTAGTATTAGTATTAATATTAGTTATACTAGTAGTGATATTAGTTATACTAATAGTTATATTAGTATTAGACTATTAGTTATTATTAATACTATATATTATACTAATAGTGATATTAATACTATATAATATATATAGTTATAGTTAAAGTCATTTAGTATAACTATATTAGTATAAGTTATAGTGATTTAGTATAGTTATGATACTACAAGTTATAACTATAGTCTATATTAGTATTAGAATTAGTTGTAGTGATTAGAATAACTATATATTAGTATTTGCTATAATGATTTTAATTTAGTATAACTATATAATAGTATTAGTATATTAGTATTAGTATTAATATTAGTTATACTAGTAGTGATATTAGTTATACTAATAGTTATATTAGTATTAGACTATTAGTTATTATTAATACTATATATTATACTAATAGTGATATTAATACTATATAATATATATAGTTATAGATATAGTCATTTAGTATAACTATATTAGTATAAGTTATAGTGATTTAGTATAGTTATGATACTACAAGTTATAACTATAGTCTATATTAGTATTAGAATTAGTTGTAATGATTAGAATAACTATATATTAGTATTTGCTATAATGATTTTAATTTAGTATAACTATATAATAGTATTAGTATATTAGTATTATACTGACTATATTACTGATTGTATTAGTATACTTAATGTCTAATACTAGTATATCACTATAGTTAATAACTTAATAGTATCATATAGTAATATAGTATTAGTAATTGATACTACAGTAATTTATATAGTCATTTATATATAGGCTTAAAGTGGTTTACTAATTTATATATAGTAATTAATACTATTAGACTATTAGTAATTTATATGAATAATACTTTAGTTATTATACATTAGTATTATATGTTATTATAAATTTATAGATTAGTGTTTATACATTAGTATTACAATATTACATGTCGATGTTATTATTCATCTTAGTGTTTATAGTATATTATATATACATTAGTTATTAGTATTATATGCTATTATATTTATACATTAGTAATTTAGTGTTACATGGTAGTAATATTGTAAATTTATAATAGTATGATATTTACATATAGTCATATACTAAACTATTATTAGTCAATTTAGTCTATATATTATAGTATAAATATATTATTTAACTAGTATATTATTGAGTTTAACTAACTATATAAGATATAGTTGTATAAAATTTAAATAATTAATATATAGAAAAACACATATTTTATAAAATATGTATAAAATCGGAGACGGGAGGCTGAGGCGGAGTCGGAGGGAGACGTCGGAGGCGGATTCGGAGGCGGAGGATCGGAGTCGGATCAGAGCGGAGTCGGAGTCGGATCATCAATGGATCCGACTCCGACTCCGACTCCGACTGTCAAGAAGAAAAAACCTCCAACTCCGACTCTGACTTGCGGAGCCGGAGCGGAGTCGGATTGTCGGATTTTTGCTCAGCCCTAGAGATGGTGCAGGTGGAGCAGACGTGCGTTTGCATGTATACAAGATAATGAAGGAAAATTATAAAGAAAATAGGAGACATGAATAGTACGACTTGTTTGGACACTTTGAGTATCTCATAATTAATTTTATGAAAAGTAGTGAAATAGTTTCAATTAAAATATTTTATTATGTATTAAAAAAGGATAAAGAAAAAGTTGAATAAAAATATTATAAAGATAAAAAATTGTTAGAATATAATTTTTTTAATATTATCTTTGTTTTAAAGTTTATGAAAATTGTATTGATTTTTGTGTTGGAATCAATGTTTTAAATACCGTACCGGACGACGTACCGGTCAAGGCACTAAAACGAAATATTTCGATACTGGTATCCTTTCGGGATAGTGTTTCAGGATAACATTTCGAAATAGTCGATATATAAATAAATTATATTCCAAAATTATATTTCAAAATAATAGTCTATATATAAATAAATTATATATAAATACATATATATAAAAATTAGAAATAGTCTAGTCTGAATTGTAGGTTAAAAGAGAAGCTTGTAGTTTGAAAAAATGAAAAAAAAAAAACACTAGCCGAAATATCAGCTAGTATAGGTCGAAATTGAGACCGGTACGGCCGGTATTTTGGTCGGTACAAAATAGATATAGGACCTGTACCGGCCGGTACGGTACGAAATTCAAAACTATGGTTGGAATAATGATTAGGTACTGATTAAATGAAAAAGTTAAAAATTTGTAATTGAAAATCATTTTATATTTGAGTGATCCTTGTGAAAGAGATTACAAGTAGTTCTTTGTGTCCAAACCCAAGCCTCTCACCTGACATCATGTTATAAGGTGAAGGGGAAGAGGAGAAGAAAATGAAGGCAAATGTGAAGTGAAAGAGGAAGAGCCCTCAATATATAAGCCGTAGTAGACTCTTTAAGAAGCCATCCTTTGCATGTCTTGTCCCTTTAACTCTGCCCTTGGTGATGGATTAAACAGACTACCATAAGCATACTCATGCGAGCATAATGTTCAAACAAACTTTCATAGAACCAACAATATTCTACAGCATAAAAGAATGTTCAGACAAACAAGGTGTATTCATGTAGGTAATAAATCAAGAAAAACATGGTTGAAATTGCTGGTCATGCTCAAATAAGAGCAACAATGGCAGTGGCCAATGAAAGTAGTCAAAGTACCGATCAATCATCAAGTTGAAGACTGTAAGAAAAACACAAGGGAAAAGAGTTCAAGATTGAAGCAGATAATGGGGTACTAACAATTTTCATGCTATAAGTTTTACATTATATGATGCTTGTTAGGCATGTAAACTTGCCTAAAAATTTATGATAAAATTTCCTCAGGCACTTACTATGATAATCTGATAAAATTTCTGCTCATATTCTCGTTCCAAGTTGCAAATAAAGAGAAATATTAGAGTCATAAAGTGATTATATAAAAATAATCTTATAAATTGATATGATTTGATGCGGTTTGTGAAATTATAAAATTAATTTTATTATAAAATAAATAAGATAAATTATATAAAACTATATCAATTTATAAAATTATTTTTATAGCATTCTTAACAAATAAATAATCATATTTAAAAATTTTGAAAATGAAGAATGTTAATGACCTGTATCTGACAATCAAACGACTAGAGTCACATGCTTGGTTTCACCTTCTTTTAAAAAAACTTCAAAATTTTGTCCAAAAATTCATCAAGAATCTGGGTCCCCTCTGCAGTCTGCACCTCGTTCTTCAGTCCCTCGATATTGGAGTCATTTCAACCTTGGCTTCCTCGGTCCTCAACTCCTCGATAAAGCTAACATTTATGTCAGATGTAATTTCATTTCAAAATGGATAATGATAAGTTTATTAATTTTTACTATTTTTTATTAATTTTTTTATTTTTATTTTTTTTACTAATAGTTAAAAAAATAATTATTAATAAAATTATATAACTTTTTAAAATTTTTTTTAATAATTAAGAATGTTAAAAAAATATTTAAAAATAATTATAAAATAATAAAAATAAAAATATATTATAAAATAATAAATAGATCCTAAAAAATAATAAACTTATCATTAACCATTGAAAATTACTGCCAAAATGTTAAACAAAAAGATTCAGATTTTTCTGTTCTCTCTTTCCTTCACTATCAAACTGGGGTTTTTCATTGAATTATAAGATTAAAGTGAGAGATATAAATATATAAAGCGGATCTTATAGTATTATTGGACATTTAGATTCGTTTGATAAATGAGATGAGATGAAAATATTTTATAATTTTTTACAATTTCATTCCTAAACATAACTGAATCACAAAACATTTTTTAAATACAAATACTTAACTTTTTTATCTAATCATTACCTAATAATTATAATTTTTATAAATTTTAAAACAAAACAAAAATATAAGTATAACTTTTACAAATTTTAAAACAAAAATTATATTCAAACAATTTTTTAATTTTTTAATATTTTTATTCAAAATTATCTCTCATTTTTCAAAATTCAATAAAATATCTTATATCAAATTATTTCTCTACTATTCACATACCATTTTGTTACTATTCACAAAATTTCGAGATACTCCAAGTGTCCAAACGAGCCATTGCTATTTGAAAAATTATTCAAACAATTATAATGTGAAATCACCACTTGTCTCAAAATCTTAAGTTGATGGAAAAAATGTAGATTTTATTATTTATTTCATATCTTAACACTTTCTTCCACGTGTGGGCAGACTCCCCCTCAATGGATAGTCCAACACGTAGAATATTTAATTAAATATGATAGAGTGTAAAGTCAAAGTTCAAATTCATGACCTATGCTCTAATACTATATAAAATTATCTCTTATCTTAAAAGTTTAAATTGATGAAAATATATTAATTTTATTATTTATTTTATATCTTAAAAAATAAACCGCATGCTATGGGATCTATTTCAAGTATCATATTTCTTCCTCTGTCTTAAAATTCGGTCATAACTCTCAAGTACCTAAATTCCAAATGTTGGACCACAAAATAGGTTGAAATGAAAAAACAGCATGAAAGCTCCCACTTGGAATTTGGAAGCGCTTCTCAGCTCTCATGGATCATAGCTTTATCCATGGAATCAGAAATAAAGGGAGAAAGGTCTACTTTAACAAGGAAATATTGTCTGATTCATGAGTTTCAATCAATTAAAGAACTGGACAAATGAACAGTCTTCTGTCAAGAAAATGCTTTTACATCTTTGCCATGCACACTAGCTATCTCCTGGCTTTTTGTGCCAGCCCTGATCCAGTACTCCTGCCTGTAGCATCTTCCCTGTACATGATGAAGGATTTTGGAGAATTTTTGTGGAAGAAATGATTGGATATTTTATGCACTGGAGGCTATCAACTACCTTTTGCTTCATTTGATTTTGCATTGTTTTGGTTTCACAACACTTGAGACTATACAGACAAGATTGCAACGAAATCTCCTAGTGTTCATGATCTCAACCTGAACATATGTAACATTCAGTCCTAAATTAGGGTTTAGAATTATTATTTTTTTATAATCACTATTATTATTATTATTGTTGTTGCTACTGTTGTTGATGTTGTTATTATTAATATTTTTATTATTAAGATATGTTTTGAGATAGTAATTTGATTTGAATAGGATTCCTCCACTCGGTAGACTATATGCCCATTTTATCTCTATTTCCTAATTTGAATAGTTTCCTAATTAAAACCAACTCAACCTCAAAAACCCTCCCATAAATCCTCTATTTTTCTTCACAATATTCCCTTCAGCAAACCCACAATACCCTTTACGACTAGAACCTTCCCACAGTAAAATCAAACTCTCTCTTACTCACAGAGCCACCATAGCCTTCCACTCAGCAACCAAACAACCACCTTGCCGAAACCCACCATAGAGCACGCTGACAGTAAGCCCTTTTCTTTTTCCCTCATCATTTTCCCTCTCCATCTCTATCGGTAGTGACTCATTGGCCTGTGTAATGTATTCTACCATCGCCGGCCACCTTAGAGGACGTAGGAGCACCTCACTGCAGCCATAGAACTCATCGACCAGGCACCTCACACTATTCCGGTAAGCCCACGACCATCCGCCACCCTCCTCTCTCTCTATTGCTTTCGGTTTGAGTTTCTCTCACTCTAAACTCTCTATTAAGCTCCTCCCTGTAATGCTTAAGGTCTCTCGGTACAATGTAGCTAAGATGGTAGTGAACGGTATTAGAATGTATGAGGCAAGTGGATTGAATGTAGGTTGTAATGAGAATGGATGGTGAAACAGAAATGCAATGAATAGGGTAAAGGAAATGAACGCAAGAATGGTGTTTGATGAAATTCCTCAAAGGCAAGCACTGTATTGTCACACTGGGAGCATTCGAGGTCTCCCTTCCTCCAAGATTTCCACTACAAAAGATTCTAGACACGGACCACTACCCTCCCTGCTCTGTTATATTTCATTCTCTAACAAACTCTTCCATTTGATAAACTTACATCTCAAAACAGAAATGGAAATGACAGTAATAAAGTGCACCGTTTAGAACACTCCCCCAAACGATGTGTTTCATATTCTAACTAAAAAATGACAATGCTAAAACAGAGCATTAAGAACGAGAATAGCTTTCTCCCCCATGAAATGGTGAGCTTTAGGGCTTCATTTATTCCAGCTGCTTCACTCCAATGATGCCATTCCAAGTAGACTTCAACCCAAACACTTCAACTCAACACTTCTATCTCTTCCGAACTCATATCTTCAACTTCAACTCATTAGTTCTCTAGGGTTCCTAACAACTACCCTCCTCTTCACAATACCTTGCCCACAAGGTGCGGGTAAAGGTGCTGCAACTCCCATAGCTTCTCCCAAATATTTTTCTCCTCAGATTCCCCACGCACTTCACTAAAAATTCCGTAATCTCAAAATCCCCATGGCGTTTCATGCGTCGATCAACAATGGATTCGTGCTCAGGTTGGATTTCGTCGTGTGTATCAACTGGAGGCAGAGTGGCTAAGGGTTGCGTTTGGGCTCTGATTTTCTTCTTGAGGCATGACACATGAAAGGTGGGGCGGAGCTTGGAACCCTTCGACAAGTCCAGACGATATGCAACCTCCCCCATTTTCTGCAACACCTTGAATGGGCCATAAAATCGAGGGGAAAGTCTCATGTTTCTGCGGTTGGCCACTAATTTCTATCAGTAAGGCTGAAACCTTAGGTAAACCCAATCTCCAATCTCAAAATATCTTTCCAATCTATGTTTATGTGCTTGAATTTTCATACGGTTTATTGCATGATCTAAGTTCTCCTTAAGCACTTGTAATACTTTATCTTGGTTCTGTAGTGTTTGGTCGACTTGGTTGTTTGCTGTTATTCCCGATATGTTAGCTAACAATGGAAGGGATGCATAACCATACAAGGGCTCGAATGTGGTCATTTTTGTGGAGGTGTGGTATGAGATATTGTACCACCACTGCGCAATTGCCAACCACTGCATCCACCTTTGGGGTTTCACCCCAGTGTAGCAGCTTAAATAATTTTCCAAGCATTTGTTTAAGGCCTCAGTCTATCCATCAGACTGTAGATGATAAGCTGAGTTGTGATTGAGGGTCGATCCTTGTAGTGAAAAGAAGGCCCTCCAAAATGAAGTCACAAAAACCGAGTCCCTGTCTGTGACAATAGTTCTTGGTAGACCATGCAACTTAAAGACATGATTTAAGAATAAGTTGGCCACTGTTGCAGCAATATATGGATGGGACAGTGGAATAAAGTGACCAAACTTAGTGAAATGATCAACCACCACCAAGATGACATTAAACCCCTAGGATGTAGGCAATCCCTCGATAAAATCCATTGAAATGTCCACCCATGCCTGTTTAGGAATAGGTAAGGGCTGCAAGAGACCCGCGGGGGAAGAAGTCTCATACTTATTTGCTTGACAAACCCCACACTCTCTGACCATCCTCTTGATGTCCCTCTTCATACCACTCCAAAATAAATCTCTCTTAGCCCTTTGGTACGTTTTCAAATACTTGAAGTGCCCTGCCATTGGATTGTCATGTAGGTATTGCATTACCTTATTTTTGGAAGATGACTCAGCCACAATCACAATCCTACCCTTTTTAAGCACGAGCCCTTGCTACAATTGATAACCTTTTGGAGGGTCGCTGTTTTGCAGCAATTTCTACACTAACTACTGCATTTCAGCAGAAGTTGTATAACTAGCCTTTAATTCCTCTACCCAATTAACCGTAGGAAATGATATCATAGCTAGAGCTTCCCCACATCCCCATTCTGATCCTCCACCCGTGAAAGGGCATCTGCCACCACGTTCTCCTTTCCCTTCTTTTACATAATAGAGAAATCATATCCAATCAATTTACTGATCCAGTTTTGTTGGGCTACAGTACAAAGTCGTTGTTCCAATAGAAACTTTAAGGCTTGTTGGTTGGTTTTTACTACAAAGGATTGGCCTAACCAATAGGGCCTCCATTTCCTCATTGCTGTTACTAAGGCCAGCAGCTCCTTCTCATAAGTGGAGAGCAGTAGTGTCTTTCCCTTTAAGGCCTTACTCATGAAAGCTAGTAGCTGTCCAGCTTGCATTAACACTGCCCCCATTCCGCGCCCACTAGCGTCACACTCAATAGTGAAGGTTTGTGAAAAATCCGGAAGCCTTAGCACGTATGGTTGTGTAACAGCTGCTTTCAAGTCATTAAAGGCTTCCATCGCCTTGGGTGTCCACAAAAAAAATAATTTTTTTTTAGTAAATCAGTAAGGGGAGCTACTATAACCCCATAATTCTTGATGAATTTGCAGTAACAGCCAGTCAACCCCAAAAGTCCCCTCAATGACTTCACATTCCTTGGTTTGTGCCACTCAAGCATAGCTGCTACTTTGTGCCACTCAAGCATAGCTGCTACTTTCTTGACATCGGCTGCCACCCCTTTCTCACTTATCACATGGCCCAAATAATCTATTTCCGACACCCCAAACTAACATTTTGATAACTTAGCATACAACTTGTGCTGTTGTAATGCCTCGAAAACCTTCTCTAAGTGACCCAAATGCTCAGCCCAACCTTTGTTGTAAACTAGTATATCATCGAAAAATACTAAGATAAACCTTCTCAAATAAGGTCGAAACACATCTTTCATTAACCCTTGGAAGGTTGATGGTGTTTTTGTTAACCTGAAGGGCATCATGAAAAATTCATAGTGCCCATCGTGAGTCCTAAATGCCGTTTTCTCCACATCTTTAAGAATTACCCGAATTTGGTGATAACTGAATCTTAAATCCAACTTGAAAAATACAACTAACCCATTCAACTCATCTAGTAGTTCATCAGTTCATCAATAACGGGAATTGGAAATTTATCTTTTATAGTTTCCTTATTAAGCACCCTATAGTCGACGCACATTCTCCAACTTCCATCCGACTTCTGTACTAACAATATCGGAGATGAAAAAAGGGCTGGCACTAGGTCGTACCACCCCAGATTCCAATAGTTCAACTAATATTTTCTCGATTTCCTCCTTTTGATAATGAGGATATTGATAGGGTCATGCTGTAATTGGCTTGGTGCCCTCATTGAGGGTGATTTTGTAATCATGTGCATGTGAGGGCAATAGCCCTGTAGGTGCCTCAAATACCCCTTGGAACACCTTGAGCAGATTCTGCAACTCTTTCCCCAAACAACCAAAATTTCCCTCTTTCTTCCCTACTAATAACTGTAACAACAACCCCTTTCCCATGTTAACGGAATTAAACAAGACTTTGTTACTCTCCTCCAAAGTGGACTCCTTTAAAGTCAGTCCCACCAACGTAACTCTCCTTCCACCGTACATAAATTTCATTGTAAGATTATTGAAGTCCCACATAATTGGCCCAAGCATTTCCAGCCATTCCACTCCACTCCCAACACCACATCACAGCCACCAAGAGACAAAATGTAACAAGGAAAGTTAACATAAGTACCTTGTATTTTTGTGTGAGCTGTAGTGCAATATCCTTCACTGTATATAAGTTGTCCATTTGCAACCCTCATGGCAATCTTTTATTTTTCATCCACTGCCAACTTGGTCTTCCTAACAATAGAGGGGTCGAGGAAATTGTGTGTGCTCCCTGAGTCCACAAGAATCACCACTTGCTCCCCCCTCCAATTGTTCCGCGCAGCCTCATTGTCTTGGCACTAGGAGTTCTCGTGAGAGCATTTAGTGAGATCGTGGGTTCTAGGCTCACTTCTTGGACCATAGCTACAGCTTCCTTAGCCAACTCCATAGTTGCCTCTTCCTCTTTCCCACCATCTTTCAGCCCATCATATCCTTGTAATAAATAAATTTGGGACTTTGTGCACATGTGATTTGGGTTCTATTTTTCTTCACAATGGAAACATAGGCCCTTCTTTCATTTCTCATCCATAGACAGTGATGATACTGCTCTCTGAAAAGTTCTCGACCCTCTACTACTACCTTCACCTCCAAATGTCATATTGCTAGGCCCATGACCAGATAGTACCATTCCTCTCTCATTGTTCAGCTCAGTGGGCTTCCAAGTACTACTTACGTATTCCTCTTGCACCCGAGCTAACCAAAAGGCAGGAATTAAATTAAGAGGATTAAACATATGTAAGGGCAACCTGATTTCATCTTTCAGTCTGCTGAGAAAACAACTCATCTTATGATGGTCAGAGAGTCCACGTAATCTGTTTGATAGAGTCTCAAATTGTGCTTTGTTACTAGCTACTGAAGAAGTTTGCTTAATACGAGTAAGGGTCTCCATAGGATTGTCGTAAGCTGTAGGGCCAAAACGGACCAGCAAGGCTCAAACCATGGTGTCCCAGCTATTAAACTGGGATGTGTCAAGAGCATGTTGGTACCACACCAAAGCTTCCCCCTCCATGTGATAGGAAGCAACTAATAGGTGTTGAACTTGGTTTGTTTGATGATTTTCAAAGTATTTAGAAGTTTTGAATATCCATGATGATGGATTTTCCCCACTAAACTGAGGGAAGTCTAGTCGGATTCCCTGAAATCCCCCTTTGTTTTGATGCTGATCCCCCTCATTTGTTTCGTGCACGTCCCTATTTTCATTGGTGTTCTGATTGGCCACCAAAGTGCCCATCATATCCATGAACTGGTCCATTCAAGCATTAGCAGTCTGCTGGTTTGCCCGTATTTCGCGTAGCCCTTCACCCAAAATATCATTCCGGCGTTGAAGACCACCAGTATTGTTTTGTTTGGAACGTGTTGCCTCAGCCATGGTGTGGTTGGGTTGGTATTTTGTAGGTGAATATGGGTTTGTATTACTGGTTTTCTGGGCATCTAGGTAAATGGAAATGAAATGGGTTTTCTGGGTTTATGGATTTCTCAGTTGTGATTGCGGAAGGCTAGGTCTGGGTAGGATCAGTGCTCAAGTGATACCAATTATTAAGCTCTTTCTTATAATGCTTAAAGTCTCTCAGTACAATTTAGCTAAGATGGCAGTCAACGGTATTGGAATGTATGAGGCAAGTGGATTGAATGTAGGTTGTAATGATAATGGATGGTGAAACAGAAATGCAATGAACACGGTAAAGGAAATGAACACAGGATTGGTGTTTGACAAAATTCCTTAAAGGCAAGCATTGTATTGTCACACTGGGAGCATTCGAGGTCCCCCTTCCTCCAAGATTTCCACTACAAAAGATTCTGGACATGGACCACTACCCTCCTTGCTCTGCTATATTCCCTTCTCTAACAAACTCTTCCCTTTGATAAACTTACATCTCAAAACAGAAATGGAAACGACAGTAATAAAGTGCACCGTTTAGGACACTCACCCAAACGATGCGTTTCATATTCTAACTAAAAAACGACAATGCTAAAACAGAACATTAAGAACGACAGTAGCTTTCTCCCCATGAAACGGTGAGCTTTGGGGCTTCATTTATTCCAATTGCTTCACTTCAACGACGTTGTTCCAAGTAGACTTCAACCCAAACACTTCAACTCAACACTTCTATCACTTCCGAGATCATATCTTCGACTTCATCTCATCATTTCTTTAGGGTTCCTAACTCTCTCTCTCTCTCTCTCTCTCTCTCTCTCTCTCTCTCTATGTCATGCCACCGTGTTCTGAGGGAGCCACCAGTTGCTCCACCGTGAACCTCGGCCAGCCACCCAGACCCACCGTCGCAGTGGTTCTCCTCTCTCTCTCTCTCTCTCTCTCTCTCTCTCAGTGAGCATCGCACAACCCCCTCTCCAGTAAGCATGTTTTTCCTCTTTTATTTATTTTGTTTCAGTCTTTCCCAAATATCCCATCCATTAATACTGTAATTACATTTATGCCCTGTAAATCCTTGTTGTGTAACCTCACGTAAACACCTTGAAGAATCTTGGGTTAAATTACATCTCTACCCTTAAGTGTCTATGTTAGATTTGTGTCTTAAATTGTTCTGTATGTGGGCTGACTTCTCACATGGGCCTTGGGCCTTCCTATTTTCTTAAGGGGTTGATTTCATAAACTAGTATATTATTTTGAATGGGCTGACTACATATGGAGCTTAATGTTTAAATTGGCTTGTTGTATTTTATATATATTCTAGGGATTTAAAGTATACTATTGAGCCTACTATTTTATTAATATTCCAATTGTCTATTTAATTGGATTTTTGATGAAATTATTATGTTATATTTTAAATAGAAAATCAAGGAATATGTTATGAGTTTTAAATAATATTACTATCAATTAATCTTAGTATAACTATATATTTATTAAATTATCTCTATGGTATGGTTCCAAGTAATTAGAATGCTAAGACACGTTGTTCTAAGAAATGTTAGCAATGACGTGAGATTGTGGAAGCAACACTAAGAGGTAAGTAGCATGATAATAATTATATGTGTGCTGTAATTATTCTGATTATGCATGAAAAATGTGATGTTTACCTACGCTACGCTACAAGCCAAGTCAAGGTTAGGCCCTTTTTCATCTCGATGAATTACGATGATATGCTTACGATACTATGCTGGTATGAATTGTTAGATAGATGAGATGTTATGAAAATCACATGTATGCCATGTAAGGTTCATGTAATGTTTAGATCATGTTATGTCATGCCTATGTTATGCTATGTGGTGTAAGACTGATATTAATATGCCATGTATATTGTTATGTCATGCATAAGAGTATGCCATGCCATGTAAAGTCATGAAGTCGAACATGTTCTCATGCATTATGAAGGTTAATAAGAAAACACATGAACGCCAAGTAAGCTTTAAGATAGGCCTTAAGTTATGAGTGGATGTACAAGTCACAGACTCAAGCGTGGTCCATCACATGTAAGTTAATATGTTTTAAGGTGACACAGACCCAAGCGTGTTTCCTCACAGGTTAAGATATGTTAAGCGGTGGCACAAACTCAAGCGTGGTTCACCATTTGATATAAGGTGACACTGACTCAAGCATGTTTCACCACAGTTTATGATATCTTAAGCGGTGTCACCAACTCAAACGTGGTTCACCATATGACATGTGATAACACGAACTCAAGCATGTTTCACTACATGTTATGATACGTTAGACAGTGCCATACACTCAAGCATGGTTCAGCATATATTAAGTGATAATACGGACCCAAGCGTGTTTCCCTACATGTTATGATAAGTCATACGGTGCTACAGACCTAAGTGTGGTTTACCTTATGCTATATACGGTCAATAACAATTGGACTGATGCACACATGTAATGAATTGTCACTAAATAAGTGAAAGACAAGATGAACAAGTCATGTATGATTGTTAGGAAATGCATGGAGTTAGTCATTCATGCATCCATGTTACAGGTATTACCATGATTATGTATGATTCCATTTATATTACTGATGTATGATATATACGCTTTGTGGATGTGTGACGATATATGTAAGTTTTCAAAATTAAGCCTAATGTTAAACTAATTTAAGTTTACAGTATGATGTGCTATTACTGAGTCTTTGACACATTTGGTTGTTTCTCTGTTTTCATATTTTAATATCCCAGATGATGATTTTGTGGATATAGAGTAGGTATGCCAGGAGTAGTGAGATATTCTCAGATATTCTATGAATAGTAGTGAAAAATTAATGATAAAATATTGAATAGTAATGAATTGTAGTAAAAAGTAGGTGAAAAGTAATAATAAAATAATAAATAGTAGTGAAGTATTCTCAGAATACCTGAGAGGTATCCTGAGAATACCTCACTACCCAAACTAGGCTAAGTGTATGATTTAGACATTTAAGCAGTGTTGGTTTTACATAGAACTAGCTTATGTCTTTTCTATTATGTTTTCAACTCTATGTTCAAATACTATTTTGTTAAGTAAGTTTTGTGATCCAATAGATGAAGTGTTTTATGAGACTGAATTTCTTTACTGGGCATTATATTATGAATGTACATAAACATTCCAGACCTACAAGAATGGATTCAGATGACTTGAATATTCTTAACTACGTTGAAGACTTCTAGGTTGAAGATTATGAAGAAAATGGAAAGGTTGAAGAAGGGAAGCTTTCTATTACAAAATAGACTTGGAAAATTGAGGAAAATGGAACTTACTTTTTGTATTGATCGAATGGATTTAGAAAACTATAAAGACTCGATTTTCATACATCAAGAAAGCTACGTAAAAGTTAACTAACCTAAGCAATTGATAGTTGAGTTATTATGATAACTTGTACAAAGTATATATCACTTATGCTGTTATATAAAGAAGTTACATACCCCTCTCAAGACCCGATATAAGTGGCTTGGTCAGCATATAAACAACCTAATTTTCAAATGTAACATGCAAAGTACGAATCATGCTTTTTTGGATTTTATCTTGAAGAGTCAGATAAGGTGATGAAAAAGTATGAAAATATTCTATTGTATTCTTATACAATGTTACACGTATAGATGCTATCTTATATACACGTATGTGAGCAATCAAAATTAAATGAGCCAGCTTGCTACATGCAAGGCTGATAGCCTTAAGTTATGGGTACAGAATCACTATGACTTGATTGTCGATGAATAGAAGATTGACTTGAGCTGGAGGCCTTGATTGATTCTGCTTGATTTTCATGGACTTAATCTTCATAGACACGCCCCCTCAAGCACAAGGGTGAGGAACGAACCATAAGTTTGATACAAAGACGACTCAAGTTTGGTGCGACCAAAGGTTTGGTGAGAATGTCTGCTAGTTGATCTTTGCCATATATAAATAAACTTTTAGTTGACCTTAAGTGACTCTCTCTCGAACAAAATAGAAATATATAGCAACATGTTTTGTCCGTTAATGAAATTCAAGATTGTCCGAGAGGTAGGTGGCCCCAATATTATCACACCACAAAGTAGGAGGTTGGTGGAGGAATATACCAATTTTTTTTAGAAGATCTTGAAACCAAATTAGTTCTACAGTAGTATTTGCCAAAGCACGGTATTATGCCTCGGTACTAGAGCGAGCAATTGTTTGTTGTTTGCGAGAACTCCAGGAAATAAGATTGGAGCCACAGAAAATAAGATACCCACTAGTAGAACGATGATCATCCGGGCATCCTGCCCAATCTGCATCTGAGTGGGCCTACATCGCATATGAAATGGTGGGAGTGAGAAGTATATCATGCTGAGTAGTAGCCTTAAGATAGTGAAGAATCCGTTTAACTGCAGTCCAGTGATTCATAGTGGGGTGATGCATGTACTGACAAACCCGATTCACAACAAATGATAAATCAGGTCGTGTCAATAAAATATATTGAAGAGCCCCAACAATACTTCAATACAAAGTGGTATCGTGGAATGGATCACTATCAAATTGTTGAAGACTATGTGTTGAGTACATTGGGGTAGGTACTGGTTTAGCTTGAGTCATGTTGATCCGATGAAGTAAGTCCTGGATGTAATTTTGCTGAGAGAGAAGCAATCCATCTGATTGGAAATGAGCCTCAATTCCTAAGAAGTAATGAAGAGTGCCCAAATCTTTGACATGCAAACCAAACAGTAGAAGTCGTATCAATTCATCCATGGCAGCTTTGGAGGAACCAATTACTAGTATGTCATCTACATAAACTAAGACAAACAGCTACAGATGAGAAGTTTGAAGAATGAACATAGATATATCAGCCTTGGAAGCAATGAACGCAAGTTCAAGAAGCCGTGAACTAAGCTTGGAAAATCAAGATTGAGGTGCATGCTTGAGACCGTAAATTGCCTTGTGAAGCTTGCAGACATGGTTCAGATACTGGGGGTGAATGAAACCTGGAGGTTGAGTCATGTACACAGCTTCTAAGAGATCAACATGCAAGAAAGCGTTATGGACATCAAGTTGATGAACTAACCGTTTGCAATTGACAGCAACGGAAAGGAGTCGTATGGTCTGCAGCTTCACAACAGGACTGTATGTTTCACTATAATCAAGGCCAAGCTGTTGGTGAAAGCCTTTAGCTACAGACGTGCTTTGTGCCATTCAATACTATCGTCAGCTTTCCGTTTCAATCGAAAAACCCACTTGCACCCGATGATATTCATGTGAGGTGTTACTGGAACCAGGGACCATTTGTTGTTGTGCAATAGGGTATTAAACTCCTCATTCATGGCACAACGTCGTTCGGGCTATTTAGATCCTGTAGTGAAGCAGATGGGTTCCTTTTGAGTGGAAGTAGAGACTGCAACAAGAGCACGTGCAAGTGGATAAGGTACAGTTCCAGCTGTATAAACTTTAGGTCTTCGAATATTATTTTGAAAACGAGTGCACATTGTAGACATCAAGGGAGCAGCTTCTGAGTTGGAAAAACAGGAAATGTTATTGTTGCTGGTAGAGGCAAGAGCAAGTTGCATGGAGGCCTTTGATTCATGGGAATAAGATGAAACTGGAGCTTGCTTGGTTGGAGCCGGAAGTGAGCCAGCAATGGATGTTGAAGCTAGTTCAGGAGTCGGTACCTGTAAACACAATGGTAAAATAGCTAGTGATTAGGCCATAGTAGAAGTGGAGTTAGATTTGACCTGTTGCTCATGAAAAGGAAAGCAAATGTCCTTAAATATTACATGGCGTGATATATAGGTCCACCCAGTTTTGAGGTCCAAGCATTGATAGCCTTCTTAAGATGAGATGTAGCCCATAAAAACACATAATGTAGACCGAAAATCCATTTTGTGAGCATTATATGGTCTTAAATTGGGCCAACATGTTGAACCAAAGGTTTTCAAGAAGGTATAATCTGATTTTTTATGAAAAATATATTGTAGACGGGATTGATTTTGAATAACTGGTGAAGGAAGAAGATTAATAAGGAAATAGGGAGTTTGGAATGCAAATAGGGAGTTTGGAACGCATGACTCGAATATTGTATAGGAATAGATGCATGAGCTAAAAGAGAAAGACTAGTTTCTACAATATGCCGGTATTTTCTTTCAATGGAACCATTTTCTCATGAGTGTGTGGACAGGTCAAACAATGAATAATGCCTTGATTGCAAAAATAAACATTAAGAGGCCGAAATTCCCCTATAATCTGTTTGGATGGTCTTGATATTTCACCTGAATTGATGTTCGATGAGATTTTGAAATTGATAAAATATGTACTCAATATCAGATTTATGTAAATGGTGAAACCATGTAAATTTACTGAAATCATCCAAAAAGGTTACATAGTAACGATACTCTTAAATGGAAGAAATGGGAGAAGTCCCCTAAACATCAGAAAATATTAGATCTAAGGGATTAAAATAATGCGAATGGGATAAATGAAAGGGAAGATTGTGACTTTTACCGTATTGACAAGAGTTACAAACAATAAATGTCTTATTTTTTATGACAGGAAGCTTATGAGAAAAGATAATGGAGTTAGAAGGATGAACAGATCTACTGTGCCAGATGTCCAATGAAGCTCGTTCACAAAAGCAACTTTTAATGAGGAACCAGTTGATGAAGGAGTGGAGAAGGCATAAAGTCCATCTTTAGGTTGTCCTTGGAGGAGAATGTTCCCCATATTGAGATCCTTCACACAAAAGAAATCAGGATGAAATTCAAATAAAACATGATTATCTTTTGTGAATTTCAGAACAGACAAGAGATTTTTCTCAATGGAAGGAACATGTAAAAGTTGATTTAAGAACAAGGATTTGGTAGAGGAATGAAACTTGGGTGAACCAACATGATGAATTGACAAACCTACACCATTACTCACATGAATTGTTGATGTCTGGAGTGAGATGATGAGTAGTAGCTATATCTGAGTACCAACTTGGATCTTGGTTTTGCGTTGTGGTCATGTGGGCCTGAGGGTTGTGTGATGATTCAGTCTGATAAAAGAAATTAAAGCAATGGTAACATTTTAGGGCAGTGTGACCTGGCTTGTTGCAAATTTGACACACAGGTCGAGTGTTGCTAAAGTTGGATGAGTGGCTAGATGATGAACCACGTCCACGCCCCCTTCCTCTTGAACGAGAGTTTGATTGATTAGAAGATCGATTGGTGAAGTGTTGTTGCGAACGTCCTCGGCTGGCAGAGTCATAGGTAGAAGTGTTAGCTTTGGTATTAGCAAGATTAGAGGGATTTTGTTGTTGAAGCCATAACTCATAATGTAGAAGATGCCCATAAACTACTTGAACATTCAATGGATCAAGTCACGTAGTAAGAGAAGTGATCAGGGGGTCATATTCCAAGACCAGCCAAAACATAGCTGATGAGTTCACAATCAAAGTGGGGCTGCCCAACAGCAGCAAGGGTGTCTACAAAGGATTTCACTGTCTGAAAATACTCACTGATGGTGTGAGCACCCTTTTTGAAGGAAGAAAGACTGATGCACAATTGAGTGATGCGCACTTGAGACTAGTCACTAGATCGAATACATGTTTTCCAAGGCTTTCCAAACCTCTTAGGAGGTATGAAGGCCAATCACTTGAGCCAAAACATCCTCTGTTAGTGAGGAAATGAGAGCTGATAACAAGATTTGGTCTTGTTGTTGCCAATGCATGTATTCTGGATTGGTTGAGATCACAGAAGTGCTGCTATCGACAATTGTAGTGGTGGTGGGTCGAGAGATCCATCCTTATAGTCGAAGAGATGCTGCCCATTGAGGTAAGGTATAAGTTGTGCTCTCCATAATAAATAATTTTCTCAGGTAAGTTTGATGGTGATAAGATGGGTGATGTTGGTTGGCAGAATAACGGAGAATGTGGAAGGCATTGGAGTGGAAGAATTGGTGTTGGTTGAGGATGAGGATGAGGCAGCCATAGGTGTAGAAAAAAAAATGCAGAGTCACTCAAGCTCTTGATACCATGAAAGAGTATGAAAATATTCTATTATATGTCTTACAGATTGTTATACGCATAGATGTTATCTTATATACACGTATATGGGCAATCAAAATAAATGTGCCAACTTGCTAGATGCAAGGCTGATAGCCATAAGTTACGGATACAGAATCACTATGGCTTGATTGTCGGTGAATAAAATATTGACTTCAGCTGGAGGCCTTGATTGATTCTGCTTGATTGTCGTGGACAGGATCTTCACTGACAGGTGACAATTGAGCTCAATATGTTTTGTATGTTCTCTCATGAAATACAAGATTAGCATTAATATGAAAGGTTGCTTGATTATCACATAAGGGTAATACAGCTTTATTACAATCAATAGGAAAATATTAAAGAAAATAAAGAATCCAAGTGCGTTGATCCACAACTGAAGCTATGGATCTATACTCAGTTTTAGTAAATGATCAAGATACAATATATTGTTTCTTTGATTTCTAAGAAATCTGAGAGTCATTGAAAAGCACACATTGACCTGAAATGGAGCATCTAGTATCAAGGCAACTAGCTTAACCAGAGTATGCAAATGCCTTAAGATGTATAGAAGATCACGCTAAAAGAAAAAATGTATCCAGGAAAACCTTTGATGTATCATTAAACTCCATGAGTAGCTTGAAAGTTTCATTTTCCAAAACTTTACAATTATTGTAATTGTAAAGTTTCATTCTCTTCATATGCCTTGATGGTGAGTTCTACTCTAATTATTTACAGAACTTTACAATTACAATAATGCATAAATGATAAAGCATGGTCAATATTTACAATTACTTGTTGATGTATTTTTATGTCAAAGTCTCATTTGACCCAATTCCTGCATCAGAAGTATATGACTAACAAAATCTCCTTGAACTTTTTGTGACCAAAACTTTTTATTCTAATTCTTTAAAAGTCATTCGTAATTTTCTCCCTATTATCCAAATTCAAATTCAAATTCAATAGAACATATGTGAAGGTAATTTAAACTTTTGGCATGACAATTGGATAGGCAACGACTCTTTAGCCCAAAAAGGTTTCCCAGTTTCCAACCCTACCTTATCTCTCAAAGATGTTTGTTCTACCTTTGGTTGGATCACTAATAATCTCCTAAACACTAGTGACAGATCTTTACTGCAAGAAGTTAGCAACTCCCTTGAAACCCTTAAACCAAGTTTTGATATTAAAGTTTGGAAGCATACTCAAGATAGCATATTTACCTTCAAATCTGTCTGAAACCATTTTAGAGACTAATCCATGTCTTCCATTTTGCATTTTATTCGGTGTCAGGGGATCCACACCAAGATCTCTGTCTTTGTTTGGAAATTGTGACACAATGGTGTCACCCACAGAGACAATGTCCAACAATGGTATTCCCATAGTCTCTAATTGTTCTTCTTGCTTTGATGGCGCTGTGGAGATTACTATGGGTGCTACCCGTCCCTTATGAGGCAGGGCCACCCCTTCCCCATCCCCTGCCCCCGCATGGGCGGGGGTGGAGATTTTTTCCCCGTAATCTGCCTTCGTCCGTGCAGGGGCTGGGTACCCCGTCTGTTGCACGGCGTGCAGGGGTGGACCTCCATCCGTCTGCCCCCCTCCTCCCCTCTCCTCCTCTCTTCGGCTCTCACAATCAATTACAACAAAATCAAATACCATAATAAGTTACAAACATAGATCAAGAGAGATTTATCTACCTCGGTGTCTTTTACAACAATGAACAAACCTAGATCAAGAGAGATTCATCTACCTCGGCGTCTATTACTTTCATGGCAAACGAAATCGATTCCTCTCAGCGGCGTCTGTTACAACAAACCCAATCAAGTCCTCTCTGCCGGCATCTATTACTTTCATGGCAAACGAGATCGAGAGAGTTCACGATGAGAGAGATCGAGACAAGAGAGATTGAGAGAGTTTGGGACGAGAGAGATTGAGACAAGAGAGATCAAGAGAGTTTGAGAAACTGAGGAATTGGGGTGCTAGACATGCGGGAGTGGGATTTACGGAGCGGGGCAGAGCCCCCTCCGTCCCCCGCCTCCGCAATGCCCATTTCATACGGGCAGGGGCAGGGCAAACGAGGCGGTGCAGTGGGTGGTGGGCACCCGCTGCCCACCCTTGGAGATTACCAACCACATCTTCATTGATTGTTCCCTTTTTAAGAGGATGTGGCTTAATTTTGCCTCTATCTTTGGCTATACGCATATTGCTTCTAGCAATTGGAACACTATTCAATGATGGCCCTCATTCCTTGGCTCTGGTCAATTCCACTTGCTGATGCGCTTGTTGCCTTCTCTTATTCTTTGTGAGGTTTGGTTAACTAGGAACAAGGTTAGGTTTGAAGATAGTCACACTAGTGTTAATTTTTTGGGCATTGACACTAACACTTTTGCTGAACTTTCAGCTTCAAAGATTAGCTTACTTTTGTGTTACCAATTGGATGTTATAGACCTTATTGTGGAATCGGACTCTTGGTTGATGGTTAATTGGTTAAATTTCAATTCTCAACCCCCTTGGTAATTGTTTTTATATTTTGGATGATATTTTGCATCTTAAAAATTATTTCTCTTTTAGAATCCATCATGTTTATAGGAAGGGCAATGCTTTAGTCGATAGTCTTGCCTCATTTGGTGCGCATGGTAATACAATAATTTGTTTTCCCTTCTACAACTTCCTAAACATTATGGCTGGTCTTGTTGCTTTGGAGTGCGCAGGTGTTCCCAACCTCAGACATCAATTGTTTTTTTCTTCCCTTTTATAGATTCCTATTTATGAACATTTTATTGTTTTTAATAATCTCCACCTAGTTTTTAAGAGCTTGGTTTTGGGATTCTGAATATAACCCTTAAGCTCCCTCTTGTATAAGGTATTATAGCCTCTGACATAAGTAGGAGTTATCAATAAAATTAGAATATCGTTCTCTTCTTAAAAAAAAATAGATGACAATATTATGTCGAATGACCCATGGTAGTGCTTGGACGATAATGCAATGCTTGGATGTTTATCTATGATTTAAACAGTAAGCAAAGTCCAAAAAATTTAAACAAAGTGCTGCTTTTAATATTTAGTAATGTGATCAATTTAAGTAAAAAAGGTATAATATTTATATCATTTATTGTTCCAAAACTTTAGCCTAATGAAGAAAATATAAATTTAATCATTTCATTTATATTCTATGACTTCTCACACGTGTAAGTAATTAGGATTTTATATAATTTCTTGACACAAACATTTTTTTAACAATATAGAGAGTTAGACACAATACCGTATAGGGAACCTCAATCCACATGCAAGCCAAAATATAGACACAATACCTATAATATGTAATTGAAATGAGATCAGGCTAAGAGTGAAGTCAATTTAAGACTCAATCACTATTCTCGTACCAAGATATATCTCTCAATATCCAAAATTTTAAGACAAAGTGTAATCATTTAATTTATAATATAGCACAATGCATCAATACTCTAAGCATTTTCCTAAGAGAAGTGCAGTGAACCCTCCCTTTAACTGTCATCTTATAATGTGATATTAAATGATTAAAAAGTTATTTATCATCTCTTACTTGTATTTCAATCGCTTAATATGATATAAGAAATGATAATGAAAGATGATGACAAATAACATTTTCAATAAGCATTGTTGTTAATAACTACGCCATTGTTGATCATGAAAGCACTCTTACTAACAGACTCCCTTATTTCTAAAAAATCAAGACACTCATCTCCTTTTTTGCCTAGGGGGAGGGACGAGTTGCTCGATCCTCTCTCTTCGCTCCTCCTCTTATTTGCCTTTTCTTCCATTCCTTCTCTTGTCCATATAGTTTTTTTTTTTTTTTTTTTTTTAATCTGATCCATGTCTTTCTGGTAACCATATTTATACACGCTCCAGAACATAGCATTCCCCAGGCGTTGATCTACAAGATGGGCCAAGACCTATTGCTTTTTGACGGCCAGTGCATGAAGCTAATGCATTGCCCATGTTGCTTGAGAGCTCTACGCACTGCCGCAAATCCGCAACTCCAAGGACTACATGCACGGCACCGACAAACTTTTTGACTTTAGAGCTTCAAAATATGGCCAACCCCACTCTGTTTCCATGGCACACGAATCTCATACGCTGATATAGTGGTCAGTGTTTGTCTCGAATATGAATATGGAGTCAGTGAAAGTGGAATTCTCCTACAAAATGAACCATAATAGATGATCGCAGTGTCTTTCTACCAATTGTGGTTTATATCAATGCAAACATTACTGGGCGGTCCCCTCTTTTGCTCAACCGAGGAATATAAGCCGAACCTAAAGCTCATTGCTCCTTATTTTTTTAATTTACTTCCTCTCCCTTTGAGGGTCGCAATCAATGTGATGAGCTTTTTATATGGGACACTCCATTTATTCCTTTTTATATCTCTAATTTAGTTTTAATGCACGATTATTAAAAAAGACATACATGCAAGGGAGGGAGAATATCAAACATCAGATGGAAATATCGTTTACTTTTTTCTGGAAAAGTAAATCTCATGCAAAAACTTTATGTGAAATTACTTTTATGTACTTCTTGTATACTTCATTAATGTGATTAGTTGTGTCATTTTTTTTAATATAAAATAACTTATTTGACCAATCACAACGGTAGAGTGCGTAAAGAGTACGGAAAAGTAGTTGTATGTAGCATAACTCTACTATTTTATCTTTATACAATTTCAAAACTTGTTCAAAAATTAAGGCCCCGTTTGGTTGATAGAGTCAACTGAGATCAACTCAGTTCAGTCTAATTTTAAGTTGAGTCTAACATCCAAACACCCAACTCTCAAATTACTAAATTCATCTCAACTGAAAAACTCTTTACACGTGGGACTTACAACCTTTTTCAATTCAATACTTTTTTACACGTGTGATCCACAATATTTTTCAATTTTTTATAAATACATCTAAACTCATTTCAACATCCAAACTCATTTAAATTCATATTAGGTGAACCCCACAAAACTCACTCCACCATCTCAACTCACTACTATTCATAAAGAACTCAACTCAGCTCAACATTCAAATGCAGTATAGCTAATATAAATATTGTCAAAATACCTATTGATTACCCCTCTGGTTGTTGGGTCTAAATTAAACTTCCTTAATTGTCAAGTTTCAATGGTGCATTTGGTTAAAGTTCCAACAAATTGGATTGCCCTTAAATATTTTAATTTAATGTAAATTGTAGAAGTGGTAAACATATGGTAAAAAATATATTTATTTTAATTATTTTTTTCCCTTGATTTATGGCAATTATTATCACTCAAATTATGAAACAAACTTTCCTCTCAACTACTACCACCATTACTTCAAAGGATTAATTTAGTAACATGTTTTCATCAAATTGATTCGTCAAGAGATAATTATTATTAATTACTTGAATGGTTGTTCTTTCTTTTTCTTAATGGATAATTGATGATGAAAGATGAGAATTAAGTAATGTACTTTGGTGGGCTGTAGCCAATATTTGAGCCAATGCTATGCAATCTGAGTTGGCATGAACTATCATATATATATATATATATGTATATATATATATATATATGTATATATATATATATATGTATGTATGAACAATGACTGTGGAGGACCCCAGAGTGCACAACATTATCTTCTGCTTTCTCATGTAAAATGAAGTCTATAGTTTTATCAGTCAGCAGTTGCATTCAACTAACTTCCAGTTCTTTTTCCCCTAGGATTATTGTTTTTGGAAGTTCCCTTTATTTAAATGAGTAGAATGCTTCCATTCTCAAGAAAATGAATCAGTTCATTTTAAATGAGTAGAATGGAGACATCCACAATAAGACAAAATCAAAATACTGATGTTTGAATAAAATAATAATCTAAGCATCTTGTGATGAGATAAGGTTGCAATATCCTTTCTTATTTATAAGTGCTATGAATTTCGATAACGGGTTTGGTTCAGATCCTAATTCTTGATGGCACATGACTCGAATTCGTTGAATATGGATTAGGTGAATGTTATTATCTTTGACAATTAGGCAGTTATTTATTACTTGCTTTTAAAGGAAAAAAAAATACACACATTTAATGCTACGTACAGTTTGTAAGCTTAATTAATTTTATCATTAAATTATTTTTTAAATTATAATAATATTCTTATCAAAATAATATTTTTTTCATTTAACGAAAGATTTGTACATATAATCTCTGTTTGAAAATTACAAATCGAATTTCTCTTTCTATATTTGAGATATGGAATTGCGCACCAAAGACTCTCCTTTAAATTACTCGCGGCCAACAAGAAAAAAAAGGCAACACAAAACGTTGGATTTAACTGTCGATAGACAAATAACTACCAGAACAAACAACAAAAAGATTCATGTTACTCTATTTTTTCTCTCCGTTTCTCCTCACTTTCTCTAACAGTCAACGTCTTTGCCGGAATGGCGGCATTCCAAATGAGCCCATTGTCCCCCTCCCAAGACCCAAATGTCAGACAACAAAATTGGGGAAAAGTAAAAAAAAAAGAAAACGACATTTAGGCCTTGTTTGTTTTCCAAAAACATCTCATCTCATCTCATCTCATCATTACAATTTTCTCAAATCTCCACACAAAATAAAATAAACAATTCAACTTTTTCAAATTCTAAAATAATAATAATATTAAAAAATATATTTTAACAATATTTTATTCAACTTTTTAACTTTAATCTCAACTCATCTCATCTCATCTCATCTCATCTCTGAAAACAAACGGGCCATTAAAGCCCTCCCAGTTAGAATTTGGACCTTTGGAGTTTAATTAGCTTTCTAGAAGTGCTTTTGAACACATGCCCCCATCTTGGCTTTATGTTTGGCATCAAAGAAAAAAAGAATGAAAATCAAAGAAATTAATGTGTATTTTATTGACGAAAGAACGTCGGTTTAGGCTCAATAAACTAAAGAAATGGAAAATAAAGTCGTGGACTCGTGTGCTATTTTGGAAGAGATAATGCCATCTCTCAAACAAAGTGCTTTCATCTTTGCCACCTCTACTGTATTGTCAGCACCACGCTCCCGACTTTCTTGAACGGGTCTTAGTCCACGCCTGCCTGTCTATTCTTCTTCCTTATAATCTTCTCCTTCCTCGAAAATTATCGATAGAAAATTCTTTGTTAATTTTATAATCATTTATACTATTCAAAGCATAGGGAATTAAGGGAAAATTTTAGAGGGGCTAAAGGGAAGAGGAAGAAATGCTTGGATTGACGCTGATTATAGTGGTGGCCTCGTCCGTCGGAGTTGTTACGTTAATCCTTTTGATTCTTCTGGTTTGGCGGTGTTTTTGTTTCAGAGAACGTAAAGATTTCGCACCAAAAGCTCCGAGCTTTCGAGCAACAGTTGGGAGTTCTGCAAGAGTTCAACAAACGGCGAGTGTTCATCATCAACCTATATACTCAGATGTCAGAAGAAGAGGGAGTCAATACGGTTTCGCACGAGGGGTTTCGGTGAAACCTCTGTTTAGTTGGGCTGATCATCCATCGCTGGTTAACGAAGCCGTCGAGAATGGATGGTCTCAATTTGCTTTCACCGGCAACAAATCCTCGACGACAAGATCAACGTTGTTGGGTTTATGCGCTGTCGGTGATCAGGGAATCGAGACCGAGGCTGAGATGATGTGGGAAGTTTGTCAGGGATCGGTAGAATTCATGCAGAATATAAGGTTCAATTCTGGGGTGAGAAGAGTGAGCATAAGCCAACCTTCCATGGCTGCTGCGTCTGTAGTTAGGGCAGCTTTGCCTTTGCCAGGCCCGCCCTTGGGAAACACTTCTGCTTTTCCTCAAGAAGCCTATTTCGAGATCACAATTTTGCATACTCATGGTGATTACAAGGAATCAGTTGGCAAGGTTAAGGAGGAAGGTGAGAAGACTAAACTAATACAAGAGAATTCAAATGCAAAAGCCATTTCAGATTCCTTAATCCATGTTACCAGCAGTCAAAGAGTTAACAACATTGAAGAGTTCAAGGTTGACATTTTTGAAGAAAGTGGGAATGGTGAAGCAGTAAAGCTTTCACTGGGGCTATCTGCCGGAGGCTCTCTTCCTTCAAAACTTCCCGGCAGCTATCCGGGAAGCATCGGATTCAACTCCGACGGTTCTCTCTATCTTGATGGTAAGTTCTATTCTCTTTTATGTCGGATTTCAACAGTTACCATATTGCAGAAGGATAAAGCAAGGTCCTTAATTTGGGATGCTTATAATAAACGGTTAAAAAAAAAGAACAGTCTGCATATTAAATAGCGATTGGAAGGAATACTAAAAAGTTACAATGTTGGAATAATTCATGTTTCATTTTAATAAGCTCAGACGCCATATATCGTGCCAACTTTTTTTGTTGCTAATATTAATGTTGAAATGTGACATCTTGGGTTTCTTCTTTCAGGAATCAAACTGGTGTTCGAATCCAAAGAAGCAGATTGGGGAAGAACAGATCAAGTGATTGGTTGTGGGTTTGATCCTCGGCAGAAGAAGGTGTATTTCACAGTAGATTCAGAGCTGGTACACGTTGTCCATTGCAAGTCAGAAGAATTTGGGACACCATTGTATCCAACTCTAGCTGCAAACATTGATATCTTGGTTCTGGTTAATCTGGGACAAAGTGTCTTCGCCTATGGCCCTGCAAATGCGCAGAGGACAGCAAATCCTTGCTTTGTTCGCCCGCCTAATGATCCGAATTCCCCTGCTGTCGATGTGGGGTATGAAGACAGCAGAGATCTCTTCTCAATGACATTCGATTCCCAGTGGCTTAATTCGAGTACAATCAGAGGCAGCCAGAATAGCACTGCTAAACAGGCAAAAGGTTCTGAACAAGAAACAGAGGTTGAACTGTTTGAAATTGTCTTGGAAGATAGCGGAAGACCCTCAAATGCGATGTTGTAAGTTGTAAAAACAAGAGGCTCTTTGATCAATTCAAAATCAAACCTCAAGTGGCTTGCTCATCTCCGAGAAATGCACAGATAGAACACCTTGCAGATGCTGGGCACATTTGGGTTGTCATTTTTGGCCATTCAACTTCTTGTTTTCTTTGTTTATTTATTTTTCCTTTGAGAAACCATTTTACTCCCTTGTGAATAACAAGATACTGTTGGTAGCTTTTTAAAATAATACAAGATACAAATTATAGGGTGTACAAGCTTCATACTCTATTTGAAAAAAAAAAAGTGAGGCTCATCATAAAAATTTAGGTGGATTTCAATAATACCTATTTTTTTAGAAGAAAAATTCTACTTATCATCCCTTACACCACACACCAATAGGTGATTTATCTTTTTTATTATTCTATTTAAGCACACACGTATTGATGTGTAAATATTTGAGTTTAAATAAAAATTCTATTCATCATCTCCACACACTACACATCATATTTTTTTTACTTTTTTTTAATTCTTTTACCAAATTTGTAGTATATTGATTATGAGTAAAAAAATTCAATAAGTTTAGAAGAATAAAATAAAAAATAAAAATAAAATATTTAAAAAAAATGTGATGTATGGTGTGTGTAGATGATGAATAGTAAAAATAGAATGACAAAAATGACAAACCACATATTGGCATGCGGTGTAAAAATGATAAATAACATTTCTCTGCATGTGTCTTTGTTCCTCATATCACTGTTCAATTGCTCAGGAGAGATGAAGAAAAGAAATTGTGGTATGCAAATGGGAATGAGAAGAATATTTTTAAAGCACAAACATGTGTGAATTTTATGCCAAAAGGTTGGTGGGAGATCAATATGAGATATATGCTTAAAATATTGTTTGATGCCAGCATGTTATGGCATTATATTATATATATATATATATTTATATATGTATATGGTTGAAGAATATGAAGGGAAACCAAAAGGGGAGAATTTGGGGCATGCATGAGCTCCAAAATTCAGAGTTTTATCGCAATACATGTCAACCACCACAAATTCAACCATTGTTAATGACTTTGCCATTGTTGACGATAGCACTATTAATGCTGACAGGAGTAAGGATGGACCACAAATTAATGAGAGTTGTATAAAATACAAGAATATTATTAATTATATGGTTAGCAAGTTTAATATTTTCGAATATTTGATGATATCGGAGATAATAATATTTCACGTGTGTTGGATAATATATTCAAGAGAATTTCTAATGCAAAATAACTCGATATTTGAATATATAACTCATCCCTAATCTATATTTTGACTGTTAGGTTTTATTCTAGAGTGCCGAATGAATAATATTATATACAGTCATGAGTTATGTAAACACCGCATATTCTTTTAAACAAAGAGTTAGATCCATCATTAGAAAATTAATTTTTTTTTCATAGATTTCATATTTATTCACATTTTTTAAAAGGAGTGGCGGTACTTGCATACTCTATAACTATAAATATCATTTCTCAATTAGTAAAACTTTATTACTATGATAAGTTTAACGCATCATATCTAACTGTATGATTTTATTATTTTTATAAAAAAAAAAATCTTGTAAAATTAGCACTTGTTCTACTCAAAAACCAATAGTGTTTGATATTTCCTTTCTAACAAATTAATAATATATGCAATGGCTAATAAAGAAGATAATAATATATGCACTGACCAATGAAGGACCCATTTCTCAGCTTGATTTTCATCAACAATTGTTGTTTTGATGCAAGAATATTGAGGATTTGACCTGAAAAAGAAATGAAGAAAAATGGACAGACATTGAACTAATGGGCCTCACGTAGTGGCGGGTTTGGATAGTGAGACGAAATAATAATTTTAAATAAATTGAATAAAATATTAATAAAATATATTTTTTTAATATTATTATTATTATTTTAAAATTTAAAAAAAATTAAATTATTTATTATATTTTATATAAAAATTATAATAATGAGATGAAATGAGATCATTTCTGTATCAAACAAGTCTAAATAATAAATTTATTAATATTGAGAAGATTTGGAAATCAGCAAGATTCCCAAGATGCATGTGCCATTAACTCTTGCGTATCGTAGGAGTTCCATTAATGATGGGTGCTGCTACACCCACCGAGGGTCCGGGAGACTCCCAACGTCTATTTTATTTTAATTTTTTTTAATATTTTTCGAAACCCCTTAAACATTTTTGAACCATTAAGAAAAGCCAATTAGTGGCTTTTGTCGGTGATATTCTTCGGTAGAAATGTCATTTCTCATTAATTATTCATGCCTACTTAAACTTTTGGTATGTTTGGATACAAAGATGAGATACATAATTTTTTAAAATTTTTTATAATTTCATTTACAAAGTTTTTTTAAATAATAAAACAAAAAATCAATTTAAAATCTTTAATTTTTTTTATCTAATTATTACATAATTATTATTTATATACAAAAACTAATAAAACTTTACAAATTTAAAAATAAAACACAAAACCCAAATCAACTTTTACAAATTTTAAAACAAAATTATATTCAAACAATTTTATAATTGTATAATATTTTTATTTAATTTTTCTCTCTTCCTTTTCAAAATCTCATAAAATATTTTAATTTAAATTATTTCACTATTATTTACACCATTTTGAGATATTCCAAATGTCTAACTGCTCCCTAAACTTGCCAACGTGATCAAGCTCATGTGGTATAGAGCATTGGCATTAGACTCATAAAATGAGTTCAATTTTTAAAATTTGATGAATTTATGTTTAAAATCATTACATTTGATTATCATACACTAAATTCTAAAATTTTGAGCTACAGTGCATTTTAATTCATCTTCAAATTTAAAGACTCACTTTTCACACTCTATAACCATTATTTTATTTACTTAAATTATTATTTTCCAATTTTAAGCCACAATATATTTAAGTTGGGAAATAATAATTTAAGTATCAAATTAAATTATTAATTAACATATAATTAATGTAATTGTAAAATATGAAAAAAATAAATTAAAAATATTATTATTAAAAAAATAAATATTATATTATTATTTTGATTAATCTAATGATTAATCTAATATGGCATTATAGATAAAAAAAAAATTTAAATTTATAAAAAATATGTACTTTTTATCAAATTTTAAAAATAAAAATGATAAATCCGATAGCCTAACATTGTACTGATTCATTCCCCTTTATAATCTGCATAGTAGAACTGCCAGAACTTGCAGTCCTTTATAAAAACAGTAAAATCCATTTACTTTTTAAATAGTGGGTTGCCTTTTTTCCTTTCAAGGACAGCATGAGATTTGCATTTCCTAGATTTATATCTAATAAAAAAGTATGTATTATGAGAGTCCTCACGTCCAATAAAATCAACATAAGTGATTCAGTGAAGTTCTAACAAAACAAAGTAGTCATCGTCCTATTTGTGAGTGAACTTTGGGAACTTATAGCAAATTTCGGCACAACATTCAGACAATGAAGTCATCAGACTCATCACACAAAGTTCCATCATCCACCAAATTTTGTATCCCACCTAGTTCTCTCGCCGCTGTCCTCCTCCATTTAGAAAAAAGAGAGTATTATCGTCGCAATTTTTGCAGCATGAAAATCTAAGAAAATATACTCTTTCAACCGTTGTCGGATAAGCTTTTAAGTGCTCGAGACTAACGTAAATATCAAATTAAAAAGAACGGAAAAATTACGAATTTTAATAGATAAATTCTCACAAGAAAAACATGAAGAATAATTTCGTCAGCAATTCCTAAGCTCTTTTACCAATCTGACCACATACGTGAATATGTAAATTTAAGGCTTCGTTTGGTTAGTTAAATACTCTCAACGCATCTCAACTCATCATTACAACTTTTTCAAATTTCAACACAAAATATAATAAACAATTCAACTTTTTCAAATTCTAAAATAATAATAATATTAAAAAATAATATTCTAACAATATTTTATCATTTCAACTCAACTCACTTCAACATCCAAACACAATCTAAATCTCTAAAAATTGCCCTCCTTGCACAATATCGCGAGCATTCACTGTCAAAGATGTTCGGTTGCTTTCGTAGCTCGGTTTCCAAATAGAAGAGGCTAAAAATACTCTTTTTTTCCATTGAAATTAATTAGCAAACCACAAAACAAAATTAGTATGAATTTTTTGTGTAGAAACTACGGCAAGAGAACTTGGTAGGCGATAAAACTTGGGACAGAGAGAGGCTTGAGAATAGTAATGTTATACACTACACTCTCATCTTATTTTAATCATATTAAGTTATATGTGACACATTTATCACTATTAGATAATAAATAATCATATAATAAATGATTACTTAATAATAATAAATATGTCACATTATATTTAATATAATAGTAATATAATATATGAAAATTTTTATTCATAAAATATCTAAAAATACCTTACTATCCAAATACAACGCGGTGTGTATTTGAAAAGTGGAGAGTCACGTATTTTGCGGTTCAATATAAGTACCATGGGATGACAACGTGGCAAACATTCATTAGAAGCTATTTTTAAGACGTTAAGGGAATAGCACCGGTTAGGAGATATTCTCATGTATTATACGTGAGTTGGTGGCGTTAGGCAAGCAAAAATGGTGCTTATCCTGGGAGCCGCCCCTGCCTTAAACAAATGGAATGACGTGGGTCAACACGTAACAAAAAGAACACATCAGGACAGATCGCATTAATTTACTGGTTTATTGTGTAATGCACGCGGGAGGGGATGTTCCAACTACTCGTGCGGCACTAACATTGGTTTCTTACGTGTAAAATCACATCTTTTAAAAATTAATTTAATATATTAAAAAAATTTTATATTGAATTATATATCTTTAAATTAAATAATATTTTTATTTATTTTTTCTCAGTACATCTTTAAATTTATAGAAATACTGTTCATAACTATCTAAATTTTTTAATATGTAAAATCCAATGAAACCTAATTTAAAATTATATTATACAAATTTATATATACATAATCTAATGCTACTGCTTATTAAGGGGTGAGGAAGAGTTGGACGTACAAGGTCTTAAACTGCCTTGTCTTTTTCTTTTTTTCTTTTTTGAAGAAACTGCCTTGTCTTTGTCTTTGTCTTTGTCTTTATGAAAGTTTTGTTCAGTATTTAATATGGATTACGGGAGAATTGATAGAGATTTTTCTTCTAAATTAGATTAGATGAAACTTTCTCCAAGCCATTTAAAAAATTGTCGCGTGTCGCTGTATTTCTTATTAGATTATTTGGCATCAGTCGCATCTTTTCAGGATTGCTTGTGTCATCAATATGGTGAGTTTTATATGTCAAGTTTTGGAAAATGTTTTAAACTCAATTAAATTGGGCTGGGCTTGATGGGCCTTTATCTAGTCGTTATCTTTTATTTTTATTGAGTTGTTAAGTTGTTCTTTAGTGGCCTATAGGCCTAGTTAATGTGAGTAAGAAGTGACTCATGGCCTTAGTTGGTTGTTGACTAGCCTGATGCGAAAATGATATATTCTGAGAATAGTGATGACAAAGCTTCTTCTATAGCGATGAAGAAATAGACCTATGTTGATTATGTGAGAGCTCATACACATGATGTCCGGTATTTGACACTGGCAATTCCCATCAGCAGGGAAGAACCATTTCAGGATGAAAAGGTGAAAAGGATACGCCGTAAGGAAAAGCCAGTTGAATTTAGTTACCACAAGTGGGCCCGCATGGGAGTTTAAACAGTACTCAAAAAGAAGCGTCAATTGATTGGACTAACAAGAAGTTTTTTAGCCAGCAAGTATGAGGAGATTTATGTCCCTCTTATGGAGGATCTTGTTCTGTTATCAGATAAGGCATATACAAGGGAAGAAGTTATCGATATGAAGAGATTAATGGGTAAGAAACTCTTTGCTTCTCAATTGCTTGATGTTTTGCTCCTTAAAATTGTTTTTAGTTCTTTTGATATAGGAAGAGGAGGAAATCATGTGGGGTCTTGGAATGCTATAGTTTTAATGGACAAACAAGGCCCTCAGTGTAAAGCAAAAGCAGTTGCGATTGGGTTGCCATAGTTCATTATTTTAGTAATATTTTCCAATATATACCTCACTTGATGCGTGGTGAGATGCATGTCTTCGGCCGCTTTGTTGTCATATTCCTGGTGGTGATTGTTTGGATTTATGCTTACCGTTGGTGGGGCTTACAAGAATATAGGGCCTAAAACCCAAATAAATTGTAGCACACATCATTCCAAAAGCATTGGTGATGCTCCATGGATAAGAGTTTCATATCTTTTTCCACGTGGAGTTACCACTTTTGATGCAGGAGAAGCTTTTGCATTGATGGCTGCTTCATTTGTTGCTCTTGTGGAGCCACTGTCGCATTCTTTGTTGTGTCAAGGTATGCAAGTGCAACTTCACTGCCACCTTCTATTCTCAGCTGTAGTGTTGGTGGGCAGAGAGTAGGCATTCTGTTCTCAGGGATATTTGGAGCTGGTAATGGGTCATCAGTTTCTTTTGAAAATGCGGGGCTGTTAGCATTGACTCCTGATGGTAACCGAAGGGTTGTGACAAGAAGATCATTACCAACAATCTGCACTTGTTTGCCAATACTATAGAGTTGCATCAATATCTCAACCTTGAGGATAAGGCTCTTTAAAGCGAGAGAATTTGTTATGAACCCAATTAAATTGGGCTAGGCTTGATGGGCCTCCTACGTAGTTGTTATCTTTTATTTTTATTGAGTTGTTAAGTTGTTGTTTAGTGGCTTAGACCTAGTTAATGTGAGTAAGAAGTGGCCCATGGCCTTAGTTGGTTGTTGTCGATTTAGAGATGTGTCTTCTAGTATATATAGGGAAGGGGAGTCCCTGTTGGAGACATTCTGGAATATTTTCTGATTTCATTTGAGAGGAATTGGGAACCTCGAATATCCCAAGGCGTAGCCATTTTATCATCTCTCTTGTTCATCCATTTTGTATTGTTACAATGTTCTTATCTCTGTTGTTATTCTTAATTCTTCATACATCCATCGCCATTCTCACAATCTGCAGCAAGAACCATTAAAAAAATAATTTTCTTAAAAAAAAATCTTAAAAATTGTGTTTGCTGATAATTAAGCTATAAAATGACTTACCCATCTATATCTATTAGGTCTAGAGATGGGAAAAAAAAGGGGGGGAACTTCTTATGTGGATTATGGAGCATATCCTCACGTATTGGGCCCAAAAACTTATAAAAAAAGGAGCCCACAAGATATGCATCAAGAATTCGTGCACCTTATTTGATCCGTGAGGAAATGCAACTAGAATTGGGTCTTGGCCCGTGGTTTGAACCCGCGTCAGTGAGAAAGAAGACACATAGTCCCAGATTGAAAGGACAATGACGCATTGCAGCCCAGTCAAACACCAAAACAGACAGACAGCCATCTTCTTGCTTTGGAGGGTCAGAGCTGTAGAATTTACAACTACAGACAACATCAAGCTAGCACGAGCTCATCGAGCTCTCATGTCAATGGCTGGAATTGAGTTGATCTCAACTAAATTTTTCTGTAAATGTAGAATGCGATCCAGCTGTTCTGTCAGTCAGTTTCATAATGGGCATGGCTTGAGTGAATTGGCACATCCCAACGGGCCGAAAATTTGAAGACGTGTGGTATACAGCAGAACAAATAAATTAACTCAGCTTAGCTGTCACTACTTATCCTTTCAAATGTTAAATGTTTCGTTCAAATTTGTTTAGTTATATTGAATTTTTTCATATTTTTTACGTATTTTACTGATATAATTGATTAAAATAATTATTTTATATTAAAAAAAATAAAATAATCAACCATATTAACATAATGCATAAAAAATATACAAAAATGACTATACATAAAATTTTTATATTCTTTATCTTAGAATATACTAAACTAAATAATGTTATGGATAGACTATGGTTTTCATGTGTAGGTCTTCTGGACCAAAAGGCTGTCTAGCTCTAAAGTAAATAATTGATATAAAAAAAATAAAAATAAAATAAAATAAATGGATCCCACTACTGAATAGATTTCTCATAGAGCAAGCGACCCCATAGCCAAGTATCCCATGCAAGGCCCGACTACGGAAAATACCTCCAGACTCCAGTGCTTGATCATGACCACATTTGAGGCATCCTCATGATAATCTACAAGGCAGTGATGCACATGTTCTGTCTCCCCTACCTTAAGCTTTTGAAGTTAGAGCTCCAAATGAGGGAGTGCAGTAGTAGTACTACTCTAGCTTTAGAGAGTAGCATTGCAGTCGTCATCCAAAGACAGGATATGGTGGAAGACAAAAACTAAAAAGAAGAATAATTTGATTGCCTATTCTCCATGAGTAGTGGACAAGAGGACCGCATTGATAATTATGCCATCGGAATAATTATATATATATATATACACACACATCTCTCCTTTGACACCATAATTTTATGTTTTTAATGTTCTTAGAATGAGTGCAAACGAGTAAGAAACTGCCCAATTTGGACCACAAGATTAGTTCAAACCAGCATTAATATTATTTTAAGGTAACTAGAAAAGGATTTGCTTATGAGAGAATGACAGAATGAAAGGGGACAGAAAGATGCTGCATTGGGGGGAGGAGCTTGGATGAAAAGGAGGATTGAAATGAGAATAATGTTATGATGTGAATTAGGAGGTGGTGGGAGCATGCATGTGATGCAAAGCTCCCACATGGGTAAAAAGCACAGGCCAGGGAAAGAAAAGGTTGGATGCATGAAGGGTGGGGGGTGATGCTGCAGAATAATAATCTATAAAGAAAACCCTACTGCAGAAGTAACAGCTCGCTGGCGGCCTTTCTGAAAAAGACCACTGTTTTGCTTTTTTTTTTTCTTTTTGGAAAAAAAAAAATGAATTTTTCTGGATCATGTGTGGCTGTACTCAATGCCTGCCCATGATATAATACGAGTTTTGTATTGCGTTACAGTCAGTGTTTTGGATTGCCGTTCACGTTAAGGGAACTTTCCTCTCAGAACAGTGTTCCGGCCTTGACCATATAACCTAGAAGAAATAAAAAATAATGAAGATCATACCCTTAGTTTGCGAACCATACTGTCTGGGTGTCTAAATTGCATCTTTTGATGTATTATATCCTCAAACTATCAAAAAGTTGCAAAAAAAAAAAAAAGAAAAAGAAAGCAACAATTTTAAGGTGCAAGGTGTTTTTTCCAACTGTTTCAGACGATACCATGTTTACCTTTAACACCATGTTCTATACAATAATCAATGGCTCTTGAGAAACTTGTTTCCAAGTTCCATGCCACGCAGTTCTATCAAGGTGCAAGGGCGCTACCATTTCGATTTCATGATCTTTCGATGATAATCATTAATTACTTGAGTTGAAATAACATTAATATGTATAACATCATTAATTAATCTAGACCCCTTGTTAATGAGGTTGGTAAGATTGGATCAAACTCAGTTGGTGGGTCCTAGGAGTGGATCGAGTTGCTTGGTCTGCTTCCAAGCAAACGGTCGGAACAAGAAGATCCAATGAATTGGTGGAGTTAGGTTGTGAAAAAGAGAACTCGAGGTTTGGTGTCCTTTTTATGATCACTTCTGATCTTTTTACATTTATCTCTCCTGCAGGTTGATCTTCCTTCCTAAGAAAGGAGTCCGGAAAACTGCAGAAAGAGTCGGTTTTTGGAGCAGTTTGCTTAACTTGCAGTCTACCACTACTTCACACCATCTGAAATCATCAGGGTGATCTGATCCCATTTGTCATGGCACAAGAACATGACAGTACTCATAGTTGAGCAATAAATATATATATATATATATATATATATATAATTGCATGCAATTCATAATAAATATTTTAAGAAATTGTAATATAAGAAAAATGAATATTTATTATGAGTTATTTATAATAAGAATAATTATATGTAACGAAAATAGATTTATTTTATCAGAAAATAATAATTTTAGAATGAAATAACGAGCCACAAATTAATATAAGCAAGCAGTTTTCAGCTTCTAGTGACGGCTGATTGACATGCACTTTGCACATCAAATTATCAAAACTGACACTTGATAATACCCGATCAATTGAATTAAGACCGTTGAAATGAAAGAAAAAATAGTGATGCAGTACAATAATATTGACTGTCAGATAATGCTGTCAGTTTTAATAATTTAGGGTGTATAGTGCAAGTTTTTTGATAATTCAAGTGTATAAAGTCATGTGTTTTTCTAATTATTTGAAAATCGGGAGTGTCATAGCATGCATGCAAGCTAAGGGATGTAAGATCATCAATTGGTACGTACATGATTTTATATTGTCTAACAATCCATACAATTTAAAAGTACCACACTCACGTTATTAGAAAATTATTAGGTATGGATTGTAGCTAGCTAGCTAGCTCCCCCCTTTTTTTTTTTTACATATAACAATAATATATATGTTACAGTTATTCAATATGCATACAAAAGAATGATATTGTGACATGATAGTAAGAGGCCCAAAGAAAAAGGAAAAAGAATATTTCAGTTGTGCCCCACTTAAAAAGTTTGGCACGCTTCAATATGATCATCACGTACATCTATATATATATATATATATATATATTTATATGATGGACTCGTGGATTTGTGAGTGGGGCAATCTCATAGTTGAATTACCTACTACAATTATAAAGAAATTTCATAAAAATAAATTTACATATTGATATGACTTCATGTTATACGTTAGATTTATTTTATAATAAAAGTAGTTTTACAATCTGATAGACAACATAAAATCACAATGGTTTATAAGTTTCCTTGAAAAAACAAAAAAAAAAAGTTGCGGCTAAAGCACTTCTTTCAATGAGAAGCCCTAGCCTTATAGTGTAATACATAATCAACTAATAGATTGGAATGATAAAATCCAAGATGAAGAATGTCATTTTTTGAAATCATATGAATATCAATCATGATCGATATTGAGTTAGATTTACTTTATAATAAAATAAGTTTTATAATCTGATGAACCATATAAATTTATGTCAGCTTGAAAGTTTACTTTTATAAAATAAAATAATAAAAAAAATTGTGACTAAAACACTTCTCTCAATAAGAAGCCACTTAAAATTTAACACACCATAACTGGTCATATGATTGAAATGGTAAACTCCAAGATGAAGAACGTCATTTCTCTACATCATACGAATCTCAATCATGATCGATCGAGTACGAATCGACATGATTAAATTAATCTGGTACTGTAGTCCTATGATTTGAGGTGTGGAGATGCAGCTAGCATGCATATAATATGCATGGAACCCAGCAGGCCTGAAATGAAAGATGCCTCCAAATGACACAAACTAGTACCGATTAGGGTAAAAACAAATGGAGATTCAACTTTCAACTAGTCTTACTTAAAAAGTTTGGCACGCTCCAATATTATGATATGTGTGTGTATATATATATATATATATATATATATATATATATATATATGATAGGCTCATGGATTTGTGAGTGGGGCAATCTCATAGTTGAATTACTTAAATGAATGAGAAGTACTACAGTCCTAAAAAGATTTCATAAAAGTAAATTTACAAATATGTGTAACTTCATATTATACGTTAGATTTACTTTACAATAAAAATAGTTTTACAATCTGACACACTACATAAAATCATGCCAGTTTATAAATTTACTTTTATAAGATTTTTTGTTGCTAAAGCACTTCTTTCAATGAGAAACCCTTAAAGTGTAATACATAATCAACTAATATGATTGGAATGATAGAATCCAAGATGAAGAACGTCAATATTTCTATAAATCATATGAATCTCATTCATGATCGATCACAGTCATATTTACTTTACAAATGAGTTTTACATTCTAATGAACCATATAAAGTCATCATGTCTATTTGAAAGTTTACTTTTATAAAATTCTTTTATGACTAAAGCACTTCTCTCAATGAGAAGCCACTTAAAATTTAACACATCATCAACTGATCATATGATTGAAATGGTAAACAAGATGAAAAATGTCATTTCTCTACGTCATACGAATCTCAATCATGATCGATCGATCCCGAGTATGAATCGACATGATTAAATTAATCTGGTATTGTACCATGGTACTATGATTTGAGGTATGGAGATGCAGCTAGCATGCATATAATATGCATGGAACCCAGCAGGCTTGAAATGCAAGATGCCTCCAAATGACACAAACTAGTTACCGATTAGGCTAAAAACAAATGGAGATCATTCAACTTTCAACTATAGTCTTACTTAAAAGTGTCATTGATAGACGTTCTCACTTAACAAAAACCCCCCAAAAAAAGTGAGTGATAGTGCTTCCTTAACTACTTGGATCGTTTGTTTTAATCCTCTTAATGATCCAACAACTCTTCAACTAGCAACATAATAACAATAATAATAGTTTTAAGTACTTAGCGGGGGCTACTGATCCAATGGCGTCCTATCTACCAATCTTCATTGATCAGCAGCTGCTTAAAGTCGCTCTGATCGTGCCTCATCTCTAATGGTTGTGGAAAAAGATGCATTAAGTTCATAGTACTATTGTTAGGAGGATTAAGATCTCATTTGGATAGTGAGTTGAAATAAAATAGTTTTAAATGGGTTGAATAAAATATTATTAGAATATTATTATTATTTTAAAATTTGAAAAAATTGACTTATTTATTATATTTTGTGTGAAAATTTAAAAAATTTGTAATGATAAGATGAGATGATTTTTATATCGCAACTGACACTAAATTGGATTCCCTCTCTAGCCTCTTATTTTGGTCCTAACAAAAACACTCTTGATTTTACCATTTATATCATGCACGTATTAAAAAGGTACAAAACTAACTAGACAAGTGTGTTGTTATTTTACCATTTATATCATGCAAGTATCAATCATTTAAAATATGTGTTTTGAGATTAGAGAAATTATATTTACAATTTTAATATGTGCAAGTTTTGTATCCTCACTTTAAAAAACGTAAATAAATCTAGAATTTACGTAAAAAAAAATATTTTTTAATAATAGATTTTATTTTTTATTTTCAGTGAAACGCGTTAGACTTGCTCACTTTTAGACTGTATCTAATATTATTCATTTACATATTTTAAAATTATCCAATTAAAATAATTTCTCTTCAAATTACTCGAGGTTTATAAAATTTTTGTCCCAAGACCCGTACGAATTAAAAAGATAAATTGTGACCACATCTCTGGTGGATAAAAAAAGTAGCAAAGTACAAGGAGTTGTATGTATTAAAACAGCCAGGAAATCTGTAATAGGTGGGCCCATCCAAGTTCTGACCGAGTGATTGTAGGGTCCACGGGGTTATAGCCACTAAAGGCCCATGTGCTCAGAGGAGACCACCAGCTGGCTATGTCCACTGTGTGGGTCTCTCTCTCTCCCCTCCTTCTCTTCTCCTTCAATTTTTCTTTTCTTTTTTTCTCCCATCCACAAATTACATCCTACCCCGAAATTCTCTCAATCCTATTTTACATCTTTAATCTATTAAATATAAAAATTAGAGAATAATTTCTCAAAATATATATTTACTCAAATAATTCATTAATAGATAAAGAAATTTTGTTTTTTATCAGTCATTATTCATTATCCCACTACACATCCTATAAAAAATACTTCATACTTTATATAAAAATAAATATGAGATATAAAAATAAATAGTGACTGATGTGTAGAATTTCTATTCTCAATAAATGTGATTATGATCCGGCATAGATAGAAAATTCTGATTGATTTTTTTTATGTATATTAGATGATTCCTTGTCACGTGGGTTGTGACACAAACTGATATATAATAATCAATATAATACTACTTAGTATATACAACTAATGAGTTATTAAAAAAATATGGTTTAAGATTATTTAAGTAAAACAATATCAACATGGAAAGGGAATTAAATGAAAGAAGAATAGTAGACGAGGGGCAAAATGGTAAAACAAAGAGGTAACGGAGTAGGGGAAGGTGGACTTGGAGGAGCCGTTGTGAAAGGAAGAGAGAAGAGGGAAGGGGGGGCAATTTGGGAAAGAGTGCCATAAAAGTTTCGCCAAACGCAAACCGTCGAAGCTGGTGGTGTAGTGAAGCTTAAGGCAAAATGATAGTGGTTGTTGTCGTTGCGGTTACCCTCCTACTTTGTTTTTTCTATATTTCCCCAACTACCCCTCACTCCCTTTCCCCTCTCTCTCTCTCTCTCTCTCTCAGAGTGTTTAACTATTTCTACTAATTTCTCTCTCTAGCATTTGTCTGTGAAAGAACTCTCTCAGCTTCTTCCTTCCTCCGTTGTTGGCTAGCTGCTGCTCTATCGCTTTCTGGTATTGGAATTATCAGACAATGAGAACGGTTTTCCTTTGGGATTGAAGAAGCTTTCTGTGAATTTTTGTTCCTTTT